>NC_064774.1:13986617-14333102 GCF_011397635.1 Epinephelus fuscoguttatus
ATCCAGAGCGTTCTTGGAACAAATAACTGCATTTAAATACAAACACAAACATGTAGGAAACTGGATTAAACTTAAAGTTCTCTCCCCCTCTTCTCTCACTCCTCCTTTTGCTCTTCTCTATGCTGTTTTTCCCCACATCACAGGTCTGTCTCATTTATCTCCTCACTTTCCCCACCTTACTTTACTGTTAAGGCTTGAAAGGGCTAGTCTATTTTTTTTCTCCCATTTTTGTTGTAATACACACATAATAACAAAAAATAGCTTTCTGAATACTGACAAGAGTTGCATTGATTTTGATGAGTGCTGTGAATATATATGTCCAGTTGCACACAGTACATTGTTGTTTTGTTTAATGTTCATGACCGAACATCTCTTCCCTTTCCTTATGCCAAGCTGCAAATTAGACAAACAATAATGAAGTAATGTTTTCAGATTAGGACAAACATGGTCTGAACATCACATCCTCTCTCCCTCTAGGCTTTTCCAAAAGAAAAAATCCACAGCGCACTAAAATCTGTCTTTGACTTGAATGTAATGAGCTTCGCTGGAGGCCAGATGGGGGCAGTTAACGGCATGCGTCCTGAGGGAGTACCTGACCGCTCCAGTGTCCAGTCAGATGAGGTATGGATTGGAGTGGTGTATGGACTGGCAGCCACTATGATCCATGAGGTAAGTGTGTGTGTATTTCTGTTCCTACTTTACATTTAAAGGGTTAAACAATAAGGTATTTTGTGGTGGCTGCAGGCACAGTGACTTCAGTATGAAGTGAATTACACAAGATGTAATCAAGTTTATAACGTTTACTGAAAAAAGGCGAAATTACATTAAGTCACAAGGTAGAAAAATGATATGTTCCCGAGCCTAATGCAGCTCTCTGCTCGACTAAGCTGCACATGATGTTACTCAGTCAGTTAAAGGGAGCATCATTATCAACATACAATTTAAATGCATTTGTCTTTGTACATTTTTTGTGTTGACATTGAGAAAAAAACCATGCCTCTGTGATTTTCTTTTTTTGTCAGGGTATGCAGGAGGAGGGTATGCGCACTGCGGAGGGTTGCTACCGGACTGTGTGGGAGAGGTTGGGCATGGCCTTCCAGACTCCTGAAGCCTACTGCGAGAAGGGAATCTACCGCTCTCTGGCATACATGAGGCCTCTGAGCGTCTGGGCCATGCAGCTAGCCCTTAACACTTCACAGAAGGATCAGACCTCATCAGCTCAAACTGGAGCCACAGACGGGGAGCAGGGACATGACTTGAGAGAAATGCAGAGCTAGGACCTGAGCCACTGGACTGGTGTGATTAGAGAGGTGCAGCGAGTTCCTCTGAAAATGACCTCCAAACACTCCTGCAGCCACCACCCTCATGTGCACTCCCATCCTGCAGGGCCCCGTTTGCTCACATAACTTCAGTTCTCTACTGGTTGTTTTGCCTCGATTGATGGGTCAGAACTTGACGGTTTACGCTTGACAAATTCAGTAGCTACTGTAGATCATGGTATTGTTAGGTGAGGAGTTTAACATTTTTCAAGAGACTGCAAACAGTCCGATTGTTTTATTAAAGTCATGCAGTGTGGGGTGGCAGCCAGGCACTGACAAACACGGTGTGTATTGCTAATTAAAAATTGACCTTGTTTTTCAGCAACATATTGTGTATTTGCACGCATGTACACACACCCATGCAAGCACTACATTTTACAATCATGTCAAAAATAATGTTTGCATACTTAGAACAAATTCATATGCTAAATATTTGAGGACTGTTGTTTTATTATACCAGCCACATGGAGTCATTATTGTCTTTGAGTACATCAGTGGGTCTTTGAGTGAATCATGGCAGATCTGAATGAGTTCCCCATCAGAAATATAGATGCTTGAAAAGAAAAGTAAATTTGAAGATTTCCTCCAATTAAATTTGAATGCTGTACTAAGTGATGTATTATGTGATGATTAGTGTTGGAAATTAAATTAAAATTATATATATTTTCTTTTTTTTTTATAGCATTTGGTGCCTTGTTGCATGTTGGCCATATCTACAATATAATAATGTAGTGGCAACATTTACTGTTTTATAAAATCCAATACTCATGACAATCATGCTGAATAAATAACTGAATCAGATACAACAGTAGGTTCAATGTGTTTTTAATTAAATATATATGAAAAAACAAAAGTAGGAAATAAAAATAACTAGCTGCATGAGGTGATGAATGTCAAAGGTACTCAAAGATAATAGTTTTATTGTAAAAGTCAGTAATGTTGTTGAACTGAACACTATCAACCTACAGGGACATCACAGGTTATCAGTAAGACAGAAGAATGACACATAAACAACTGATTTATTGAACCTTTATCCCTGATCATGGCAACAAGCTTGTTCATTTATATTAAGTTGGGTTATAAAAGCACAAAGTTGTAATAAATTTTTAGCTAGCTTGCAAGCTGTCTAAAAAAAATAACATCACTGGCATCATTTTACCTTATTATCTCAGCAGATTAAATTCCAAAGTAGAGAAGTTCAACAGTGCACTTACTGTGGCTGCGCTGCCAAAATGGAAAACCTTGATGCTGATTGGTTGTGAAATGATGGAGAATTCTGGAGACAGGCCATGGTAATTCTTTGTCAATTATAGAGAAAGATGGAAATGATGAGATATGATTTGACGACAGTATCATCCAATCATTATGATCAGTGTTAAGTGTTAGAATGTATGTAGGGTCAATCACCCCCCTGGATAACACGAGACATTCCAATCACTCATCTGTCGCGAAGCACAAGACAACTCATCAAAGTAAGTAAAATTACATGTATTTATTTTCTTTAATAGTCAATAAAATGATATCCTTCGTCACAGTTATTTTATAATTGTATTGTCAAGTGTTACATTATGTCATATAGCAACATCAATCAGCATATTCTAAGTGCTATATCGTATTGATGAATGAATTATTTAAGTAGAAAATATTTACTGATATACATTTTATAATTTGTTGACAACAAAAGCACGTAACAACAGTCGATGGAAACCAAAATACCACCCAGGGACGTTTTCTGCGTCACGTAGCCAGCTCCCTTTGTAAATGAAAAACCAGGCTGGCAACACTCATGAAACCAGCAGCGGAATAATTGTGACAAACCATCACTTGCAGTATGTCCTTGTATACTGAAAAACAAAAAAACAAAAAACTTTCAATGTGAGATTTCGGTTAAACTACAGGATTTAAAAATGTAACACCCCATCACCTTCTCATACTCTGCATATGGTCGCTTCGACTATTCCAAAAAGCAAGGCCTGCATTACAAGCTTAACATCTTGAAGTAGACAGCAATGCAAGTGGGTGGGGCTTGCTGACTGAGGCCCCACCCCTTCCACAGCTGTCTCTGTGGCGCAATGGGTTAGCGCGTGCGTGTTTGACTGTTAACTGAAAGGTTGGTGGTTCAAGCCCTCCCAGGGATGTTATCTGCTGAACAAAAAAACCCAGCTCCCTTCATAAATGAAAAACCAATGTACAGCATCTGTTATGAAACCAGCAGAAAAACAATGAAGACAAACCATCACTTGCAGTATGTCCTTGTATACTGAAAACAAATAGGTTTCAAAGTGAGTACTCAGTTCAAATACAGGGAGCAAGGATATAAAGCCCCATCACTTTTATTAGATCTATCTATGGTCGCTTCCACTTTTCAAAAAAGGAAGGCCTACATCACCAGGCTGACATGTTGCAGTGGACAGCAAATGCAAGTGGGTGGGGCTTGCTGACTGAGGCCCCACCCCCTCCACAGCTGTCTCTGTGGCGCAATCGGTTAGCGCGTCGGCTGTTAACAAAGGTTGGTGGTTCAAGCCCACCCAGGGACTTTTTTCTGCTGGGGAAAAAAAACAGCTCCTTCATGAATGGAAAAACCAGTGTGCAGGATCTGTCACGAAACCAGCAGAAAAAAAATGACAACAAGCCATCACTTCTCCAGTATGTCCTTGTATCCACTGAAAACAAATAGGTTTCAAAGTGAGTATTCAGTTCAAATACAGGGCATAAGAATATAAAGCCCCATCACTTTCATTAGATCTGCCTATGGTCGCCCCACTTTTCAAAGAAGCAAGGCCTACATCACCAGGCTGACATCTTGCAGTGGACAGCAAATGCAAGTGGGTGGGGCTTGCTGACTGAGGCCCCACCCTCCACAGCTGTCTCTGTGGCGCAATCGGTTAGCGCGCTTCGGCTGTTAACCGAAGGTTGGTGGTTCAAGCCCACCCAGGACGTTTTCTGCTGGGGAAACAAAAACAGCTCCTTCATGAATGGAAAAACCAGTGTGCAGCTTCTGTCACAAAACCAGCAGAAAAACAATGAAGACAAACCATCACTTGCAGTATGTCCTTGTATACTGAAAACAAATAGGTTTCAAAGTGAGTATTCATTTCAAATACAGGGGGTAAGAATATAAAGCCCCATCACTTTCTTTAGATCTGCCTATGGTTGCTTCCACTTTTCAAAAAAGCAAGGCCTACATCACCAGGCTGACATGTTGCAGTGGACAGCAAATGCGAGTGGGTGGGGCTTGCTGGTGGAGGCCCCGCCTCTCCCACAGCTGTCTCTGTGGCGCAATCGGTTAGCGCGGCTGTTAACCGAAGGTTGGTGGTTCAAGGCCACCCAGGGACGTTTTCTGCTGGTGAAACAAAAACAGCTACATTCATGAATGGAAAAACCAGTGTGCAGGATCTGTCACGAAACCAGCAGAAAAACAATGAAGACAAACCATCACTTGCAGTATGTCCTTGTATACTGAAAACAAATAGGTTTCAAAGTGAGTATTCAGTTCAAATACAAGGGGTAAGAATATAAAGCCCCATCACTTTCATTAGATCTGCCTATGGCTTCCACTTTTCAAAAAAGCAAGGCCTACATCACCAGGCTGACATGTTGCAGTGGACAGCAAATGCGAGTGGGTGGGGCTTGCTGACTGAGGCCCCGCCGCCTCCACAGCTGTCTCTGTGGCGCAATCGGTTAGCGCGTTCGGCTATTAACCGAAAGGTTGGTGGTTCAAGCCCACCCAGGGACGTTTTCTGCTAGGGAAACAAAAACAGCTCCCTTCTTGAATGGAAAAACCAGTGTGCAGGATCTGTCACGAAACCAGTGGAAAAAAAATGACAACAAACCATCACTTGCAGTATGTCCTTGTATACTGAAAACAAATAGGTTTCAAAGTGAGTATTCATTTCAAATACAGGGGGTAAGAATATAAAGCCCCATCACTTTCATTAGATCTGCCTATGGTCGCTTCCACTTTTCAAAGAAGTAAGGCCTACATCACCAGGCTGACATGTTGCAGTGGACAGCAAATGCAAGTGGGTGGGGCTTGCTGACTGAGGCCCCACCCCCTCCACAGCTGTCTCTGTGGCGCAATCGGTTAGCGCGTTCGGCTGTTAACCGAAAGGTTGGTGGTTCAAGCCCACCCAGGGACGTTTTCTGCTGGGGGGGGAGGAAAAAAAACAGCTCCCTTCATGAATGGAAAAACCAGTGTGCAGGATCTGTCACGAAACCAGCAGAAAAAAAATGACAACAAGCCATCACTTCCTGTGTGTCCTTGTATACTGAAAACAAATAGGTTTCAAAGTGAGTATTCAGTTCAAATACAGGGCGTAGGAATATAAAGCCCCATCACTTTCATTAGATCTGCCTATGGTCGCTTCCACTTTTCAAAAAAGGAAGGCCTACATCACCAGGCTGACATGTTGCAGTGGACAGCAAATGCGAGTGGGTGGGGCTTGCTGGTGGAGGCCCCGCCTCTCCCACAGCTGTCTCTGTGGCGCAATCGGTTAGCGTTCGGCTGTTAACCGAAAGGTTGGTGGTTCAAGCCCACCCAGGACGTTTTCTGCTGTGGAAAAAAAAACAGCTCCCTTCATGAATGGAAAAACCAGTGTGCAGGATCTGTCACGAAACCAGCAGAAAAACAATGAAAACAAACCATCACTTGCAGTATGTCCTTGTATACTGAAAACAAATAGGTTTCAAAGTGAGTATTCAGTTCAAATACAGGGGGTAAGAATATAAAGCCCCATCACTTTCATTAGATCTGCCTATGGTTGCTTCCACTTTTCAAAAAAGCAAGGCCTACATCACCAGGCTGACATGTTGCAGTGGACAGCAAATGCAAGTGGGTGGGGCTTGCTGACTGAGGCCCCACCCCCTCCACAGCTGTCTCTGTGGCGCAATCGGTTAGCGCGTTCGGCTGTTAATCAAAGGTTGGTGGTTCAAGCTCACCCAGGACGTTTTCTGCTGGGAAACACAAACAGCTCCCTTCATGAATGGAAAAACCAGTGTGCAGGATCTGTCACGAAACCAGCAGAAAAACAATGAAGACAAACCATCACTTGCAGTATGTCCTTGTATACTGAAAACAAATAGGTTTCAAAGTGAGTATTCAGTTCAAATACAGGGGGTAAGAATATAAAGCCCCATCACTTTCATTAGATCTGCCTATGGTCGCTTCCACTTTTCAAAATAGCAAGGCCTACATCACCAGGCTGACATGTTGCAGTGGACAGCAAATGCAAGTGGGTGGGGCTTGCTGACTGAGGCCCCACCCCCTCCACAGCTGTCTCTGTGGCGCAATCGGTTAGCGCGTTCGGCTATTAACCGAAAGGTTGGTGGTTCAAGCCCACCCAGGGACGTTTTCTGCTAGGGAAACAAAAACAGCTCCCTTCATGAATGGAAAAACCAGTGTGCAGGATCTGTCACAAAACCAGCAGAAAAACAATGAAGACAAACCATCACTTGCAGTATGTCCTTGTATACTGAAAACAAATAGGTTTCAAAGTGAGTATTCAGTTCAAATACAAGGGGTAAGAATATAAAGCCCCATCACTTTCATTAGATCTGCCTATAGTCGCTTCCACTTTTCAAAAAAGCAAGGCCTACATCACCAGGCTGACATGTTGCAGTGGACAGCAAATGCAAGTGGGTGGGGCTTGCTGACTGAGGCCCCACCACACCCACAGCTGTCTCTGTGGCGCAATCGGTTAGCGCGTTCGGCTGTTAACCGAAAGGTTGGTGGTTCAAGCCCACCCAGGGACGTTTTCTGCTGGGGAAACAAAAACAGCTCCCTTCATGAATGGAAAAACCAGTGTGCAGCTTCTGTCACAAAACCAGCAGGAAAAACAATGAAGACAAACCATCACTTGCAGTATGTCCTTGTATACTGAAAACAAATAGGTTTCAAAGTGAGTATTCATTTCAAATACAGGGGGTAAGAATATAAAGCCCCATCACTTTCTTTAGATCTGCCTATGGTTGCTTCCACTTTTCAAAAAAGCAAGGCCTACATCACCAGGCTGACATGTTGCAGTGGACAGCAAATGCAAGTGGGTGGGGCTTGCTGGTGGCCCGCCTCTCCCACAGCTGTCTCTGTGGCGCAATCGGTTAGCGCTCGGCTGTTAACGAAAGGTTGGTGGTTCAAGCCCACCCAGGGGCGTTTTCTGCTGGAAACAAAACAGCTCCCTTCATGAATGGAAAAACCAGTGTGCAGCTTCTGTCACAAAACCAGCAGAAAAACAATGAAGACAAACCATCACTTGCAGTATGTCCTTGTATACTGAAAACAAATAGGTTTCAAAGTGAGTATTCATTTCAAATGCAGGGGGTAAGAATATAAAGCCCCATCACTTTCATTAGATCTGCCTATGGTCGCTTCCACTTTTCAAAGAAGTAAGGCCTACGTCACCAGGCTGACATGTTGCAGTGGACAGCAAATGCAAGTGGGTGGGGCTTGCTGACTGAGGCCCCACCCCCTCCACAGCTGTCTCTGTGGCGCAATCGGTTAGCGCGTTCGGCTGTTAATCAAAGGTTGGTGGTTCAAGCCCACCCAGGGACGTTTTCTGCTGGGGAAACAAAAACAGCTCCCTTCATGAATGGAAAAACCAGTGTGCAGGATCTGTCACGAAACCAGCAGAAAAAAAATGACAACAAGCCATCACTTCCTGTGTGTCCTTGTATTCCATAAACAAATAGGTTTCAAAGTGAGTATTCAGTTCAAATACAGGGCGTAGGAATATAAAGCTCCATCACTTTCATAAGATCTGCCTATGGTCGCTTCCACTTTTCAAAAAAGGAAGGCCTACATCACCAGGCTGACATGTTGCAGTGGACAGCAAATGCGAGTGGGTGGGGCTTGCTGGTGGAGGCCCCACCCCCTCCACAGCTGTCTCTGTGGCGCAATCGGTTAGCGCGTTCGGCTGTTAACCGAAAGGTTGGTGGTTCAAGCCCACCCAGGGACGTTTTCTGCTGGGGAAACAAAAACAGCTCCCTTCATGAATGGAAAAACCAGTGTGCAGGATCTGTCATGAAACCAGCAGAAAAAAAATGACAACAAGCCATCACTTCCTGTGTGTCCTTGTATACTGAAAAAAAATAGGTTTCAAAGTGAGTATTCAGTTCAAATACAGGGCGTAAGAATATAAAGCCCCATCACTTTCATTAGATCTGCCTATGGTCGCTTCCACTTTTGAAAAAAAGCAAGGCCTACATCACCAGGCTGACATGTTGCAGTGGACAGCAAATGCGAGTGGGTGGGGCTTGCTGGTGGAGGCCCAGCATCTCCCACAGCTGTCTCTGTGGCGCAATCGGTTAGCGTTCGGCTGTTAACCGAAAGGTTGGTGGTTCAAGCCCACCCAGGGACGTTTTCTGCTGGGGAAACAAAAACAGCTCCCTTCATGAATGGAAAAACCAGTGTGCAGCTTCTGTCACAAAACCAGCAGAAAAACAATGAAGACAAACCATCACTTGCAGTATGTCCTTGTATACTGAAAACAAATAGGTTTCAAAGTGAGTATTCAGTTCAAATACAGGGCGTAAGAATATAAAGCCCCATCACTTTCATTAGATCTGCCTATGGTCGCTTCCACTTTTCAAAGAAGTAAGGCCTACGTCACCAGGCTGACATGTTGCAGTGGACAGCAAATGCAAGTGGGTGGGGCTTGCTGACTGAGGCCCCACCCCCTCCACAGCTGTCTCTGTGGCGCAATCGGTTAGCGCGTTCGGCTGTTAACCGAAAGGTTGGTGGTTCAAGCCCACCCAGGGACGTTTTCTGCTGGGGAAACAAAAACAGCTCCCTTCATGAATGGAAAAACCAGTGTGCAGGATCTGTCACGAAACCAGCAGAAAAAAAATGACAACAAGCCATCACTTCCTGTGTGTCCTTGTAATCCATAAACAAATAGGTTTCAAAGTGAGTATTCAGTTCAAATGCAGGGAGTAAGAATATAAAGCCCCATCACTTTCATTAGATCTGCCTATGGTCGCTTCCACTTTTCAAAAAAGCAAGGCCTACATCACCAGGCTGACATGTTGCAGTGGACAGCAAATGCGAGTGGGTGGGGCTTGCTGGTGGAGGCCCCGCCTCTCCCACAGCTGTCTCTGTGGCGCAATCGGTTAGCGCTCGGCTGTTAACCGTAAGGTTGGTTGTTCAAGCCCACCCTGGGACGTTTTCTTCTGGTGAAACAAAAACAGCTCCCTTCATGAATGGAAAAACCAGTGTGCAGGATCTGTCACGAAACCAGCAGAAAAACAATGAAGACAAACCATCACTTGCAGTATGTCCTTGTATACTGAAAACAAATAGGTTTCAAAGTGAGTATTCAGTTCAAATACAGGGCGTAAGAATATAAAGCCCCATCACTTTCATTAGATCTGCCTATGGTCGCTTCCACTTTTCAAAGAAGTAAGGCCTACATCACCAGGCTGACATCTTGCAGTGGACAGCAAATGCAAGTGGGTGGGGCTTGCTGACTGAGGCCCCACCCCCTCCACAGCTGTCTCTGTGGCGCAATCGGTTAGCGCGTTCTGCTGTTAACCGAAAGGTTGGTGGTTCAAGCCCACCCAGGGACGTTTTCTGCTGGGGAAACAAAAACAGCTCCCTTCATGAATGGAAAAACCAGTGTGCAGCTTCTGTCACGAAACCAGCAGAAAAACAATGAAGACAAACCATCACTTGCAGTATGTCCTTGTATACTGAAAACAAATAGGTTTCAAAGTGAGTATTCATTTCAAATACAGGGGGTAAGAATATAAAGCCCCATCACTTTCTTTAGATCTGCCTATGGTCGCTTCCACTTTTCAAAAAAGCAAGGCCTACATAACCAGGCTGACATCTGGAAGTGGACAGCAAATGCAAGTGGGTGGGTCTTGCTGTCTGAGGCCCCACCCCCTCCACAGCTGTCTCTGTGGCGCAATCGGTTAGCGCGTTCGGCTGTTAACCGAAAGGTTGGTGGTTCAAGCCCACCCAGGGACGTTTTCTGCTAGGGAAACAAAAACAGCTCCCTTCATGAATGGAAAAACCAGTGTGCAGCTTCTGTCACAAAACCAGCAGAAAAACAATGAAGACAAACCATCACTTGCAGTATGTCCTTGTATACTGAAAACAAATAGGTTTCAAAGTGAGTACTCAGTTCAAATACAGGGGGTAAGAATATAAAGCCCCATCACTTTCATTAGATCTGCCTATGGTTGCTTCCACTTTTCAAAAAAGCAAGGCCTACATCACCAGGCTGACATGTTGCAGTGGACAGCAAATGCGAGTGGGTGGGGCTTGCTGGTGGAGGCCCCGCCTCTCCCACAGCTGTCTCTGTGGCGCAATCGGTTAGCGCGTTCGGCTGTTAACCGAAAGGTTGGTGGTTCAAGCCCACCCAGGGACGTTTTCTGCTAGGGAAACAAAAACAGCTCCCTTCATGAATGGAAAAACCAGTGTGCAGGATCTGTCACGAAACCAGCGGGAAAAAAATGACAACAAACCATCACTTGCAGTATGTCCTTGTATACTGAAAACAAATAGGTTTCAAAGTGAGTATTCAGTTCAAATACAGGGCGTAAGAATATAAAGCCCCATCACTTTCATTAGATCTGCCTATGGTCGCTTCCACTTTTCAAAGAAGTAAGGCGTACATCACCAGGCTGACATCTTGCAGTGGACAGCAAATGCAAGTGGGTGGGGCTTGCTGACTGAGGCCCCACGCCCTCCACAGCTGTCTCTGTGGCGCAATCGGTTAGCGCGTTTGGCTGTTAACCGAAAGGTTGGTGGTTCAAGCCCACCCAGGGACGTTTTCTGCTGGGGAAACAAAAACAGCTCCCTTCATGAATGGAAAAACCAGTGCAGGATCTGTCACAAACCAGCAGAAAAACAATGAAGACAAACCATCACTTGCAGTATGTCCTTGTATACTGAAAAAAAATAGGTTTCAAAGTGAGTATTCAGTTCAAATACAGGTAAGAATATAAAGCCCCATCACTTTCATTAGATCTGCCTATGGTCGCTTCCACTTTTCAAAATAGCAAGGCCTACATCACCAGGCTGACATGTTGCAGTGGACAGCAAATGCAAATGGGTGGGGCTTGCTGACTGAGGCCCCACCCCCTCCACAGCTGTCTCTGTGGCGCAATCGGTTAGCGCGTTCGGCTGTTAACCGAAAGGTTGGTGGTTCAAGCCCACCCAGGGACCTTCTCTTCCGGGGAAACAAAAACAGCTCCCTTCATGAATGGAAAAACCAGTGTGCAGCTTCCTGTCACAAAACCAGCAGAAAAACAATGAAGACAAACCATCACTTGCATGTCCTTGTATACTGAAAACAAATAGGTTTCAAAGTGAGTATTCAGTTCAAATACAGGGGTAAGAATATAAAGCCCCATCACTTTCATTAGATCTGCCTATGGTTGCTTCCACTTTTCCAAAGCAAGGCCTACATCACCAGGCTGACATGTAGCAGTGGACCCCAACTGCGAGTGGGTGGTGCTTGCTGGTGGTGGCCCAGCCTATGCCAGTGCGGTCTCTGTGGCGCAATCGGTTAGCGCGTTCGGCTGTTAACCGAAGGTTGGTGGTTCAAGCCCACCCAGGGACGTTTTCTGCTAGGAAACAAAAACAGCTCCTTCATGAATGGAAAAACCAGTGTGCAGGATCTGTCACAAAACCAGCAGAAAAACAATGAAGACAAACCATCACTTGCAGTATGTCCTTGTATACTGAAAACAGATAGGTTTCAAAGTGAGTATTCAGTTCAAATACAGGGCGTAAGAATATAAAGCCCCATCACTTTCATTAGATCTGCCTATGGTCGCTTCCACTTTTCAAAATAGCAAGGCCTACATCACCAGGCTGACATGTTGCAGTGGACAGCAAATGCAAATGGGTGGGGCTTGCTGACTGAGGCCCCACACCATACACAGCTGTATATGTGGCGCAATCGGTTAGCGCGTTTGGCTGTTAACCGAAGGTTGGTGGTTCAAGCCCACCCAGGGGCGTTTTCTGCTGGGGAAACAAAACAGCTCCTTCATGAATGGAAAAACCAGTGTGCAGCTTCTGTCACAAAACCAGCAGAAAAACAATGAAGACAAACCATCACTTGCAGTATGTCCTTGTATACTGAAAACAAATAGGTTTCAAAGTGAGTATTCAGTTCAAATACAGGGGGTAAGAATATAAAGCCCCATCACTTTCTTTAGATCTGCCTATGGTCGCTTCCACTTTTCAAAAAAGCAAGGCCTACATCACCAGGCTGACATGTTGCAGTGGACAGCAAATGCGAGTGGGTGGGGCTTGCTGGTGGAGGCCCCGCCTCTCCCACAGCTGTCTCTGTGGCGCAATCGGTTAGCGCGTTCGGCTGTTAACCGAAAGGTTGGTGGTTCAAGCCCACCCAGGGACGTTTTCTGCTAGGGAAACAAAAACAGCTCCCTTCATGAATGGAAAAACCAGTGTGCAGCTTCTGTCACAAAACCAGCAGAAAAACAATGAAGACAAACCATCACTTGCAGTATGTCCTTGTATACTGAAAACAAATAGGTTTCAAAGTGAGTATTCAGTTCAAATACAGGGGGTAAGAATATAAAGCCCCATCACTTTCATTAGATCTGCCTATGGTTGCTTCCACTTTTCAAAAAAGCAAAGCCTACATAAACAGGCTGACATCTTGAAGTGGACAGCAAATGCAAGTGGGTGGGGCTTGCTGGTGGAGGCCCCGCCTCTTCCACAGCTGTCTCTGTGGCGCAATCGGTTAGCGCGGTCGGCTGTTAACCGAAGGTTGGTGGTTCAAGCCACCCAGGGACGTTTTCTGCTGGGGAAACAAAAACAGCTCCCTTCATGAATGGAAAAACCAGTGTGCAGGATCTGTCACGAAACCAGCAGAAAAACAATGAAGACAAACCATCACTTGCAGTATGTCCTTGTATACTGAAAACAGATAGGTTTCAAAGTGAGTATTCAGTTCAAATACAGGGCGTAAGAATATAAAGCCCCATCACTTTCATTAGATCTGCCTATGGTCGCTTCCACTTTTCAAAATAGCAAGGCCTACATCACCAGGCTGACATCTTGAAGTGGACAGCAAATGCAAGTGGGTGGGGCTTGCTGACTGAGGCCCCACCCCCCCCACAGCTGTCTCTGTGGCGCAATCGGTTAGCGCGTTCGGCTGTTAACCGAAAGGTTGGTGGTTCAAGCCAACCCAGGGACGTTTTCTGCTGGGGAAACAAAAACAGCTCCTTCATAAATGAAAAACCAGTGTGCAGCATCTGTCATGAAACCAGCAGAAAAACAATGAAGACAAACCATCACTTCCTGTGTGTCCTTGTATACTGAATACAAATAGGTTTCAAAGTGAGTATTCAGTTCAAATACAGGGGGTAAGAATATAAAGCCCCATCACTTTCTTTAGATCTGCCTATGGTCGCTTCCACTTTTCAAAATAGCAAGGCCTACATCACCAGGCTGACATCTTGAATTGGACAGCAAATGCAAGTGGGTGGGGCTTGCTGACTGAGGCCCCACCCCCTCCACAGCTGTCTCTGTGGCGCAATCGGTTAGCGCATTCGGCTGTTAACCGAAAGGTTGGTGGTTCAAGCCCTCTTGGATATTTTTCTGCTGGGGAAACAAAAACAGCTCCCTTCATGAATGGAAAAACCAGTGTGCAGCTTCTGTCACAAAACCAGCAGAAAAACAATGAAGACAAACCATCACTTGCAGTATGTCCTTGTATACTGAAAACAAATAGGTTTCAAAGTGAGTATTCATTTCAAATACAGGGGGTAAGAATATAAAGCCCCATCACTTTCATTAGATCTGCCTATGGTTGCTTCCACTTTTCAAAAAAGCAAGGCCTACATCACCAGGCTGACATGTTGCAGTGGACAGCAAATGCGAGTGGGTGGGGCTTGCTGGTGGAGGCCCCACCCCTTCCACAGCTGTCTCTGTGGCGCAATCGGTTAGCGCGTTCGGCTGTTAACCGAAAGGTTGGTGGTTCAAGCCCACCCAGGGACGTTTTTCTGCTGGGGAAACAAAAACAGCTCCCTTCATGAATGGAAAAACCAGTGTGCAGGATCTGTCACGAAACCAGCAGAAAAACAATGAAGACAAACCATCACTTGCAGTATGTCCTTGTATACTGAAAACAAATAGGTTTCAAAGTGAGTATTCATTTCAAATACAGGGGGTAAGAATATAAAGCCCCATCACTTTCATTAGATCTGCCTATGGTCGCTTCCACTTTTCAAAAAAGCAAGGCCTACATCACCAGGCTGACATGTTGCAGTGGACAGCAAATGCAAGTGGGTGGGGCTTGCTGGTGGAGGCCCCACCTCTCCCACAGCTGTCTCTGTGGCGCAATCGGTTAGCGCGTTCGGCTGTTAACCGAAAGGTTGGTGGTTCAAGCCCACCCAGGGCCGTTTTGTGCTGGGAAACAAAACAGCTCCCTTCATGAATGGAAAAACCAGTGTGCAGGATCTGTCACAAACCAGCAGAAAAACAATGAAGACAAACCATCACTTGCCTGTATGTCCTTGTAATCCACTGAAAACAAATAGGTTTCAAAGTGAGTATTCAGTTCAAATACAAGGGGTAAGAATATAAAGCCCCATCACTTTCATTAGATCTGCCTATGGTCGCTTCCACTTTTCAAAGAAGTAAGGCCTACATCACCAGGCTGACATCTTGCAGTGGACAGCAAATGCAAGTGGGTGGGGCTTGCTGACTGAGGCCCCACCCCTTCCACAGCTGTCTCTGTGGCGCAATTGGTTAGCGCGTTCGGCTGTTAACCGAAAGGTTGGTGGTTCAAGCCCACCCAGGGACGTTTTCTGCTGGGGAAACAAAAACAGCTCCCTTCATGAATGGAAAAACCAGTGTGCAGGATCTGTCACAAAACCAGCAGAAAAACAATGAAGACAAACCATCACTTGCCTGTGTGTCCTTGTATACTGAAAACAAATAGGTTTCAAAGTGAGTATTCAGTTCAAATACAGGGGTAAGTAATATAAAGCCCCATCACTTTCTTTAGATCTGCCTATGGTAGCTTCCACTTTTCAAAAAAGCAAGGCCTACATCACCAGGCTGACATGTTGCAGTGGACAGCAAATGCGAGTGGGTGGGGCTTGCTGGTGGAGGCCCCGCCTCTCCCACAGCTGTCTCTGTGGCGCAATCGGTTAGCGCGTTCGGCTGTTAACCGAAAGGTTGGTGGTTCAAGCCCACCCAGGGACGTTTTCTGCTGGGGAAACAAAAACAGCTCCCTTCATGAATGGAAAAACCAGTGTGCAGGATCTGTCACGAAACCAGCAGAAAAACAATGAAGACAAACCATCACTTGCAGTATGTCCTTGTATACTGAAAACAAATAGGTTTCAAAGTGAGTATTCAGTTCAAATACAGGGGGTAAGAATATAAAGCCCCATCACTTTCATTAGATCTGCCTATGGTCGCTTCCACTTTTCAAAATAGCAAGGCCTACATCACCAGGCTGACATCTGAATTGGACAGCAAATGCAAGTGGGTGGGGCTTGCTGACTGAGGCCCCACCCCTTCCACAGCTGTCTCTGTGGCGCAATTGGTTAGCGCGTTCGGCTGTTAACCGAAAGGTTGGTGGTTCAAGCCCACCCAGGGACGTTTTCTGCTAGGGAAACAAAAACAGCTCCCTTCATGAATGGAAAAACCAGTGTGCAGGATCTGTCACGAAACCAGCAGAAAAACAATGAAGACAAACCATCACTTGCAGTATGTCCTTGTATACTGAAAACAAATAGGTTTCAAAGTGAGTATTCAGTTCAAATACAGGGAGCAAGTATATAAAGCCCCATCACTTTCATTAGATCTGCCTATGGTCGCTTCCACTTTTCAAAAAAGCAAGGCCTACATCACCAGGCTGACATCTTGCAGTGGACAGCAAATGCAAGTGGGTGGGGCTTGCTGACTGAGGCCCCACCCCCTCCACAGCTGTCTCTGTGGCGCAATCGGTTAGCGCGTTCGGCTGTTAACCGAAAGGTTGGTGGTTCAAGCCCACCCAGGGACGTTTTCTGCTGGGGAAACAAAAACAGCTCCCTTCATGAATGGAAAAACCAGTGTGCAGGATCTGTCACGAAACCAGCAGAAAAACAATGAAGACAAACCATCACTTGCAGTATGTCCTTGTATACTGAAAACAAATAGGTTTCAAAGTGAGTATTCAGTTCAAATACAGGGGGTAAGAATATAAAGCCCCATCACTTTCATTAGATCTGCCTATGGTCGCTTCCACTTTTCAAAAAAGCAAGGCCTACATCACCAGGCTGACATCTTGAATTGGACAGCAAATGCAAGTGGGTGGGGCTTGCTGGTGGAGGCCCCGCCTCTTCCACAGCTGTCTCTGTGGCGCAATCGGTTAGCGCGTTCGGCTGTTAACCGAAAGGTTGGTGGTTCAAGCCCACCCAGGGACGTTTTCTGCTGGGGAAACAAAAACAGCTCCCTTCATGAATGGAAAAACCAGTGTGCAGGATCTGTCACAAAACCAGCAGAAAAACAATGAAGACAAACCATCACTTGCAGTATGTCCTTGTATACTGAAAACAGATAGGTTTCAAAGTGAGTATTCAGTTCAAATACAGGGCGTAAGAATATAAAGCCCCATCACTTTCATTAGATCTGCCTATGGTTGCTTCCACTTTTCAAAAAAGCAAGGCCTACATCACCAGGCTGACATCTTGCAGTGGACAGCAAATGCAAGTGGGTGGGGCTTGCTGACTGAGGCCCCCTCCACAGCTGTCTCTGTGGCGCAATCGGTTAGCGCGTTGGCTGTTAACCGAAGGTTGGTGGTTCAAGCCCACCCAGGGACGTTTTCTGCTGAAACAAAAAGCTCCCTTCATGAATGGAAAAACCAGTGTGCATGATCTGTCACGAAACCAGCGGGAAAAAAATGACAACAAACCATCACTTGCAGTATGTCCTTGTATACTGAAAACAAATAGGTTTCAAAGTGAGTATTCAGTTCAAATACAGGGCGTAAGAATATAAAGCCCCATCACTTTCATTAGATCTGCCTATGGTCGCTTCCACTTTTCAAAATAGCAAGGCCTACATCACCAGGCTGACATCTTGAATTGGACAGCAAATGCAAGTGGGTGGGGCTTGCTGACTGAGGCCCCACCCCCTCCACAGCTGTCTCTGTGGCGCAATCGGTTAGCGCGTTCGGCTGTTAACCGAAAGGTTGGTGGTTCAAGCCCACCCAGGGACATTTTTCTGCTGGGGAAAAAAAACAGCTCCCTTCAGAAATGAAAAACCAGTGTGCAGCTTCTGTCACAAAACCAGCAGAAAAACAATGAAGACAAACCATCACTTGCAGTATGTCCTTGTATACTGAAAACAAATAGGTTTCAAAGTGAGTATTCAGTTCAAATACAGGGGGTTAAGAATATAAAGCCCCGTCACTTTCTTTAGATCTGCCTATGGTCGCTTCCACTTTTCAAAAAAGCAAGGCCTACATCACCAGGCTGACATGTTGCAGTGGACAGCAAATGCGAGTGGGTGGGGCTTGCTGGTGGAGGCCCCACCTCTCCACAGCTGTCTCTGTGGCGCAATTGGTTAGCGCGTTGGCTGTTAACCGAAGGTTGGTGGTTCAAGCCCACCCAGGGACGTTTTCTGCTGGGGAAACAAAACAGCTCCTTCATGAATGGAAAAACCAGTGTGCAGCTTCTGTCACAAAACCAGCAGAAAAACAATGAAGACAAACCATCACTTGCAGTATGTCCTTGTATACTGAAAACAAATAGGTTTCAAAGTGAGTATTCAGTTCAAATACAGGGCGTAAGAATATAAAGCCCCATCACTTTCATTAGATCTGCCTATGGTCGCTTCCACTTTTCAAAAAAGCAAGGCCTACATAACCAGGCTGACATCTGGAAGTGGACAGCAAATGCAAGTGGGTGGGGCTTGCTGACTGAGGCCCCACCCCCTCCACAGCTGTCTCTGTGGCGCAATCGGTTAGCGCGTTCGGCTGTTAACCGAAAGGTTGGTGGTTCAAGCCCACCCAGGGACGTTTTCTGCTGGGGAAACAAAAACAGCTCCCTTCATGAATGGAAAAACCAGTGTGCAGGATCTGTCACGAAACCAGCAGAAAAAAAATGACAACAAGCCATCACTTCCTGTGTGTCCTTGTATACTGAAAACAAATAGGTTTCAAAGTGAGTATTCAGTTCAAATACAGGGGGTAAGAATATAAAGCCCCATCACTTTCTTTAGATCTGCCTATGGTCGCTTCCACTTTTCAAAAAAGCAAGGCCTACATCACCAGGCTGACATGTTGCAGTGGACAGCAAATGCGAGTGGGTGGGGCTTGCTGGTGGCGGCCCCGCCTCTCCCACAGCTGTCTCTGTGGCGCAATCGGTTAGCGCGTTCGGCTGTTAACCGAAAGGTTGGTGGTTCAAGCCCACCCAGGGACGTTTTCTGCTGGGGGGGGGGGGGGAGAAAAAAAACAGCTCCTTTCATGAATGGAAAAACCAGTGTGCAGGATCTGTCACGAAACCAGCAGAAAAACAATGAAGACAAACCATCACTTGCAGTATGTCCTTGTATACTGAAAACAAATAGGTTTCAAAGTGAGTATTCAGTTCAAATACAGGGGTAAGAATATAAAGCCCCATCACTTTCTTTAGATCTGCCTATGGTCACTTCCACTTTTCAAAGAACTAAGGCCTACATCACCAGGCTGACATCTTGCAGTGGACAGCAAATGCAAGTGGGTGGGGCTTGCTGGACTGAGGCCCCACCTTCCACAGCTGTCTCTGTGGCGCAATCGGTTAGCGCGTTCGGCTGTTAACCGAAAGGTTGGTGGTTCAAGCCCACCCAGGGACGTTTTCTGCTGGGGAAACAAAAACAGCTCCCTTCATGAATGGAAAAACCAGTGTGCAGCTTCTGTCACAAAACCAGCAGAAAAAAAATGACAACAAGCCATCACTTCCTGTGTGTCCTTGTATACTGAAAACAAATAGGTTTCAAAGTGAGTATTCAGTTCAAATGCAGGGGGTAAGAATATAAAGCCCCATCACTTTCATTAGATCTGCCTATGGTCGCTTCCACTTTTCAAAGAAGTAAGGCCTACATCACCAGGCTGACATCTTGCAGTGGACAGCAAATGCAAGTGGGTGGAGCTTGCTGACTGAGGCCCCACCCCTTCCACAGCTGTCTCTGTGGCGCAATTGGTTAGCGCGTTCGAAGGTTGGTGGTTCAAGCCCACCCAGGGACGTTTTCTGCTGGGGAAACAAAAACAGCTCCCTTCATGAATGGAAAAACCAGTGTGCAGGATCTGTCACGAAACCAGCAGAAAAACAATGAAGACAAACCATCACTTGCAGTATGTCCTTGTATACTGAAAACAAATAGGTTTCAAAGTGAGTATTCAGTTCAAATACAGGGGGTAAGAATATAAAGCCCCATCACTTTCATTAGATCTGCCTATGGTCGCTTCCACTTTTCAAAATAGCAAGGCCTACATCACCAGGCTGACATCTTGAAGTGGACAGCAAATGCAAGTGGGTGGGGCTTGCTGGTGGAGGCCCCACCCCCTCCACAGCTGTCTCTGTGGCGCAATCGGTTAGCGCGTTCGGCTGTTAACCGAAAGGTTGGTGGTTCAAGCCAACCCAGGGACGTTTTCTGCTGGGGAAACAAAAACAGCTCCCTTCATGAATGGAAAAACCAGTGTGCAGGATCTGTCACGAAACCAGCAGAAAAAAAATGACAACAAGCCATCACTTCCTGTGTGTCCTTGTATACTGAAAACAAATAGGTTTCAAAGTGAGTATTCAGTTCAAATACAGGGCGTAAGAATATAAAGCCCCATCACTTTCATTAGATCTGCCTATGGTCGCTTCCACTTTTCAAAGAAGTAAGGCCTACATCACCAGGCTGACATCTTGCAGTGGACAGCAAATGCAAGTGGGTGGGGCTTGCTGACTGAGGCCCCACCCCCTCCACAGCTGTCTCTGTGGCGCAATCGGTTAGCGCGTTCGGCTGTTAACCGAAAGGTTGGTGGTTCAAGCCCAACCATGGACGTGTTCTGCTGGGGAAACAAAAAGGGCTCCCTTCATGGATGAAAAACCAGTGTGCAGCTTCTCTTACGAAACCAGCAGAAAAACAATGAAGACAAACCATCACTTCCTGTGTGTCCTTGTATACTGAAAACAAATAGGTTTCAAAGTGAGTATTCAGTTCAAATACAGGGGTAAGAATATAAAGCCCCATCACTTTCTTTAGATCTGCCTATGGTCGCTTCCACTTTTCAAAAAAGCAAGGCCTACATCACCAGGCTGACATGTTGCAGTGGACAGCAAATGCGAGTGGGTGGGGCTTGCTGGTGGAGGCCCCGCCTCTCCCACAGCTGTCTCTGTGGCGCAATCGGTTAGCGCGTTCGGCTGTTAACCGAAAGGTTGGTGGTTCAAGCCCACCCAGGGACGTTTTCTGCTGGGGAAACAAAAACAGCTCCCTTCATGAATGGAAAAACCAGTGTGCAGGATCTGTCACAAAACCAGCAGAAAAACAATGAAGACAAACCATCACTTGCAGTATGTCCTTGTATACTGAAAACAAATAGGTTTCAAAGTGAGTATTCAGTTCAAATACAGGCGTAAGAATATAAAGCCCCATCACTTTCATTAGATCTGCCTATGGTTGCTTCCACTTTTCAAAAAGCAAAGCCTACATCACCAGGCTGACATCTTGAATTGGACAGCAAATGCAAGTGGGTGGGGCTTGCTGACTGAGGCCCCACCCCCTCCACAGCTGTCTCTGTGGCGCAATCGGTTAGCGCTGGCTGTTAACCGAAGGTTGGTGGTTCAAGCCCACCCAGGGGCGTTTTCTGCTGGGAAACAAAAACAGCTCCTTCATGAATGGAAAAACCAGTGTGCAGGATCTGTCATGAAACCAGCAGAAAAACAATGAAGACAAACCATCACTTCCTGTGTGTCCTTGTACTGAAAACAAATAGGTTTCAAAGTGAGTATTCAGTTCAAATACAGGGGGTAAGAATATAAAGCCCCATCACTTTCATTAGATCTGCCTATGGTCGCTTCCACTTTTCAAAATAGCAAGGCCTACATCACCAGGCTGACATCTTGAATTGGACAGCAAATGCAAGTGGGTGGGGCTTGCTGACTGAGGCCCCACCCCCTCCACAGCTGTCTCTGTGGCGCAATCGGTTAGCGCGTTCGGCTGTTAACCGAAAGGTTGGTGGTTCAAGCCCACCCAGGACGTTTTCTGCTGAAAAAAAACAGCTCCCTTCATGAATGGAAAAACCAGTGTGCAGGATCTGTCACGAAACCAGCAGAAAAACAATGAAGACAAACCATCACTTGCAGTATGTCCTTGTATACTGAAAAAAAAATAGGTTTCAAAGTGAGTATTCAGTTCAAATACAGGGGGTAAGAATATAAAGCCCCATCACTTTCATTAGATCTGCCTATGGTCGCTTCCACTTTTCAAAATAGCAAGGCCTACATCACCAGGCTGACATCTTGAAGTGGACAGCAAATGCAAGTGGGTGGGGCTTGCTGACTGAGGCCCCACCCCCTCCACAGCTGTCTCTGTGGCGCAATCGGTTAGCGCGTTCGGCTGTTAACCGAAAGGTTGGTGGTTCAAGCCCACCCAGGGACGTTTTCTGCTGGGGAAACAAAAACAGCTCCCTTCATGAATGGAAAAACCAGTGTGCAGGATCTGTCACAAAATCAGCAGAAAAAAAATGACAACAAGCCATCACTTCCTGTGTGTCCTTGTATACTGAAAACAAATAGGTTTCAAAGTGAGTATTCAGTTCAAATGCAGGGAGTAAGAATATAAAGCCCCATCACTTTCTTTAGATCTGCCTATGGTAGTTTCCAGTTTTCAGAATAGCAAGGCCTACATCACCAGGCTGACATGTTGCAGTGGACAGCAAATGCAAGTGGGTGGGGCTTGCTGTCTGAGGCCCCACCCCTTCCACAGCTGTCTCTGTGGCGCAATCGGGTTAGCGCGTTCGGCTGTTAACCGAAAGGTTGGTGGTTCAAGCCCACCCAGGGACGTTTTCTGCTGAAAGAAACCAGCTCCCTTCAGAAATGAAAAACCAGTGTGCAGCATCTGTCACGAAACCAGCAGAAAAACAATGAAGACAAACCATCACTTGCAGTATGTCCTTGTATTCTATAAACAAAAAGGTTTCAAAGTGAGTATTCAGTTCAAATACAGGGGGTAAGAATATAAAGCCCCATCACTTTCTTTAGATCTGCCTATGGTCGCTTCCACTTTTCAAAGAAGTAAGGCCTACATAACCAGGCTGACATCTTGAAGTGGACAGCAAATGCAAGTGGGTGGGGCTTGCTGGTGGAGGCCCCGCCTCTTCCACAGCTGTCTCTGTGGCGCAATCGGTTAGCGCGTTCGGCTGTTAACCGAAAGGTTGGTGGTTCAAGCCCACCCAGGGACGTTTTCTGCTGAAAGAAACCAGCTCCCTTCAGAAATGAAAAACCAGTGTGCAGCATCTGTCACGAAACCAGCAGAAAAACAATGAAGACAAACCATCACTTGCAGTATGTCCTTGTATTCTATAAACAAAAAGGTTTCAAAGTGAGTATTCATTTCAAATACAGGGATTAAGAATATAAAGCCCCATCACTTTCTTTAGATCTGGCTATGGTCGCTTCCACTTTTCAAAAAAGCAAGGAGGCTGACATCGGCTGTGTTCGAAACCGCATACTACATACTGCCATACTACATACTACGTACTCAATTAACAGACAGTATGCAGACCGTTTACACTGTAGCATACTACATGATAACCCACAATGCATTTTGCTCCTGCCCGAGCCAAAATCAGCCGGCCTTAAGCTGATTTCGCTTAAGCTCTAAACTCTGTAAATATATAACTTTAGCAACATCTGAAACATTTTTAGGCGAGAAAGTAGCCGTTCAGATCCACAACGTGTTGAAAATCTGACCAAATACCAGCTATTTACAATTTTGTTCGGACGATTTCAGAGATTTCAGCGCTACTCAAGCTAGCCGTAGTGAGCAACGCACTTCCGGTTATTTTCACAAAATAAAACACCTGTTGCCCTTTCTTATACAGAAAACCGTAATGATAAAATGTGTGCTTTTACTTTGAAAACAGGAGGCGAACCTACCCTTGATGTAGCTAACTTAAAACCGCCGTTTTGACCTATCTCGTCCCGTTAACGGAATTTGACCGTTCAAAATGCCTCACCGGAGAGTCTTGTCAGCTCTGAGACGAAGATCGGCCCGCCGTCTTCGGTACAGAATGATGCTCGCAATCGACTTGGGATTGTTCTCAGATGTAGGTTTCCTTTTTAATCAACTATAAATCTAATCATAATATACAACGCAATATAACATACCTCACAGCCTGAAAATTGGAGAGAAAAATGTACATCATTGAACAACAAAGTAGTTGTGAATTGAATGATTTCATAAAGTTTAATAAGTTATAATAGACAGTAGTAATAAATATAAATAAAGAAAGAAATAATCTCATTTAAAAATGTAAAAAAAAATACTTATTTCATATATAATTAAGTAATTATCCTTAAAAATCATATTGTTCATTCATATTATAATCTATTACAGGTGGCGTCAAGAGGGCCATACTGCAGGGTGAATCCCAATGTTCCTCTGTTGTGCCTCTATTTTAATGGTGGTGACACCAGGAAGGATTTCCGTGTGTCCCGAGAGTCCCTGGAGAGCCTCATCCAACCCGTGGCAGACAAGGACCATGGCTGGGAAAAGTCCTTTGAGGTCCTGATTTTTGTGTTCTGGTTGGCCTGTGGAACGTCCTACCGGGTTGTGTCAGAGGCATTTGACATCCCACGCACCACAGGCCATGACATGATTCACAGGGTCAGCAAGATCATCCGGGGGGTGTTCAGGAGGCTCATTCGCTTCCCTGACATGGAGGAGCTGGAGGAGATCAGTGCAGGATTCCAGCAGCTGTCTGGTTGTCCGGCTTTCTGCAGAGTGGCAGGAAGCATTGATGGGTGCCATGTCCGCATTGTCCCACCCGGGCAGTTTGCAGGGGACTACTTCAACAGGAAGCTGTTCCACTCCATCCAGTTCCAGGCCATCTGTGACCACAAGGGTTGTTTCCTGGATGTGGTGGTGGGCTTCCCTGGCTGTGTGCATGATGCCAGGGTCCTGAGGAGCAGCCCCTTCTATGTGCACCAGCTGTACCCACCTCCTGGATGGTATCTGATCGGGGATGGCGGATACCCATGCTTGGCTGAGCCGATTCGCCTGTTGACACCCTTCAGGGAGCCTGTCCGCAATGCAGTGGAGGGCAGGTACAACGCCAGGCTGTCCAGGGCATGGTGTGTGGTGGAGAGGGCATTTGGAGTCCTCAAGACCAGGTGGCGCTCCATATTCCTCAAGGCACTGGAGGTGAAGGTGGAGTTTGTGCCAGAGGTCATCACTGCCTGCCTTTTCCTCCACAACCTCTGCATCAGCAATGGGGACATTTTGGAGCCTGAGCCTGTGGAAGAGGAAGAGGAAGATGGTGGTGATGGCGATGGAGGGGAAGGCCACAAGCCTGTTGAGCGGTCTGGGGACACTCTCAGGAACAGGCTTGCAGCTGCAGTGTCTGCGCCGAGAGACCGGGTCCCAGTTCTGCAAGAACATGACTATTGTTAATTTGTATTATACACAGGGAGCTCTGTTTCTATAAAATATTTAAAGAAGTTCATGTTATTGTTTTATTCAACCCTGTTGTAAATAGTTAGTGCCTTTTAGAAATCCAACCCCATGTCCAAGTCGTAAGAGGTGGAAACAGGTAAAGTACAGGATTGCCAGGCAGGGCAAAGTATTGTGGGTGGTTCAGTCACCCTGGCCGATACAGTAACCAAGAAGGCCTGTCTGGATCTACCTGGAAACACACTGGCTAACGGGGCTCTGGTAAATGTGCAATAAAACATTTTTTCCTTTTGGTGAATATACTGTAAATAACACAAATATTGTATTTCTATCTGTCAAATCTTCTACATCTATATAAATGTTAATATTTGGGGTTGTGCTTTTCTTATTCCATAAATATTTTGTTTTTATTATTATTAATTTCCTTTGTCTCTCTCAGCATTGTAAATGCTGCTGTAATTGCAATTTTCCCAGTGTGGGATAAAGTACTCTTATTATTATTAACATCAGGGGGACCAATCACCTATACACTAGAAAACATATTGGTTATATGAATGTATTCCTGTGAAATTCCTATGGTCGAGAAACTTGAGACATGGTAGCAACTGTTTAATACCACAATCATAGAATTAAAATACTTTTCTACCTATATTTAACTGTTGCTTCATCTTTTTGGCGCTCCTTTTTCATGTCATCCCCTTGGATCTTCTTAGATCTAATTACTATTTCATACCATAGACACCTGAGCACATACCTCATGTTTTGCCATTAATCTGTCTGTGAAGGTTCTTATTCATCCAGGTCATGGCTATCCAAAGCTGTCACTGCTCGTTCTGCTCTAACTTCCACGTCCCCATACTGTTTCTAAATTTCTGGAAGGTGTAAATGTAATACTGGCACTGTAAAATATGATGTGCTTCCTGTACTATGATCAAATCTCATCTTTTCTGCTCCTATTTCATTCAAAGGAATCAGAGGAAAAATTATGTAAAGCAAAGTTTGGTTTGTGGGGTGATCACCCTGCTATTTCTGTCTGCACTAGTCATTTTCTTTTCACAGTCACTCATATCTTGTACACATTAGTGTATAAAATAACAACAGACACACACTGACACTCAAAACTTTCTCTCCCTAAACGTTGACTTAAATTGAAAAAAACTAACAAAACAATCATTTTTTCTCAAGGAACTTCTCCAGCATTGCCATCAGTTTGTCCTCCCTCGCCCGACTCTCTCTCTCTCTCGCTCCTCTCTCTCTCGACGCTCCTCCCTCATCCTTGCATCCATCCATTCTCTCCACTCCCTTTCTCTCCTCTCCATACTCCGTCTCTCCTCCTCTCTTCTTTCCCTCTCAACTCTCTCTTCTCTCTCCTGCACCTCTCTCGCTCTCCTTTCAGCCCTCTCCTCCGCACGTTCCTCCCTTTCATCAAGCTCCTGGAGGAAAGTGACCCAAACGTCACGTTTCCCCCGGGAGACACCTGATGCTGATGCTTGGCAGGGAGGGGAGGGAGGAGAGGCCACTGCTGCAGGCGGTGCCACAGATGAGGTGATGAGGACAGGGGAGGTTATTGATGGCCTGTCCCCCAACACCTCATCCATGGCACCAAACCACTTCCAACTGGCGGCAGTGGCCTCTCCCCCCTCCGTGCTCACGCCTGTGCGGGGAGCCTTCAGTTCCTACAAAACACATACAACATGCACAACACACACACATGCTCATAGTTCTGATAATCATTCAAAAGCTTAACTTTTCAGCACTAGTCAAATACTTATCACCATCGTGTTTGTCTAAGTTGTTTACATTGACACTGTAGTGCTTTTATTATTCAACTCACTTTGTATTTAGGCTTAAGGTTCTCCCACTTCTTTTTAACAAAGGCAGCCTCCACCTTTCCCTCCAGTGCCTGGTCCTTGATGAAAGTTCTGCATAATATTGAGGATACACATTTGTTGGCTTTACACAGCATCATAACAACATCCTCTGCCCTTAGACCATCGTATCCACTGAGGAAAAACTCCCCAGAAAACTCTTTTAATGGGGAAAAAATCCCTCACCTAGGACGGGCTATTTTAATATATACTATGCTCATTCAAAGGAAATAAATATCTTACTCAAAACCTTTCACCGCAGCATTGCGCCTCCCGGTGAAGAGGGCCTCGTTCTCCCCCCTCTCCCTGATGAAGATGTATCTTCATCGGTCCCTTGAAGAAACAAACACACCAACATTCAACATCAACGTCACATCAGCGTCAACATTAACCAGTTCAGTGTTTCCTCTAGGATTTTTACTTCTCCGGTAAGCCGTTATCATGCGCGACATCTTGAAGTGGACAGCAAATGCAAGTGGGTGGGGCTTGCTGGCGGAGGCCCCGCTTCTTGCACAGCTGTCTCTGTGGTGCAATCGGTCAGCGCGTTCGGCTGTTAACTGAAAGGTTGGTGGTTCAAGCCCACCCAGGGACGTTTTCTGCTGAAAGAAACCAGCTCCCTTCAGAAATGAAAAACCAATGTGCAGCTTCTGTCACAAAACCAGCAGAAAAAAAATTAAGACAAACCATCACTTGCAGTATGTCCTTGTATACTGAAAACAAATAGGTTTCAAAGTGAGTATTCAGTTCAAATACAGGGGGTAAGAATATAAAGCCCCATCACTTTCATTAGATCTGCCTATGGTCGCTTCCATTTTTTTAAAAAAGTAAGGCCTACATCACCAGTCTGACATCTTGAATTGGACAGCAAATGCAAGTGGGTGGGGCTTGCTGGTGGAGGCCCCGCTTTTTGCACAGCTGTCTCTGTGGCGCAATCGGTTAGCGCGTTCGGCTGTTAACCGAAAGGTTGGTGGTTCAAGCCCACCCAGGGACGTTTTCTGCTTGGAAAAAACAGCTCCCTTCATAAAAGAAAAACCAGTGTGCAGCTTCTGCCACAAGCAGAAATATGATTGTGACAAACCATCACTTGCAGTATGTCCTTAAAAACAAATAGGTTTCAAAGTGAGTATTCAGTTCAAATACAGAGGTTAAGAATATAAAGCCCCATCACTTTCTTTAGACCTGCCAATGGTCGCTTCCACTTTTCAAAAAAGCAAGGCCTACATCACCAGGCTGACATCTTGAAGTGGACAGCAAATGCAAGTGGGTGGGGCTTGATGACTGAGGCCCCATCTCTGTGTTACAACCAGATAAACAAGTTCTTTTCAGTCATACACTCTCATTTGACAACACAGGCAACTGAATTGAGGATTATAGCCTGTTATCCAGTTAGCAGCCTATTAACTTGGCCAGTACACTGTTATACAGTCTCACCACAATCCACCGCAAATACTCAGGGCAAATTCCGGACTGAAATATTACAGAGGGGAGGAGTTTTTCAGGTACATGGGATATCACAGACATTCCCACTGGAATTAATGGCCTTCGGGTGGCTTTGTCTCCATACATAAGTGGAAACGAGGCATTAGGCTGTTTCATCAAGGTCTTCTTAAATTGCTCTTAATCTGGCCCCTACTCTAGGACCACTTGGCCTTTCGATCCTTCCAGGAGCTATAATCAATAATGAGGCCACGAGCAGCTGGCCTTTTTCATGATGTTTTGGTGCAGTGGGTGGAGTTTTCATTGCTTATCCTTTTGCCTTATGCATGCAGTGGGTGTCTTTGGGTGAACTGCAGTTACTTTTACTGTAATTCCATCATCTGCAGAAATTTATGAGCCAGACCCCTTCACACATGCGCAAGTCTCTGTGGCGCAATCGGTTAGCGCGTTCGGCTGTTAACCGAAAGGTTGGTGGTTCGAGCCCACCCAGGGACGACAGCTTTTTTTTCCCCCCTTCCTCAAGTCAGACAGCCTTTGTTTACACAATCCGGATGAGGGGGGAGAGGAATAGACAGCAGGAGGACAGCGAGTGAAGCAGCATGCGCTTTCATAACAGCTTTGTCAGATGACCTACTGTGCCTGTACTTTGAATCTTTCCACATTTAAGCAGGATAGATTCTCCAAACTACATCACAGACAATTCCAAAGCTATCACCTCTAAAATAATTGGCACCAGTATTATCTCTAAGTTTAATCACAAAGCCATTTTTAAATGCAGCTTGTAAGTGAGGTTTCATTTCCAACGGAAACACTGTTCAGTCCTATTCTTTAACATTTCTGTGAAACCATGTCTCATTTCCTCAAAAGATAAATACAGTACTCGTCTTGGGTTTTTGTACAAGTTAGAAAAACTTGCCGTCCCTGGGTGGGCTCGAACCACCAACCTTTCGGTTAACAGCCGAACGCGCTAACCGATTGCGCCACAGAGACAAGCTTGATGCCTATGTATGGTTCAGATACTTTGTTCATGTGCCTCACAGCACAGGGGATGGTACATGTGTTAGGGTAAACCTGCAGCATTGTGGGTGCTGTGGGGGAGAAGTCAGCTCAAGCCCGGCTAGCTCAGTCGGTAGAGCATGAGACTCTTAATCTCAGGGTCGTGGGTTCGAGCCCCACGTTGGGCGTTAAACTTTATATTATATTATCCTATCCTTACCCATAACCACCACCATGTGTCAAGGACATGAATTCTTTAGTCTTGTTAATTCTAGGTCCCTCCAGGTTGAAACCTGAAACAAACCCAGTACTGAATTATATTATTTTGAACATAATGTTGTTTACCATTTTATGTTACATGTCTTAACTATGTAACAAAACTGCCGCATCAGGGAGCTGAGAACGCATGCTGATGTGGAGCTGCTCTGAAATGGTAGACAGAGTGTTAGACAAGCTGTCGAGGTCAAACCAAAACCTTCATGAAAAACAGTACATAGACACAGTTACACAGCAGAGGGAATCTGCTTTCTCTGAAGCTGCACCCACTGATCATCTAACACAATATTCTCCTCTTCAGCTCAAGTCTGTGATGTATGTCTCAGTGTGACTGGTGGAGGTTGCACAGCAGTCACTATCAGAGGCAAGTTCCAGTGAAACAATAGCTTGTAAAATGTCCACTGGCACAGATTAATTGTGTACATATCTTAACTTGACTACTAATACCACGAATACTGTCTGGCAAATCCAGAAACCATAGAGGAAAAAAAAAAAAAGTTATGCGCCCAACGTGGGGCTCGAACCCACGACCCTGAGATTAAGAGTCTCATGCTCTACCGACTGAGCTAGCCGGGCTGTGGTAATTCTGCCAGAAGTCAGACATAAAAAAACGTGCATTAGTCCTTATGGTGAATCTTAGATTGGTGACATAACTCAACTTCAAGATTTTGATCTAAGTGCCTGAATCCTAAAACATGAAAATAAGTACATAACATAACACATAGTCTCATGTAGTCTATTGTACAAACACAATGTTTGTGCCCTCACTTCAAGATACTGCTGCTTTGCTAGCAACAGGCAATCAGCAGCAGATCAGGCAATGAGGTGGGGGACAAGACAGAGAAGTAGAGACTGCAGGAAACCATCAGAAAGGCACAACAGCAATACATACAGAATTTAGAGGGGGATACAGACCGATACAAGGACTCACAGGCAAGGAAAAAAAACACAAAACAAAAAACTGAAAGTTTGCACCCCCACCCCGCTCCACATTGTCACATAGATTTAAATTATGTGGGAAGCACTGAATACACCTGAGTCACTGGACCCCCTGCAGTATGACACTTTCTCTGCAGCTGTGCACATAGCCCTCTCCTGCCGGGAAAACAAAGATGTTTGCAAAGAATGCTCTTCACCAATTACCGCACAACCTTTAATACAGTCCTCCCCCACAAACTGAAATTTAATGACAGCATGGCTTTTTGTTTGTTGCTATTTTACATAGAACCAAACAACACAGGCATAATTCCCAAAGCAGATGTGGCCTCTAGTGTGACATCTAACAGACACATCAGACAGTGCTTTCTAAACAATAACAATGGCATAACAACCACTTACTGAAGTTCTAGTGAAACAATAGTTTGTAAAACATCCACTGGCACAGATTAATTGACCAAACCAATGTATGGGTTTACCTCTAATATACATATTTTATACATTAACATTCAGAGTGGGAGGCAAAGTCTGACAAATACCCAAACCAAACCATAGGGAAAATTAAAAAAAAAAAAAAAAAAGTTATGCGCCCAACGTGGGGCTCGAACCCACGACCCTGAGATTAAGAGTCTCATGCTCTACCGACTGAGCTAGCCGGGCTACTGCTAACAACTTCGGGGGTGGGGTTTAAAACCGTGTACTCTGCTCTACAGTCCTTCAATCTTTGATTTTTCATTCTACTGGATAAATCAAAGCCGTTCCACTAACATACCACTTTATTCTTACCTTACGGTCACACAATGTAACCAAGACATCTGCTTTAGATTTGGTGTGTGAGTATTGCTCAATAAGATAATAAGGCAAAAGTTTTCTTGTGTGAGTTGTGCTCTCTGTAGAACTATCCAAAGATACAACATTGCTGTCGTCTGTCCCAAATACAGTCCCAATGTATGACTAACAAAATGAAAAAAGTGCCACATGAAAGAATGCCAAGAAAATGTTTTAGCCAGGGCAAATAATAGGCTATCTATAAATTAAATGCCACAATTCCCTATTTCAAAGACACAGAAAACCAGTAATGCTGTCTGAGCCTCCACTAAAGCTCAAGATAATATGCACCATTGACATTGCCGACCTAAACTCTACCTCAATATACTCTGCATTTCCCTGTCGTTTCTTGAAACAGCAGACTTGAAACCCATATCGCATATGTGTAACAACTGCTGCCATTGACACCAAATCCATGCTAATTTAATTAAGTTTTAAGCTAGCGCCTATATCTGCGCGAGCGTTTGCGTTAGCATGTTTTACTCGACAGCTACGTCTCGAGCAGTACGTTAATTAATCCTACATTAACACCATACTATTAGCCACTAAACACATATTCTTTGTGGCTACAGTGTAACTGTTACAAAGCGTTGAAAGTAAATCTCTTACCGTGAAGTCCGGCTTGACGTTAACGTTAGCTGGCTAACGTTAGCTAAAATCTCGAACTTCGCCTTGACGTACGTTGGTGCTCGCTGCTGCTCCAGTTACGTATTCAAGAAATAAAATAAAGTGTTGTAAAATAACTGTTACGAGCCGAAAACATGCCCGACAGTTAAATATGAACTCTACAATAAAGCCAAACAATATTTAAACAAAGTTAAAGGTAAGTGTAAAAGGTGCGGCACTTCTCCTTCCGAGACGCTCTAACGGCGTTGACGTTATTTTCCTATTACATCCGGGAACTTCAGGACGTGAGGTGGGGGCGGAGTCACGAACTTTATCCAATTTATAAATATTGACACTACAAAGTTCTCCATCCTTTATTAACAAGCATATCGTCAAACAATTTATTCATGTCTTGCTTTTGTAATTATTTTATTTTTGTAATAAAGGTATAAACACAACTGTATTACAAGAAAATTTATGACGACGATAAAGTTATCCAGTAATTGACGATGTACATGTAACAACAAAATAGAACGTGTGTGTATTGTACGATACCAAATCAACGTCAATATGACATTAAATGTACGCTACAGTATAAGATAAGATAAGATAAGATAAGATAAGATAAGATAAGATAAGATACACCTTTATTGACACAATAGAGAAATTCCAGTGTTAGAGCAGTCAAGGGTAAAGAGTCAAATTAAAGATTTCAGATTTTTTTTTTTTTAAACTAGGCATGCAGATAAAAAGTACAAAGAATAGAAGACACAGCAATAAATAATAATAATAATAATAATAATAATAATAATAATAATAATAATGAGCAGTGGATAAAAAGTGAGCAATGGATTAAAGTGAACATATTTAGTACAGGTGAATATTGAATGTGCAAATAAACAACAACATGGGGGGCAACAATGCTTATTGTGGTGTTTATAAAGTGTCCATAGTGTCCCTAAAGTGTCCATGGTGCAGTTTAGTGTGAGCAGTTAATACACACTCACACACAAAAAATGTGCAGTGATGGGAGAAGTGTTCAGATCCTTTACTTAAATTAAAGTAGCATAGTGCATTAACATAAAAATAATTAAGTGAAGGTCCTCCATTAAACACTTTATTTCAGTTAAAGCTAACCCATCAGGTAGAATATCTGGTACGTAGGTAATTATTTTTTATATCAATATCATGTTCACATGTCAGTGTAGTGCAATATCATTTTCTCAGTCATGTGCAAACTACTTCCCATTGTTATATCATATTCAATATAACATTGCAATATAACATTGATTATCAGTAGCAGTCTGTTTTTCACCACCGTTTTAGTTCATTTTTAGTAACTCTTATACTTATCATACTCTTGTGGTTACTCTATGAGGCACTGGGTTTTGCTTCTACTCCATGGAAGCACTTCTGTCTTGTATATTTGTATATTTTGCCAGATATTTAATACTCTATTGTTTCTAAAACTGGGCCCAGTGAATGACCCTGACATGGGAAACTCACTGGTTGGTACTGCTTGTGAATTGTTAAAATTGTAGTTACTGTAGTATTACTGTAACTTGAAGCATTCTCTGGCACAAGAATTCCCTTCAGATAAATAAAGTCCTATTGAATCGAATCAAATTGAATTGAATTGAAATGTAGTAATGTAGCAAAGTGGCAAAGTGTGTACACATACAAAGAATTTGACTCAGGTTTTTTATATACATTACTGTATGCATGTATACATGTCTATATACAGTGACAGTACATGATGATAAGTAGGCTACATGATAAAAATGATGGGCATTCTGAAATTACAAAAACATAATCTCTAATGGAAGTGAAGTACCAGAAAGTGGAAACACTTGAGTCAAGTACCTTCGAATTCCACCAGTTGGTATTTTATCTTAAAAGGGAAAGACAGTTTGGACTTATAGCCTGGACTTGGATGCAGGGTTTAAATCAAAGTAGTGGTTCCTAACTTGTAGACATCTATTATTGTAGTCGAGGAGATGCAGAAATTAACAGAAATCTAAAAAAAAAAAAAACACTCAAGTCAAGAACTTCTAAATTCTACCTATGTACAAAGACAAAGGTTTTGTTTCAACATTTAATTCAACATTTGTTTCAACATTTAATTCCCTGCATTCTGGTAAATTCTTGAGCATCCGTTTGTGCCTATTCTGCATCAATTTAGGGAGTAAATGAATTTAAATCTGTCACAAAGAAAAGTCCCTCTAGTACGCTCATGTTTTATTGGAGAAGGTAAACACACGTCCCCTGCCACTTAGGCTCAAGTACAGTACTTCAGTACATAAGATAAGGTAAGGTAAGGTAAGGTAAGATAATCCTGTATTCGTCCCACAGTGGGGAAATCTATCTATCTATCTATCTATCTATCTATCTATCTATCTATCTATCTATCTAGGGTCCAGTGCGCATAAAGCACCACAAGATGGCGCCCTTCCACTACAATAGAGCAGCGGTGGCTGGAGCTGAAGAGGGAGGCCAGCCGCTGCACCCGGCTTTGATCCTCGTTCCTCAGCCAAACAAACCAGAGAGGGTCGACTCAGGTGTCCCGAGTGACATTTTGTTACATAAAATAATCTGTGGAAAAACCGGGTTGTAAACAGCGCACGAGGAGCCGCCACCAAACTAAACCACGTGATCAAATGCGGAAATTGTCCGATCGGGAAAGTGTAGCATAGAAAAGAGGGGAGTGGAGGCTCTGGTGTACGTCTGTGTTTTGAGCTGCTGGTGACACTAGCTGGACTCTCCTCAACCAAACAGCACGTCCACGCTCACCCCATCGGTTATCTGCTCACTCAGAGGCACCAGTGTCACCTGTCGGGAATCAAAGTAAGGTAAGCTGGAAGACAAAGCAAAAGAAATGAGACAGTTTGTGATACGCAGCAACTTTTGGGGGGAAATTACTAGTTGACAGAGTCACCTGTCGGGACAGCTAACAAGCTAACATGTAGAGATATGGTTAAGTTGCTGTGACACCAGTTAATTATGTTGTTGTCAGACTAGATGTCTGGCTGCTGCACTAACTTACAGTGTGTGTTTGTGCGTGTGACCGATCACTGTAGCTACTCCTGCTGTGTGTACTGTGCACGGCAGGTATTTTTAATGTTGTCAAAGTCACTTTCAGTGTATATTTATATCTCAGTCACAGGGTTGTTATGTTGTGTTGTGTTGTTTTGTGCTGCGTTGTTGAAGTTGAGTTATTGTTAATTTAAACTTTATTTTTTATTACATGCGAAAAAATAAGAATGAAATGCCTTTTGGTGATTTTAATGCAATTGAAATTAATTAGTAGGGGAGACTGGGGGCCATTGTAACATTTTTTGGCTTTGATGTATTGCTGAAATCCTTGGATACGAATTTCAAGTAGGTATCTTGTCATCACTTGTTTTCTGCAAGCAATGTTAAGCCCCGTTTCCACCAAGCAGTTCAGTTCAGTTCAGTACGCATTTTTTCCATTTCCATTGTGAAAAGTTGTGGATGGTACCAGTGGAACTATTCCATACCGTCCCCAGTTTTGGTCCCCCCTCTGTTGGGGTACCTAACACACAGATCTATCAATACACCTTAAGTACTCCATGTGACAACTTTATATAGTGGTAGCCATCTTGGTCTGCATTAAAGGACAACTTCGGTATTTTTCATCCTGGGCTCTATTTCCCCATGTGTATGTGTGCATATGATTCATGGGCACAACTCGTTCTAAAATTGGTTCAGTATTGAGCCACGAAATGAGCTAAAACGGTAATGGGGGCAAATGTGTCCTATATAAAAGTGCTTTTTTTTTGCCACTGAACGGTTCAGATCGCCAGTGCTATCTCTGTAAATAGCATATGGTAGCAGCCCTGGGGCAGTGGTGAGTGCGAATGAGTGGAGTCAGCTGTCAGTCAGTGTTGGAGCAGAAAGGTAGAAGTTGTCCCCGCTCGGTATTGTAAATGAGTATGTGTGTGTGAAGTGTGTGTTTTTTCACCACTGACCGGTTCAGATCACCAGTGCTATCTCTGTAAATAGCATGCTAACTTAGCCTTTCCCTTACCTCTGGGCTGTGTGATGTCACGAGCTTTGCTCCACTGTGTCTGTAGTTCTCTCTACTCGTGGGACAGCTGTTTTCTTGAGGAAGAGGTGTTTCGGGATTGGATGTCTTCTCTTCTTCGGCTGGCAGTAGTCATCTTGGGAGAAGTGAGCACTGCAGACCCGATGGTCTGCAAGGCGCAGTGTCTGGACAGGAGTGTTAGCATCCATTTGTAGCATAACTAGCCACAACTCCAGCATCTCGCCGTCCGACAAAGGCAGCCTATGAAAGCTGTAACTTACGGGGTGTTGCGTGACATCCTGTTCTTGCGTTCGGGAAAAAGGCCCGTTTATTTGAGCACTCCAAAAACTCCGGTAACACTCCAGGGCATAGGACGTAAAAGACTCCATCCTCTGACTCTTCTAGCGTAACACACACACTTCACACACACATACTCATTTACAATACCGAGCGGGGACAACGGGGACAGCCACTACAATATGCTATCTACAGAGATAGCACTGGCGATCTGAACCGGTCAGTGGCGAAAAAAAGCACTTTTATACGGGATGCATTTGCCCCTGTTACCGTTTTAGCTCGTTTCGCGGCTCAATACTGAACCAATTTTAGAATGAGTGGTACCCATGAATCATACGCACACATACACATGGGAAAATAGAGCCCAGGTTGAAAAATACCGAAGTTATCCTTTAAGTGGAAAGACGCCACCTAGGCTCTAAACTCCGTTCTTAGAGCAGCGATGTCAGCCTTGGTGTCCTGGTGGAGGGCCTCCAGGTCACGTTTGATTTCAGCATGGAAACTAGCCATCTCTTGTTTGATTATGTCTCCCAGTAGGTGAAAGGAGGTGACCATCTCTACCTTAATTAGCTGAAGAAGAGCGCTCTCCTCAAGTTGCTCTGTGGTTGATGGCGGGTCCGGGTCAGGGTGATAGAGGGTAGCGCTAGCATTAGCCATTAGCGTCTGTTTGAGTGCAGGGTTGGTTAAATTTTGCACCAAGACTTAAGCCAACTTCTTCTGTGTCTTACTCGCCGTGACACCCCCAAACCAGGAGATAAGAACGCATTAAGCTATATATTGTGTATACAAAGTCTGGAGCAACATGTCCACAGGTGGTGGTTGGACAGGACTTTGTGTACGACTGTTTTGATGATACACAAATGTGACAGAAGTGCTAATTAACAGTATATCACACTTATATAGTGGTAGCCGTCTTGATCTGCGTTAAGTGGAAAGACGCCACCTTAGCTCTAAACTCCGTTCTTAGAGCAGCGATGTCAGCCTTGGTGTCCTGGTGAGGGCCTCTAGGTCACGTTTGATTTCAGCATGGAAACTAGCCATCTCTTGTTTGATTATGTCTCCCAGTAGGTGACCATCTCTACCTTAATTAGCTGAAGAAGAGCGCTCTCCTCAAGTTGCTCTGTGGTTGATGGAGGGTCCGGGTCAGGGTGATAGAGGGTAGCGCTAGCATTATCCATTAGCGTCTGTTTGAGTTCAATTTTGCACCATGACTTTAGCTGACTTCTTCTGTGTCTTACTCGCCATGACACCTCCACATGGGTTTTACAAAGTGTAAGCTACAAAGCTATGCCATCAGAATATTAAAATGTCGTGCTGTACTGAAATGAATATGCTAAAATGTACAGAGCATGTTGAACTTGCGCCTACTCCATGTCAGGTGTTAACCGGAAGTCTAAATTGCAAACCAAATCTACCTAGGGGTACAAATAAAGTAACCTTACCTCGCCATGGAGAACATGCCGAGTTTCACTGTTCTGTCTTGTTTCTGATTGGTGCAGTTCAAGATGTTACAAATGCACCCTCAATAGAATTCATTTTAATTTTAGCCCATACAGCAAATAAGATAATACAACTTGTGATTCATAGACATTAAAGATTTTGAAAGCGTGAGAAATTGGTTTTTGGTGGTACTTGAACCAGGAACCCCAGACTGAGAGGCAAAAAATGTACCCGGTGGATTATGCCACAAAATATATTGTAAATAGAGTATACATAGACATTTAAACTGAACACAGAACACTTTAGTTAAATTGTTAGGAAATACAAATTAATCTATTTTGATGTTGCTCAGCCATTCACCTTTTTGATGGTGTCGAGGTCAGCTGTAACACAGTGTTACAATCACAATAGCACACTCAGTTGCCACATCATTGATATAACTGAAGAGGACAGGATATTCCTCCCAATAACACAATCAGTCCACCAGCATCACAAACTGCAGTCTCCAAATGTCCATAAAATCGAATCACCATCCCTCTAAATCATTTTCATCCAAAACCTACCACTTTAACCGTCATGGTGTTAAAATTTACTGAGGGGGCTGCCATTTTAGGCTGCTTTAGTTTTACCTCCATGTACCCACATGTCATAAACGGACAACTGTGAGCTATGTAAACAGACCAGCAGTTTAAATAGAGCCAATAATGCTGGTGTTAATCCAGTCCTTTATTAGAATCTTCATACACTCATACTATGCTGTCGAGCAGGAATAAATAGACATGAATGTATTAACAGTGCATGCAGCAATGGAAGCAGAAGGTCAAACTTTGTGAAAGGACATACAGCTAATTGTATAGATCCTATACTCGGTTGTGTACGTAGTATAGAGCAAGAATAAATAATGATAGCCCCAAGCAACAATTCAGGGTTCAAACCAGCATGGATCATTAGAGGCTGAAAGCTGCGAAGAATCAAGACCTTTGACAGTTCATGACACCTGTATTAAAAATAACAAACAGCTTTTATGATGTTAAGATAGACGCTCATAGCCAACTTGCTTTGGAAACACTGTCACCACCTATATTGGTCAAGTGCAGAAACATCTTGGGGACATGTTTCACTAGCTTAATTAAAAATATCTGGACAAATTTTGCCTCAGGCCAATGCACATGTTTGGAACTGGAGGCAATTCCTGTTGATTGATTACAAATTAATGTTGCATGTGTGGTTCAACATTGTTATGAAATATATCCTACAAATTTTGTAATGTTTGGACAACAGTTTCTGGTTTATAACCCCCTAGTGGTCAATTTTAATCAAACTCTCAGGATATGTTTCAGGTACTTAGGTGGAAATCATGCAAGTCTTGTGATGATTGGCCCGAGGATTGTGGAATTGGGCTCTCTTGAAGTTCATTGGTCAATATCTTTAAATGAGATATCAACAAGCTTTTAAAAACTGTTCAGTGGTTCCCAACTGGAGGGTCGCCATCTAAAAGTGGGTCACAGATCCATTCTGAATGGACCGCAAGTGACTCACAAACGTCTCAAGTTTGTAAAAAACACACTTTTTCTGGAAGTACAGTGAATTTCCGTCATAAACTTTTATTTTGAAGTCTCGTTTCCTGCTGTAGAGTGAGTAAGTAATGGACAGCTACTTGACAGAGACAGTAACCTAGCTCGAGGACATGGCCAAAGGCAAATATGGGAAGGAGTCTTTCTTTGCCTCTGTAGGACCTGACTAGGATGGACCCATTCTACCAAGGACGCGTTCCTTGACTTTGAGAAGCACTGATAGACCGTAACCTAGCTCGACAACATGGCCAATCGCAAGTATGACGCTGACTGTATTAAACTTTGTGGACCTTGAACTAATGACTGAGGAGAAATTTGGACCCTGGGGCTGGGAACCACTGGTTTATAGGCTTCGTCCAGTAATGATTCACAGAAAAAGTGGTACATATATGCTAGATGTGTCGAAGGTAGCAGTCCTCAGTCAGGGTCCACAGCTTATTGAGTGTTGAGATATAGAACAGGGGTTACACAGTTAACTGCCGGGTTATTAGTGTCGTGAGTTAACTTTCACTTTAATTGTTTAGTATATAAAATGCTAGAAAATAGTGAAAATGCCCTTCACAAGTTCTTAGAGCCCAATATACCCATTCAGAAAGTCTAAACTCACAGCAATTCAGTTTATAATAATAAAAGATGAAGAAACAAGGAAAATATTCACATTTGAGAAGCTGATGCCAATTCATTTTTGACAGTTTTGCATAAAATGACTGAAACCATGAATTAGTTGAGACAATTGTTGCACATAAACTTTCTATTCATCCACAAATCAGCTAATTTTTAAATTGTTCAATGGGGAACACCACCCAAATTAAGAGTTGCAATATGTTATTTCCATGGTCTAAGCTCAGCCAATACTTGTGAACATGAGCTACTCTCTCAAAGCCAGAAACCGGAGAAATAAGTACCAGACTTGTGATATAATAGGGTATAAAGTCTGGAGCTGCTCCACAGACAATGAATGAGAGCCTGATTTTATGGACTCAAAGAATGTTTCTTTTCTTTTTTATACCCAAATGAGCTTTATTTTAATGTACTGTTCTCAGTTCTGAAACAGAAAATGTACCTATACACTCAGAACATTCCCCTGGGTGCTCTCACTGTTGTCTAGAACATCTTTCCCCAGTCATTGTCGATGGAGCACTTCAGACTTTATACTTGATGGCATCACAAATTTAAGTTTTAGCACTCTACCTTTGGATTTGGGAGAGTTGTCTGTGTTTACTCATATTCTTTAATTGTCTGCATGGGAACAACGTATAAATTTTGTAAATGGGCGCAGTTTAAGCTCTAGTACCACAGCTTATTGACTGGCACAATGAAAAGCAAAGGTAAAGGGATATATACAATGTTAACAGTATATGGAGATCAACTTTTTAGTGAATGTTATGTTTCCTGTCACTCCCAGTGTGCGCCTGCATCACATGGAGGAGATCAAATCGCTCTCCGAAAATAACAAGCATAAATTCAAAGCAGGAGACAGGAACCTGTTGCTGCTCTCCACGACATCTGCAATTTTAATTTGCCATCTGTGGCACAGAGCTGAGGGAGAGCTGTCAGCAGCAAAGCTCGCTCGGGCTTCAGGATTTAGATAAGGTGGTCGTGCATTTAAATCAAGTTCAGTGCTCACACGCTTTAAAGGTAACTGTAGAGGGAAGCGGTCTGGACAGTTACCACAATGTGAAGATACAGCAACAACTAAATGAATCATTTAGGTTGTTGCCAGTTATTTATTACTGATAATTAACAACTCATTTATATCTACATCTGTTATATATACGTCTGTGTGGTAAAGGATCTTTTTGATGTGTGATTTTTTTTTTTTTGTATGATCCAAAACCGGTTAGAAATCAACAACATCAGCAATCAAGTTACATGCTTCCCTGATGTTAGCATGTAGCTACATGTAGCATTAATGTGCCTGGAGCAGACAAAGAAATCCTTCATGAGCTAACGTCAGCTTGTCTTGAAAGTAGAACAACAGTTGGAAACAGAGTATTCAGAACTTTTACATATGTTTACATCATTTTTTGAAACTTATGCCATATATGATTTGAACATCAGACATGGTAACATTTTCTCTTCCAGTCTTTCCCAACTGGTCCAGCCACAGGGTCCACCGTTCTCCTTAGTAATTAGTTCAAGGTCCAGCATCGTACTTACGTTTGGCCATGTTGTTGAGCTAGGTTACTGTCTCTCAGTGCTTCTTAAAGTCAAAGATGCGTCCTTGGTAGGATGGGTCCTTCCAAATCAGGTCCTACAGAGGCAAGGAAAGACTCCCCCTAGCATTTGCTGAACACACATTGAAACAGACTAGCAAGTGCCCAGGTGTGTATCATTGACAAGGCCCTGCCTTTAATTCCAGCAAGTCATGCACAAAGATTATGGGTACTTAAGCCCTGTTTCCATCAAACACTTTCAGTATGGCACCTTTGGCACCAAAAGTAACCCTTCAGACATGGTACCTAGATGCTAATGTTTCCATCGAAAACAGTACTCTTAAATGAGAGTCTTTCCATGGGATATTTAAAAATAGCAGATTGGGGCATTTAGTCCTTCTCAGGCAAGCTCAGGGGTTCAGTGTTGCTGTAGTCCACAGGAACAACGCCCTGTGATGCTTTTTAAAAACATATATGTAAATGCTTGAAGATCCACTCATTACTAAAAGTGTATGTCATATTAAAAAACTAAATTAATGATCAAAGTTGTCACATGGAATTTTTAAGATGTGCCGATTGATTTATGTCGTCACCTCATACATTGAGTAACATTACAAGTCAATGTTCCACCTTAACAGTTTCCGGCAGTCGGCCCAGTTTCATTTTATAGTTACAGTTTACTAATAAAACTCTCCACGGTATGAACAGTGGTTACATGAGCCTCAAAACCAGCCACAACTCAGCCCTGAGCAGAGTGACCGTCCTCTATTGACCAATCAGACTGCAATGTTCATGGCTCCACCTTTTACTCCCAGATCTGTGTGCTAGGTACCCCAACAGACAGGGGACCAAAAATGGGGACGGGACGGAACGGTTCCATTGGTACCATCCACAACTTTTCACACTGGAAACAGAAAAAATGCGTATCGAACGGAACTGAACCACACTGCTTGGTGGAAACAGGGCTTTAATGCCAGCTGAGGATACACACATGCATTCTTGAAAATTCTCTAAAGGGAAGACTTGGCCCTTGCTAAAATTCGAAGGATTCCTTGATTTTGGAGCAGTCCTTTGGTGGGATTCATCGATGTAGCCTCCTCGAAATTCAGCCGTTTAAGGATCCTTCCTCAACTTTGAGAAGCACTTTCTGTCAAGTAGCTGTCCGTTAGTCACTCACTCTACAGCACTTCAAGATAAAAGGTCTGTGCTGGAAATTCACTGTACTTCAAAATAAAGCGTGTGTTGTTGTCTTTTTTGCAAACATGGCACGTTCATGAGTCACTTGTGGTCCATTTAGAATGGGCCCATGACACACTTTTGGGCCACGACCCACCAGTTGGGAACCACTGATCTATACGACCGAAAATAAGGAAAAAGCATATAAGGTCGACTAACTTTAATTGTATCTGATTTGGCAACAGTGGCACAAAGCTTTTATGTAAACACCTGTAGATCCCTAAAGTTTGTGCAAAGCTGTACCCATCCAATCACTCAGACGTTAGGTGTCACCATGCTGCTCTCACATTTCATTCTCATCAGTGGTTTTTCTAATCATAGCGACCCATTTAGGCGCCCAAAAAGGCACTGACATTTCATACTGTTAAAAGTAGATCATTCTTTGATTCAGACCTATTCTCAGTGGACGTGGCATTTTTCTGTTTCATGATGTGACACCCTTTCCTCTCATGTTGCAGCAAGGAAAGCAAAGAGTCTGGCACTGCGCCTTTGTTCCCAGCCTTTGCTGCATTAAAAGAAGGAAGCGCAAACCACAAGTGATTCTTGGGGTCACTGGTTTCGCAAATGTGAGTGAGTCCTGTCAGGAAATGTGTAAAAGGAACAATTAGACTGTTAGACCGCCCACTGAAAGGAGTCACACACTTCTAAGAACGAGGTCAGACGTGGCACAGTTGGCATTTTTGAACGAGAACATTTCCAAGGGCGATTTTACACCAGCAGCAGCTGATTTTGATGTGTCTGGATTGAAATGAGATTCCCTGTATCAAGGCTGGCCAAAAAGAAATGAAAGTAACATCATCTGCCAAACTATCTGCACTGCGATCAGGTATTAGCTTGGCATAAAGAGTGAGAGAAAGCATCTGCTGTTTTCTTGCAGCACATTGCTGGCTGCTTCATTCTGAATTGATTGCTGCAGGATTGAGTCCCAAAACCTGGAAATGAGTTAGCACTTTAGCCCCTCTGGTTTCCTCATCTCAAAGTCACTGGGCTTTTTGAATGGGTTTTTGGTTAGATGCCTGAAATAAGGTCTGTGGTTAACTCAAGCTTAAGAGACATTCACGTTTTGTTCTACGGCATAAAATACATCAGTAAATAACCAGCTCCTGAGCAATGAAGCTTCTATGTGTCTTTCAAAAGGCGGTTGCTAACAAGTTGCTAAATGAGACTACATAGGTTGTTGGGGACATTAAACGTCATCCGCTCATTCATCCCCCTTTAACGGTGGTGGCGTCGATGTCCCAGCTGACATTGGGTGAGAGGCAGGGTACACCCTGGACAGGTCACCAGACTATCACAGGGCTGACACATAGAGACAGACAACCATTCACGCTCACATTCACACCTATGGACAATTTAGAGTCACCAGTTAACCTGCATGTCTTCGGACTGTGGGAGGAAGCTGGAGTAACTGGAGAAACTCACACTCACCTGCCCCGGGTTCAAGCCCCCCACCCTGGGTTTGAACTAGGAACCCTCTTGCTGTGAGGTGGCAATGCCAAACACTGCACCACTTTGCCACACTATTAATTAAACCATGATTAAATTGTGGGAAAAACACTTTTGATCACAAAAAAAAAATCTCTTGAAATATAAAAGTAAGAAATCTTGACCATGGTGTGGGAAGATGTGTGTGTGTGTGTGTGTGTGTGTGTGTGTTCTCTCTCTTGGTACAGCTAACAAAACAACTGTGTAGAAGCAATGAAAACACAAAAGCAGGGGCCTGCACTACGAAGCCAGTTTAACGTACCCAGGAGACCTTTTTGTTATGTGGCTTCATTAACCCTAACACTGGCTGTCTGGATAACTAGCATCACCAAGCTGGTTATCAACTAATAATACATTATTATTATTATTATTATTATTATTATTATTATCAATAATAATAATAATAATAATAATAATAACACAACATTTTATTTATAGAGGGCTTTTCACAGTACTCAAAGACACTGTACATTAGTCATAAGATAAGATGAGTTTTGATGAGTGATTTGAGCTGGGAGAGGTCGGTGCGGTCTCGAATGTGTTTGAGGAGTGAGTTCCAGAGAAAGGGGGTGGCTATGAAGAAGGCTCTGTCACCCCAGGTCTGGTGCTTGGTCCTGAGTGGTATAGTCAGGAGGTTGGCTCAGAGGAGCGGCAACTGTGAGAAGGAGTGTAGAGGTGGAGCAGGTCAGTGAGGTAGGAGGGGGCCTGGTTATGGAGGACTTTATGAGTTAAGAGGACTTCGGATTGGATGTGTTGTGGAACAGGGAGCAAGTGGAGGCTCTGGTGGATGGGTGATGTGATCGTGGGAGCTGGAATGGGTGAGGAGTAGGGCAGCGGAGTTCTGGATGTATTGGACTTTAACTAACTAACTCAGTGAACTCTGGGTTTTCCTTTCCAGCAACAAGTGTGTTGGTGTGAAATAGGTGGAGTTGTTAATTACAAGCAACATCATCAGAGCCATTAATGGTGATACTGATGACCTGCAAGTCATATTCATCAGAGTGAAATATACGATGGCCTGTAACCTTACAACAGGATAAAAAGATGTTGATAATTTACAAATATTAAAAGTAGGCCAACACTTAAAATATGTGTTAATATGATATAGAGTGAATATTTTTTGCTATTTAGTTGGAGGATGAAGAAACCACTTTAAGGACGCATTCACACTGGTGCTATTTGGTCCACTTTAAATGAACCCTGGTCCGCTTCCATTAATAGGTCGGTTTGTTTGGAGTGGTGTGAACACTCATTCGAACTCTGGTGCGGACCACACGAGCGAACCCTGGTCCGCTTCAAAACTGAGGGTCTCGGTTCACTTGCAAGTGAACCCTGGTGCAGTTCGCTTACAGTGGGAAATGCAAAAGGACTATTCAACGAACCAAAGAGAAGAAGTGAACCAAAGAGAGGAAGTGACGCACAGTGCATTGCATTTTGGTGTTTTTGTGGTGACCAAGCCGGCTGAAGGGAATGGATTTCCATTTTCGGTCCTGGCCAATCAATGAGCCGGGGTTTCTTCATCATGCTTTTTTTTTTCTTGGTCAGTGGTCGTTTTGGGCAATACCGCCACCAAACGAGCAGCTGTTGTAACAGCGTGACGTTGTCGAGGCGGTTTGGTCCACTTTACAAAGTGCAGTGTGAAAGTGAACCAAACCAAATGAAGGTGTGAAATTTTTCGGCATTCCCCCGCCCAATCGAACTGAGTCCTCCCAGCTATCCTGGTGTGAATGCGCCCTATTTCACATAAAAACTCTTAATCTTAGACTGTGAGAAAAGGCTGCTCTACTTCATTACAGTCATGCTCCACCTGCAAGTACACTGCTAACATACATGTAGCTACATGCTAATGTTAGGGAAACATGTAAACTTGGTCGCCAATATTGTAAATTTCTCCCTAATGTCACATCATATTCCTGCTGGAACATGTGTGGTTGTGTTTAGAAGATTTTATTGGTGATTCTTCACGGTAAAAAGTGCTGCTATTCTCCGTTACAATCATTCCCTGACTGTAAGTACACTGCTAACATACATGTAGCTACATGCTAATGTTAGGGAAACATGTAAACTTGGTCGCCAATATTGTAAATTTCTCCCTAATGTCACATCATATTCCTGCTGGAACATGTGTGGTTGTGTTTAGAAGATTTTATTGGTGATTTTTCACGGTAAAAAGTGCTGCTATTCTCCGTTACAATCATTCCCTGACTGTAAGTACATTGCTAACATACATTTAGCAACATGCTAACATCAGGGAAACGTGCCAGTGTTGTCAATTTCTCCCTAATTTAGGATTATATTACTGCTGAAACATGTGCGGTTGTGTTTAGAAGCCTTTTTTGGTAATTTTTCATGATAAAAAGTGCAGCTGTTCTCTATTACAGACATTTCCTGATCGTAAGTACAATGCTAATGTACATTTAGCTACATGCTAAACAACATGCTAATGTTAGGGAAACATCTTGGTTACCAGTGTTGTAACTTTCTCCCTGGTTTAGTGTGTTTTAGGTTGTGTTTAGAAGGTTTTGTTGGGGATTTTTCACAGTAAAAAGTGCCACTATTCTATCTTACAGTCATTTCGTGGCTGCAATGATAGTGCAGAGATGCCGAGACACGGAAACGCTGACCAATTTTTCGAGAGGGGGGCTGAAAGAGGGACAAGTGCTAAACGGAGCGTTAAATACAGAGGGTGAATACAAGCATTTTGGCACAGATAGTATGGGGATGATTAACTGTGTTTTGAAAATTAAATCAAGTAAACATGTTCCAGCAGAAACTGAAAATAAACCTCATAATGAGCATATTAGATCCTCCTTTGCAAACTTTCTTGATTTTTACTTGAATGATGACTGCAACAATGAGCCTAGCGGTACAGCAGTTTTCACTTCTAACATAAATTGAGATTATGTAATAATTACGGCTGTCAAGCTATTAATAAATGAATCTCATTAATTACATGCTCTTTGATTAATTAACCTACATTAATTGCATGCATCAGTTTCTGCTGTCACAGTATTTAAAAAATTTAAATTCAAATGAATTTTGGCAGATGTGTTGTAGTAAGGCTGCTGGATTTTGGACACAATTGTCCCCCCTGTCCTCTACCACTGAAACTGGTCTGCAGTCCATGGCAGTCCATTTTGCAAGGGAGTTAGTTAGTCAGTCACAGGTAGACTTACGCACTTCGTGTCTGAACGCCTGGTCGAATGTGGCTTGATGAGCTGACTGCTAGCGCTAGCATCAGAGGCTGTGCTAGCATGGACCACTGGTTCGCTGCTAAATACTTTGTGTTGAGGTGATATTTCAGGTTTTTAATAAATCCTATGGTACCAAAATTCCTTACCGCATAAATTGGTGCTCCTATCAACAGTTCCATCTGGGCGTTTTTTAAATGTGAATGTTTCATCCACAGGGCCAAACAGCTTCGTCTCATCTGTCTGCATCATGTTACAAAGACTAGGTCAAAGGGCACCACTGAACGTTATTAATCAGCGTAAATTCTTTTAAGGCAATGATTAATGAATCGAAATTAACACATTATTTTGACAGCCCTAGTAATGATGTAACAACTTTGGTTGTAATATGTGAAGTCACAGCTTTGGGGAAACTTGTCAGACTGAACACGTGTTGGTTATTGTTGTATAACAGCAGTAATGCTCCAAAATAACGCTGCTCTCTCTCACCTGTTATTGCAGCAATATATTACACAGACCTGCCAACTATTGGTTTCACTTATGTGCTGCCATTTGTTTCCTTTATTTTCATATCTATATTAAGCACCTCTCAGAGACGTAATGAACATTTTCCATCTGTGTGAAGCCCACAAACAGCAGCTTCAGCCCCGAGCTAATCCTCTTAGACTGTTTTTGTTGTTTTGTTGTTTTCCTTTAATTGAAGTCTCTGCCGGGAGTCTCTGGTACTCCTGGATTGACTAGTGCTGCACAGCTGTGCTCTCAGCTGAAATACAGGCTAACCTGGGGTCATGTATTTAGAAAGAAAATCACTCCGGGACGCTCACTGCGGCGAGCCGTTATTTTGGCTGCTTCATGTTCAACCTTTATCTCCCTCCTTACCTTCCACTGCTCTTCTGTTGATCTAATCACCGTTGATAGGTTTCACTCTCTCTTTATTTCTAAGTGCTTATCTCTTATTGTCTCCTCTGTCTTGACTTGTTTTGCAGGGTTGTTCTGAGGTCAGACTGCTGAGATGACAAGGCTGTGACAGTGTGTGTCCAAGTGTGTCGGTACTGGACCAATTCCTGTGACATGGCTGCTGCTAAGAAGAGTGAGTTTTTATCATTGCTTTCACTGCCTTTGTAATTACTGTGATGTACTTTAAAAGTTCTTCTCCTAACTCATTCAGTAGTACAAAGTCCAATAGTGGTTTTCTACAACTTTGGGAAGCTGTGGAATCTATTTTAAATTGCAGATACTGCTTTGAGGCAGACAGGACAAGTAGTAGTGGTTAATATTTAAGATGTAGGCAGCCCAGGCGAACCTCAGGATCCAGTCTTATGCCTTTGTTTTTGTTGGCAACAGGCTGCAAAATAAATTGCACAAATTTATTTTAGGGGAGTGAGGGAGGTACTGAGAAAGTCCTAGTTTGGCAGTAGAGAGAAAACCAGTCCACTGTTCCTAAATCCAGATTTCCTGTGGGCATTATTCAGTGTCCGTCTTCTCCATTTTAAGGTCCAGTGTGTAAGATTTAGGAGGATTTAGTGGCATCAAGCGGTGAGGATTGCAGATTGCAACCAGCTGAAACTTCCCCAGAGCCAAATTATCCACAGAGGTCTATTCCTCTGCAAAACAATTGGACCAGTTGATTAAAACACTGAATAAAGCAGTTTCATGTTACAAATCAGTGTTTCTGTGATGCTGTTTTGCACACCCCAGACGTGCCGCCGGCTTAGCACCTGCTAATGTGTGCTCATCACCTAATTTCTCTGATAGCTACATGCTCAACTTATTTCTGATCCAGACATCCCAGATTTTTTTTTACTACGAGGTCTCTTCCTTTCCAAAACAAATGGACCAGGTGATTTAAACCGGTAAAAACACTGAATAAAGCTGTTTCATGTTAAAAACATCGGTGTTCTTTTGATGCCCTCATCACAGAGGGTGGTGACCAACTTGAAACTGCGAAAGGCCCTATCTAGAGCCAGTGTATGAACGTTTTGGGCTTGTGTAGAAACATGTCAGTGCAACAAGGCGGACTTGGTATACAAGGACCCACTTCCTATTTAGATATAAATGACTCTTTCTTAGGTAACAATACACACCGACTTTTATTTTCAGGTGATTATTCAGTAAAGAAAACATAGTTATTATATTATGTTCCATTCCTGTCTAATATATCCCCCTAAATCCTACACACTGCACCTTTAATTGTTCCATCTCTGCTCTTCGATATTGATTCGCAAGTGGATCTTAATCAAAACACTGTTTTAATTTAGTTCAGTCAGAAACATTTTGGTTAAAGAAAACTTTATTTCCATTTGCAGTATTATATTTGGTGGTATGGCTATGTTCTGGGGCCTCTCTGCCTTTCTGCCTACGCAGAAAGCCTCTTCCACGCGCCTATGTGGAAAGCCATAAGACAGAGAGAGCACACCTGTCTGCCCTTCCACGTGCAAATGAGGAAAGCCTGAGGCAGAGAGCAAATCTTCCTGCCCTTCCATGCACAAATATGGAAAGCCTAAGGCAGGGAGAGCACATCTCCCTGCCCTTCCATGTGCCTACATGGAAAGCCTAAGACAGTGAGAGCTTCAGCTAAGACCCCCCGGGACCAGAACAGAGCAGCATCAATGACAAACAGAAATGACATCGATAAGTCAGACAACAAGGAAGCAGCAACAGTAGGCAGGCCAGAGCAGTTTAAATAGGGTGCCCTGAATGAGATTCACCAATTGGTTGCATAGAAAGGAATCGTGTGATCTATCAGCTGACTCCCTTCCATCAATCATCTGCTCCATCAGTTGATTGGGCTGTTTGAGATCAGCTGATGTAGCTGGGATGTGAGCTGAGCTTGACATTGTGTCCTGCCTGAACTAATTCTGTGCTCAATTTTTATAGCAGTAATTTACAAAAACACAAACACAACTTTAAGGTGCATTTACAGGTAATCACATACATCTCAAAGTTACATTATGGTGCACAGGACTGATTACTTCCTGTACACAAACGCTCCTTTACCATCATAATGTTTGTAGCTGTACCCCATAATCTGCTGTAAGTGAATTAAACTTTGACATCTTTAAAGATTGTATACTTTGTTGCCATTTCAACGTGATTGATTGGACTCAGCCTGAATTCAAAGTTTCTTATTTGGGCTTGGCTGTTGCAATAAAAAACAACAGGATGACAGGTCCTTCGGTGTAACGTGATTGAGAACTCCACATTAACCTTTTCGCTGGTGAGACATCCTGGGGGCATTGCAGGAAGGATAATCAATTAGATTTAAATTCACAATCGATTTCTTCTTGTGGTCGGGTTTCTTGGGAAAAAGAGAGAAGGGTGTGTTGATACTGGTGAGTCAGTGTCAGCAGCTTTTACAACAGATTTTTGTGAAGGCAAGCAAATTTATTTCCTCAAAAGCAGGAAGGGCTCAATGGAAATAATAAAACAAAAACACTGGAAGAGAATGAGACCTTGCAGAGAGCTGTAAAAGCTGAACCACATTTTTTATTACAGCTATGAATATGCTTCATCTCCTCCTCAGTGGAGTATGGGCACTTGTTGTCTCCTAGGACCACTCTGCAGGCCTTTGTTCTCTGTGATAAGGTCACTGGATGAAGGGCAGTGCAGAGGGAGCCTCTCTATTGACTTTGCCTATGTATTTTTCATGTGTTTGGATGGACTGAAATGTCACAGAAGAGGGTTTTCTGCCTTTTATTGTTACAGGGAGAGGTAGGAATTTGTTGCCACCTTTGGGAGAATAAATGTTTTTAATAAATAAGAGCGTTGAGCCTGAACAGTTTCACAATAGATGAGGATATTCAAGCTTTGTCTACACTAATATAGTAATGCTAATTTTCTTTGGAAAGCTTTTAGTTGAAATGTTCGCCATTACTTTGAGTGAGAACAGGAAAAACAGAGCATTTTGTAAAGAACTGATGTGGTTGTCAGCTGGCACATGTTTCTCAACTTGGGACTCATCTCAAACATCAAGTATAAATTTTCAAGCCACTGGCATGAGACTTGCTTTGGCGTTTTGGTTCTCTCTTCCCCTCAAAAAGAAAAAACAAGGCTCACAAACATGATACGTCACACACACCCATCCAGACCACTCTCTCTTCTGGACAACAGTGTGTGAGCAGGCGAGGTGTGTGTTTCTGCATCTGCAGGATTTCAGACTGTGACTATTGAGTCACAATTTTGTTCACCGTGCGACTTGCAAATATTATTAATGTGTGATCTGCAGAGCTGTTAGATTGTTTCCTGCTCACGGTGAATAAATCCTCACGTCAAATGGCGCTGCTCTAACAGTTTAAATTTCCGTTAACTGCTAACAGCTAAGTGTTAACTGAGTTTCAAGTTCATTGCAAAAAACATATAAACCAGCTCAATTCAAACAGGGTGCTTCAGAGTGAAAGCACCAGTGGTTCAGCATTGATTTATTTAATTAGAGTTTAACCTTGTTCTAACATCATTTTATTTAAATTTATTCTAACAGTACTGTATTTACCTTATTATTTATTATGCCAGTACTTGCCAGTAGTAATTTTATTGTAGCAGTGCTTTATTTAACTTTATTATAACAATTCTTTATTTAACTTTGTTATATCAATACTTTTTTTAACTGAATTTTTAGTATAACAATATGTTAACTTTATTATAATAGTACTTTAATTTTATCATAACAGTACTTTGTTTAACTTTATTATAACCATGCTTTAATTTTATTATAACAGTGCTTTATTTAACTTTATTATAACTGTACTGTATTTAGCTTTATTCCAACAGTACTTTATTTAATTGTTATAACAGTACTTTGACTAATTATTATAACAGTACTTTGTTTAACTTTATAATAACAGTAGTTTATTTAACTTTAACAGTACTTTAATTAATTGCTATAGCAGTACTTTAACTGTATTATAACAATACCTTGTCTAACTTTATAATAACAATACTTAATTGTACTCAGTTTTATTATAACAGTACTTTATTTAACTTCATTCTAACCAGACTTTCATTTAATCATAACAGTACTTTATTTAACTTAATTCTAACCAGACTTTCATTTAATCATAACAGTACTTTATTTAACAATATGTTGTTCAACTTTATTATAACAGTACTTAATTTAATTTTATTATGACTGCACTTTGTTTAACTGTATTATGAACATAATTCTACCTTTATTATAACAGTAACATAATACCAGTTAATTTTATTTTAGCAGTACTTTAATTTTATAATAACTGTTTAATTTTATTATAAAAAGTACTTTGTTTAAATTTATTATAAACATATTTTAATTTTAACTTTATTATAACTGTACCTTATTCAACTCATTATTACAACAGTACTTTAATTAACTTTAACAGTACTTAATTTGATTGTTACAGCAGTACTTTGACTTAATTATAACAGTATTTTCTTTAACTTTATTGTAACAATATTGTTGTGATGCACTAAATGTGACTTTATTATGGTCCAAAAGATGACAGGTACAGTTGGCCAGCAGTAATTGTCACATTATTGAATCTAGTGCCCTTTGAAAGGTATGGACACCCCTGTTTTAGGTAGATGAAACCAACACTGTCTCCTTCATTGTATTCACTTGTTTTGTATGTTAATATACCTGACCATACTGTTTGGGTGTCAACACTCACTTATATTTGTGTTTCTTCTAAAATACGCTGGCAAAGAAATCACTGGCTCGCTGTTTGCAGTGGCAAAGAGCAGAGATGCAAAAGGAGAAATGTAGACAGAGATGGATTTGTGCAATCTAACCACTGGCTGGCAACTAGTGGGCCTAAATCACAATTGAATTTGTGCTTTACAAATGCTGGAGTCGCAGGTGTCTTTGTTTCTTAACGTCTTTACCAGATGAAGAAACGTGCAATTTACAGAGGGAGGAGAGAACACTAGAGTTTATCAAAACAGGAAGGAAACTGTACGTTAGTGGTTTTTGTCACATGACAGAGTTCATTAATTGTAGGCGTTGAAAGTTCAGCTGTGCAGCCTGCAGATGCTGCATTGATGGAAACCAAATATGGTGCTTCTTTTTTGATCTTTGTGTTATACAAACATGCAGTTTTTGGATTTATTTTGAGCCTGATGAAATCTTGGTAAAAGAGAATGAGTTCAGAGAAGGAGACACTGTAATATCCAGCAGAGCAGGGGCAGATACACTGACAGATTAGCGGAGGGACAGACGTAGACAGAGATTAATCTGAAATAAACCAGTTCAGTGGGATTGCATGTGCGCACACGTGTGCATGTTTATGTATGTGTGCACAATGCATCTGTGTGGGTATGGGTTTGCTTCCACGGAGAGGTTAAGTGTGTTGGGTTTGTCTGAAATTATCGGACCAATCTAAAAGGCCACAGATCTCAGTGTTGTCATAATGAGCCTGAGCTCGACTACTGCTCTGAGCGGGTCTGTACAGGTGCATCATATGCAAATATAAAGTAAGAAGAGCTGAAGGAGTAAACATTGAAGTGATGCTGTAAAATGTGCCGGTGACAGATGTGTTTTTCCTGTGCAAACAAGGTAGGCGCCAGCGCCAGTCTCACAAATTAATAACCAGAATGATGACAGTAGAGATGAGACCTGTCATGGCAGGAGGGCCCAAACTGGGTTACACACATTGCACACTACGCAGTTAAATGATTTGTTGGCCCTGTAGGGAATTAGTAGCATTTTCAGGTGCCAGATGGTTGATTACTTAAATATTATGCAATAATACATTAACACTGTACAGTTATAAACGCTCTTATTTATTACTTCTTGAGTCTAATGTAATGAACAAGGCTACAATAACCTTATAATATTGAGAAATTATCCAAGAAATTTCTGTGGCTGTGTTTAGGAACATACAGCACGTAAGGTAAGGTAAGGTGAGATGAGGTGAGGTGAGGTGAGGTGAGGAGACAGGACAGGACAGGACAGGACAGGACAAGATACAGCTTTACATTGAAGAAGAATTCAAGGAAAACAAGAAAAAATCATCCACAGTTAGATGCTCCATCTTTGCAGCTCTGTAAAGGGAACAGCCATAAAACCAGGGTCATTACATTCTGCTGCAGGGATAAAATTACCATGGTTTCCCATACAACACAGAGTCAACAACTAAAAAGAACATAATAAGTGGCTGTGAAAACATAACTGCTGAACTAACCTTTGAGGAATCCTCATAATAATTAAATACTATTACATTAAGAGAATATTGAGCGATATATCCGCAGTGAAAGAACATTACAGTTCAGACATTTTGTTTTTGACAAATAAGCTTTGTTGTGTTTTGGTTTTAGAATTACAGAATTATTATTAGAGAATTACTAGAAGTCAGCAGACCAACTACACCCACACATCATGGCTCGTCTGCACGACAAGGCTGACTGTGTGTCGTATGTTTTGAGGCATATTTAACAGCAGTGCTTGTTTGTAAAGACACACATGACATCACATGTTAGCGGAGCTGAATGGTGAGTCTTACATTCATGACACTGATGGTTATCTATGCCTCCGTGCTGGTGACAGCCGTGGCCAGAGGCATTGTGTTTTCGGTTGTGCCTTCCGTCTGCCATCCAGTCTTGTGAACACAATATCCCAAGAACACTGAGGGGATTTCCTCAGTTTTGGCACAAACGTCCACTTGGACCTAAAGATGAACTGATTAGATTTTTGTAGTCAAAGGTCAAGGTCACTATCACATTGTCCTTCCCATTCTTGTGAACACGACATCCCACAAACACTTTGAGGGGATTTCTTCAGATTTGGCACAAACATTCATTTGGACCTATAGATGAACTGATTGAAATTTGATGGTCAGAGTTCAAAGTCACTGTGACATTGTCCAACCCATTCTTGTGAACACGACATTTCAAGAACACTCCGAGGGAGTTTATTCAGTTTTGGCACAAACGTATATTTGGATTCATTGATCATCTGACTGAAATTTGGTGGTCAAAGGTCAAAGTCACTGTGACCTCGTCTGTCTCACTCTTGTGAATGCAACATCTCAAAAATTGGAATTTCTTCAAATTTGGCACAAATGCTCGCTTGGACCTAAAGATGGACTGATTAGAATTTGATGTCAAAGGTAAAGGTCACAGGGGTGTCGGTAGCGTAGTGGATAGTGCCGGCGCCCCATGTACAGAGGTGATGCCTCGCTGCAGTGGTCGCAGGTTCGACTTCGGCTTGCAACCATTTGCTGCATGTCACACACACACACACACACACACACCCACACACCCTCACCCCATTTCACTCTGTCCTATACATTAAAGGCAAAAAGCCCCCCCAAAAATCTTTAAAAAAAAAGGTCAAGATCACAGTGACCTTGCATCGGTTGCGTTCTTGTGAACGTGATATCTAAAGAACTGCTTGAGGGAATATCCTCAAATTTGGCTCAAATGTCCGCTTGGACTCACCAATGAACTAATTAGAATTTGGTGGTCATAGCTCAAAGGCCAAGGTCACTGTGACTTCCCAAAATATGTTTTTGGTCATATCTCAAGAATTGCAATGTTAATTATGATGAAATTTCACACAAATGTCTAATAAGATAAAAATGATGAAGTGATGACATTTTATATCCAAAAGGTCAAAGGTCGGCTTTACTGTGACATCATGTTGCTTTGTAAAAACACTTTTCTAACCGTTACTCAGCGTCATAACTCTAGATCTTCTGTGCTGTCAGAGGGATGATGTATGTGAAGCATTTATGTTTTCATATTAAGAGCAGTTTGACTTGTATGCAGAGGCGTACAGCGTGTGGCGGTAATTGTAGTTCCTAATGGCTGTTACATCATTTGAATGGATTCTTACTTTGGAGAGGGAGCTCACTGCAAATGAAAGCCCTCTCTCTTTAACAACTCCAGGGGGTATAACGTACCCTTTAAAACCTAGCTGCTGGTAGACTGGCTCACAGTGTGAAAGCCTGCCATTATTAAGCTTGGTGTGTGAATGTAATTACAGTCATGGAGCCCTATTGTATGAACTTCTAGGGTTCATACAGAAAGCCTCTTATAGCAGGAGCAGTGACCTTAAATAACAGGTCCCGTCATGTGATGTGATGATGAACTCACAGCTTAAGTTTCTGGATTCAGTAGAGTCTTTTTTTTCTCTCAGGGGATAAATACACCTTTCATATTCTTATTGAATATTTTCACTGGTGTGTGATGTTGAAAGCATGCCATTTTTGGTGATAATTTCTAAATTTTTGCTCTCACATGTCTCAAAGCGAGGGTGCCCAGTCATAAGTGAGTAGTTCTGTGCTTTTAGAGCTGATGTTTTTGAAGTGTGGTGTGAGAGCTGTGGTGTAACCTGTGTGATAAGAGTGTCTCACATACTCATCAGTGGTGGTGCCAGTCTGTGGCAGGCAAGATGCAGTGTTGAACTGTTGGAAAGATTTTCAAGCATTAAAGGGACAGTTCATCGCAAAATCAAAAATACATATTTTCCTCTTACCTGTAGTGCTGTTTATCAGTTAACCACATTTTTTTTTGTTTGAGTTGCTGAATGTTGGAGACATTGGCTGTAGAGATGTCTGCCTAGGTCTGCAAAGGTATGGATGTACTGCACTGTATAGCGCTTATTGAAAGAAGGGTCTTGATTAGTCATTATATTTACATTACACATTATTTTATCAAAAATCTCAGTGTCTAAACGTTGTCTTAACCCTTTGAAACCTGAGCAAATTGACTTGATTTCTTCTGAAAACATGGGAAGAAGGCAATGAGCAACGGAATAAGGAATAGCCCAAAACACGTTAAATACTCAATCCTAAACTCTATAACACTCCATTTTGTCACCAACTCCACAGATTTTTACACTTTCTTATCATCATTATTCTTTATTAATGAATAGATGTCATGTTTGTAAAATGGTGGAAATCTTGATTTAAAAATGTATTAATAATCTTTTACTTTAATCTTTAATATTTGAATTGAAGGCACATTGTTGGTGGAGAAAATTCATTTTCAGACACCAGCCTGCCCTGACTCTGGTGATCCTTTATCTGGATTCGGGATATTGCATTTATATATCTTTAATCAGAACCACTGTGGGATATTTTTAATATTGCAAGGTGTTCTGCTGTCAGCATCTTTTGTATGTACAGCTTTACATATTAAACAACACTTTAATACCCCCCCCCCCCCCAAACCAAACACACACACATGCAGCATCCTGCACATATGGAACATTATGTAACTCCTGAACATTACTGTGACCCAGATTGCTGATAGCAAGGATTTCTAATCTCTAATATGAGTCTGTATAAACGTTTAATGGAACTGGACCCAAGTGGGACAGTAATGGCCCGTGCCTCGTGTAATGCAGCTACATCATTCGGTATGTGAAGTCAGTTAAATGCACAGGTATGTAATTAAATTATAGCTTCATGTTCTGTTGTTACTGAATAAGAAATTCATCATGCTGCTGTCAGTTTGATCTTTAAGATAAATGTTACAGTGTTATCAGTGTTATCTCTCAGATTAATAATGAATACAGATGGCACTGGTTTCACCTTCGCTTCCCATGGCTTGGCAGAGAAAGTCAAATTATCCTCTTTGAGAAAAATATCGTGCTTGACTTGAAGGGATGTTTCTGGTCCAGATATGGAAAGGAACAAAACGCCTTTGCCAATAAATCTGAAGAAAGGGCCATAAAATAATAAAGTCTCCCTGACTGTCACGATGGCAAGGATGCTAGATTAAAGTTTAAGTTCGAGTAAAAGTCCCTGAAAACTTTGTTTTAAATCTATGTATGATTGAATTTCCCCGACAGTCAAAGTTGATATCTGAGAAGAAGAAAACATCCTGGTATTTATTTTATAAGAGATAATGTGTGTCATCAGGACTGTGTGGGTGTGGTGGTTTGACCAGATTTGATTGGCAACATGACAGTGATCTGGCAACATAAAGCAGCAGACTTTGGTGCCAGTGCTACAAAATCGTGATTGGTGCATGGAAGTCTGTGACATCACCTTTTTCCCACTGAGCCCAAAGCACAAACAAAACACAAATCTCTCATGTGAAATTGTTCTAACTTTGGCTGAAAATTGTGGGCTAATGCAGGACCTTGTTGCTCAGAGTAAGAAGTTCATCGGGAAAATATGCATTTCAATTTTTGGCGCAGTAGGCATACAGGTGGTGTCAATAAAACCGAACAGTTCAGTCACTGAACATTTAGAGAAATTCTAAATTCAGCATAAGTAATAACCTCAGTATTGCTTTATCTTAAACTAGTTTATGTACATCATATTAACGTAATAAAACCTAATTTATCAAAGTCATCGCTCTCTTTAAATGAGAAAATGGAGAAAATTAAAATCTTCTGCGCAAAAAATTCCGCCCACTTTTTTGTCAGGGTACTCCCTCCACATTTTTCAACATTGAAACCCCATTCAAACATCAAAATATTCAGCTCAGTTAGGACATGCATGCTTGTATTTTTATTGTTCATATCTTTCATACTTTCTGAAATATTCACCATATTCCAGCAGGTTTTCCCCATTCAAATGAATGGAGGAATGTTCAAATTTGACGCAAATTCAATGTTTTTTCAAGCATTTTCAAAGCCTATGTCCTCATTCATACCTTCACATAGAAACTCCATTCAAACTTTAAAATGTTCCCCATCTTTCGCACACTCTGGCTTGTATTTGACTTTGAAATATCACCCAAACTTTTTAAAATATTCAGGCTTGTTTGGAGCATGGTAAAAATCCTCCTCAGGTTTTTACATTGGTTTGTATTGGACAGGATGTTCAATTGTCAGAGTGCAGAGAGCCTCTTCAACATTTCTCTTTAACTCGCTGTCACGCTCACAATTTGCACTCTACATACATCATTTTTGGTCAAAATGGAGTAAAACTTGTCCGCTTTCAAACAATGTAGCTGTGGAAGCAAACAGACTTACACATTTGGCACAGTGAGCCTGAAAGCGAGAGAAACTCCACTAACTGCCGCATTAAACTCAGTGTTGAGACCAGAAATCTTAAAATGTTCCACAGCATTCATACATTAATGGTATTATCCAACATTTAAAGCAGGAATTGCAGTGTACCATCAGCTTTTCAACATGCAGCATTCATACCTGCAGTATCTTAAGAAATTGCATTCTTTAGTTTTTTTGTTATTATACAATACAGGATTACACAATGAAATGTTGGACTGGGCACTGGTGGTGTAATTTTCTGAATGTACTGTTCCAGCGGTTCTGTTATTTGCCTTTACCCACTTAGTCATTGTATTCACATTACTCATAATCATTTATCAAAAATCTCAGTGTGTAAATATTATGCTAACCCTTTGAAACCTGAGCAAATTGGCTTTATTTCTTTTAAAAACATGGGAAGAAGGCAACGAGCAATGAAAGAAGGAATGACCCAGAAATTAGCAAGAAATTAGTAAAAAGAGAAGATTAAAAACAAGAAAATTAGGAAAGAAAGAAAGAAAGTTAAGAACAAACAAGTGTTTTTAATATAGTAAAATAATTCAAAATGTAATGACAATAATAATTATTATTATTATGATAAATATAGTTTTTCCTTTTTTTTTCTTTTTTTGCAATTTGTGGAACATATCTTACCAAGTTGCCCATTGCCTTTTGTTCCCCATGTTTCTGAAATCAGTTTGCTCAGGATTCAAAGGTTTAAATACTTGAGAAAGCCATCTGAAAGCAGCTCAAGAAAAGTGATGTCGCTCCTGGTTTCAAAGGGTTAAAGTGCCAATGGTCAACCCGACAATATCCACGAAATATTGATGTTGAGGTACTTGGTGAAACAAAAAAAATCATGATATTTGATTTTCTTTGTATCACTCAGGCCTAGTGCCATGTCATTTATTCATGGTGGAATTAATCACTGGCTGCAGAGCCCTCTTGTCCTGAGTCACGCTCATCTCATGCCAATTTGTAATCTTTCCAGTCAGGATGCTTTCTGTTTCTCCTCTGTAGATGTTAACAAGAATTTGGCACAGGAATTTTGCCTTTGCCCACGTTTCCCTCAGAACAGCATTTCCTTTTCCTGTAGCTTCACTGCTGTTTTGTAACCAGTGTTAATCAAACCAGTGTCTGGCTCGCTGATTAATAATGCTGAATCCAGATACCTGTTCAGCTTTGTGGGGAAAACCCCTCATGTGTTCACCACTATGTAAATACACCCAAGCCAGAGAAGTAGCACTATAAGTCCCAGTTCCAGAGTTAAGTCCTGCATTTTTATTTTTAGGTACTTAAAATAAGAGTTTGATAAACATGTCTCCGCTCTGTTGATAGAGTTGGCAATCAGAGATATTGGCTTCAAAACAAAGCTCAAGCTCGGTGGCCATATTGCCAACTGGAGCACCTTTTGAAGTCTGTGAATAAATGGAGAATAGTTGGAAGGATGGTAGTAAGAAACATGGTGCCCAGAAGTGTGTGTGTGTGTGTGTGTGTGTGTGTGTGTGTGTGTGTGTGTGTGTGTGTGTGTTTGTTTGTGAAATAGAAACAAACACACACTGCATCAGCCATTTTCTGAAGATTTTCTTTGGGAAATGGCGAGCAACTTTAAGTGATGGATAAGTCCCAGTAGCTTTTAAAGGTCCAACTCCTATTAATAGTATTTGATAAACAGTTAAAAGGTTGTGTGATTGTCACAAATGTTTTTCTGACTCTTGTTGTTTTGCTTCTGTACATGTTTTTACTCTGGGAAAGTGACGCTTTATAACCAGGCCCAAAGTGCTCTGAGCAGAAATTCAGACAAATTGTTTGTTGTCCCAGAGAATTATTGTTATTTTTTGGGAGGAGAGAGTTTATTTGGAGAACAAGTTTCCATTCTCTCACAGTGGGGCTGAATGCCGGGGCAGGAGAACAATAAATATCGGTGTCATAAGAGAGCCCTAAAAACCTGCAGGGAAATAATGTTTATCTTGAAAGCCTAAACCTCTTTAGCTTCTTTATTTTGGCGCTGGGATCCTGTGGACATGTGGATAGAAGTTTGATGGCAGTCTAAGATCATCTAAGGAGGGATTTTAGGGGCCATCTTTATTTTGTTTATCTCCATTAGAGCTGCCAGCAGCCTGCATTCAGCCCCAAAGCTAAACAGTTTCTAAGCAGTTTTGATCAGTGAGGAAACTCCACCATGTCAGCAGGAGAAGACACGATTGACCGGTTGCTTATAGTCAAAAAAAAAAAAAAAAAAAAAGCCAATAATGTTAAAATAAGACTGTGTATTGGCCCCTATTATTATCACCTCAGCTGGACGTTTTTCAACAGACTTTTTAGTATCACACTGTCATCGATTTTTTTGGCAGACACTGTCAGCATCTTCTTATTCTTTTCCCCTCCACAGTCTTTTTTCTCTCCTTCAACTGTTACGTTGCCTTTTGATCTTTTCTTTCTCCTCCTCTTTGTCTTTCAGTTCTGCCAACACTTTGTGATAAGTGACATATTAATGGAAAAACCAACATTAACGGCCTTATTTAAACACTCTGTGGATTTAAGGTGTTTTCAACTACAATTTTGTTATTAGTGGATCCTGTTTGACACTGACGCATAATCTGTGTGCAAAGTAAAGTGCAAGAGTCAAAGGAGTTGTATTTAGTCCCTTAATTAATCATAGGTGTGTTTTGGGTGTAACATGAATACAACCAATCCAAGTGTCATCATTACCCGGTGCGCTTCATTGCAGATTTTGTGAATTGGAGAAGCGAGTGGTTTTCTATTGAGAGTGATGCAGTAAGAGCAGTGATGTCACTGCAGCATATACAGTAGGACATTGAAGCACCAAAACTGAAAACTGTAGTTATAAACGTGACAGAGGAAACACAGCTTAACTTTTATCTTCTGAAATACTCAGTGAAGTTATGCTATGAGTGTGCACAGCATCTCTCAATGTGGAGTCGGACTGCAGCTCTGCTCTGGTCTCTGCTATGTTCACATTATAGAGAATGTTGATTGTTTTCTCGTTGGTGATTTATTATTTTACCCACCTGCATGAGTGGAATATTACATATAAGGGACTAAAGGGACTAAATACAGCCCATTTGCCTCTTGCACCTTACTTTGTACCCAGATTATGCACCAAAGTCAGACATGATCCATTAATAAAAGTAGAGTTGAACATGCCCTGAATGCACTTACTCCATGAACTTTAGACTTAATTAATCACAGGTGTGTTTTGTGTGCAACATGAATACAACCAATCTGAGTATGATCCCCCATTCCCCTTTAAAGCCAGGTGTGTCTGCACCCGGTGCATTTCATGGTGGATTTGGCAATTTCGAGAAACAACCAGTTTTCTGCAAAAGCAGTGATGTCACCGCAGCAAATACTGTGGGTCATTTAATCATCAAAATTGAAAACTGTAGTTAGAAACTTGGCAGAGGAAACAGAAGTAAACTTATAGCTTTTAAAATAATCCAGTGTAGTGACACCGCTCCGCTGTGTAACTGTGCACAGCGTTTCTCAACATGGAGTTGGACTGCAGCTCTGCAGCTCTTCTCTGCTCTCTGCTGTGTTCACATCATAGAGAATGCTAATACTTTCCTCATTAATGATTTATTATTTCACCTACCAGCATGTCCCTATATCAAGCAGAGTGCATGCATTGTGAACTGGCCTGTGTAAGCACATCTTACTCTCTAAATAATGCGCCTTTTGAACAGCAGGAAAACACTGCGCTGTTGACTTTAGACCAGGTTTTTGTTGGTCAATGGCGCAGTCACTTTGTACTGCCTCAAAATAGCGATACACCAACAATGCGCCTCATTTTCATCATTCTAAGACCTTTGTGCTTTATCTGAATGTTTGCATACATATACAGTATTTGTGCACAAGCGTTACAGTTATGAGTGATAGTCTTACTGTTATTACCTGAGTAAGATGGTCCCGTTTTCCTGTAGTTATTCATTTTCTTATCTTACTTATCCCTGTATCCTTGTATGTATTTTTTTTTGCTTCTTGTGTCACCATCACAGCTCATCCTAAGCCAGATGGGGGTGGGGAGGGAAGGGTTAGACGAGAGGTCAAAAATGTATGGACACATATGGGTGAGATGCTGCTATGTATATTTGATTTATTATTAATACTTTGCAGAGAAACCAAATGAAAATTTGATGGCAATATATACCCTCCTGAGACCTGAACTTTTGTTTGGTATGTATTTTTAATTTATCCCAGCTATTTGGGATCAGTAGGACCTGAGTGTAAAGTAAGTAAATATAACAAACCAAACACTGTCAAGAATAATCAAGCCCCAATGTCTTCAAACAAGACAACAATAATCTCCCAATGTCCTCAAATGAGCACTTCCTAATTAACTGCGTCTTAGCTTGTTACTGTTGCTAAAATTGGTCAGATTACATATCAATGCCATATCAAACTACAAACGTAATTAATTATAAATAAACAAGTATCAACCATAAAATGTGATCAGGTTTTGGACCTTGTCCACTTTTGTGTCAGGATCAGCTGCAGACTAACTTGGCAGAGATGGCTGCCATCTTGTTTTTACATGGATAAGTATGTTGTGGTCTTACTACCACTAGATGGCACATAAAGGTATCCATGAATGATGACATGAAGTCTAAGTTAGGTGGAATGAAGTGTAAGGTCAAGTAAACCAATAATGTGATGTCCTCATATGAGGACACAGGGTCTCAGGAGGATATATATATGTATTAAGACCTACATGCCCATAGGAGCACAGATAGGTGCAAGTACATTTGCTACTTACACAACGTGGGCACTGGCCATGAAAATGACAGCTGGGTTGATCTGAAACCAGCAATGACAGTTGCTTTGCGCTGGGTGTAAGATAGGCTTAGTGCGGAGTTGGACCACCACAAGCCTCCAGAACAGCGTCAATGCTCCTTGCCAAGTCTGTGGAACTCGACTGGAGGGATGAACACCACTCCTCCACAAGATAGTTCCTCATTTAGACAAAAAAGACTTTATTTAATTAAATAATCTCATTGAGATCATGATCTCTTTTGCAAGAGAGATGTGAGCACAGAAGACTGAAAGAAAAAAAAAACATAGCTAGACATAACAAAAGGACATATAGCATCAGAGACAATCACAGACATCACTAAATAGATCTGAAGATTAAAGTTATTATATTACTATATTGTGTCTTATGTAGATGGTGGTGGAAAACACTGTCTTACACTTTGGTCCCAAGTCTTCCATTAGAGTGAAACTGGGTTGAGATGTGGTGAATGTAAAGGCCGAATCACCATAATTCAGTGAGCACCGGTGCGTGGAAGCATCTGCATTTGATGTTATTCCACACTTTGATTCAGGTTTTTCCTTTTAATGCGCCCTGTCTGTATATGAGGGACTGTATGTCTGCATAGATACGTGTCTGTGTGTCTGTGTGTGTTTTCAGTACAGACTGCCGTAGCAGCTTTGAGTGATTATCTTTGAGAAGTGCTGTGTTAATGTTATTGAAAGGAGTCGACTGCTGCGGTCTGACACGTCTCTTCTCCCTTTAAAGGGATCCAGTGTGTGTTTTTGTTCATGTTGAACCTTAAGCACCTCTTCACTCTTCTCTCTCAGGTTGTGCGAAGGCAGGAGGCGTGCGCTTCTCAGAGATGCCCCCCGCTGCTGGAGCCCCATCACATGTTCACTTTGACGAAAAGCTGCATGACTCCGTTGTCATGGTGACTCCAGAGGACGATGGCAACTTCATGGTGAAGGTGTGTCTGACCTTGCAATAGCCTGACACTTGATAGATACTGTGGATGAGTAAGATTTGTTTCAATTTTTCATCAGATTTGATTTGATTTAAATCAGTTTCTTTGATTTATCTTTCTCAGATTCCAGGTTTACATGTACCGCCTCTTGTTCTTCTCTTTTATCTGCAAGTTTTTATCTCTACCAACACTCAACCAAAAAAGTGTCTGCTGTCGCTGCTTCTGTTTCAAATTCAGATCCTGTTGCTCATGTAAGATATATTACTGAAATTAGGGTCATAGTCAGAGTGTTAGATTAGAAGAAAGACTGCTTAGATATTACTCCAAGATTGCAATAATTATTCCATCATTCTAACAAGGTGCTTTCTCCGACTGACAAATTTTCTTAAAGAGGACCTGTTATGGGTTTTGGGTTTCCACTGAAACATCTGTATAAACCCTCTGTCTGAAACCCTCTGGTAAGGTTGGACCTACCAGGGGCCACAGACCCCTCCTTAGCATAGCTCTCAGGGTCTTAGAAGAGCACAAGCCTCTCCACCACGACAAGGTAACAGCACAGGGAGATCTTACTTATTAAGTTGCAGTTATGTGTGTGTAGTTCAGTCAGGAGAGACTTGTTTTATTTACTTGTGCACATAAGTATAAGAAATGTGAAGAGTCTTTGGCGATTAGACCCCATTGTGATGTCATCGATTCCACGAGGGTGGTAAAGACGTGGTTGATTAGGGATCCCCCACTGTGGAGTCTAGATGCTGGTGCTGGTGGTGATGAGATGAGATGGAGGGAGCTGAGGATCTGGATGTGAAGAGGAGTGGGCTTTTGATGAGCTCGTCCTGGCCTCTGGATCAGGTGACTGGAGGTGAATGGGGTGGAGGAGGGCGTGACAAGTCCACTTAATGACAGCTGACAGGAGCAGAGAGGAGATCAGATTTAAAGTTTGGCCCATAGTCAGCTGATTGGAGGAAGTAGTGGGAGTGGGATAGAGAGAGAATTAAGAATGAATATAGCATAAAGAAAGTCTTCCTGATTGAACTTTAACTAAGATTAATTTGTCTGCTGTTTTTTTTGTACACAATCAACTGAGAAAATAATAATTTTATTGAACACATTTGTTTTTAAAGAAATAACTGTTACCAGACAGGCTTCCGAAACTATTTTTTGGGTTGCCCACTAGCTCACCTGGTAGAGCAGGCACCCTATGGACAAAGGCTGGGTCCTTGCTGCAGCAGCCGCTGGCTCAATTCCAACCCACGGCCCCTAGCTGCATGTCATCCCCACTCTCTTGACCCCTTTCATGCCAAATCTGTGAATAAAGCAAAGAAAATCCCCCAAAATATCCTTAAAGTATCAACACTTAAGCTGTTATTGACGCTCTACAGTTTAAGTCGTGACTTTAGATTCAGCTGCAAAACCCTGATGTGGGAGCCAGGGAGGTGGCGCAGCAGTTAAATGGCAGGAAGGAAGTGACTGACAGCAAGAAATGTGAAACAGCATCACGCATGATACTCAGATGAAAAGGCGATGTCATCTGCAGTGCTAAGAAAGGGTTAATATGATTGTTGTGCTTTTCATGCAAAAAATATTACCTTCACATGATCATCTGGCACGATTACATTCAGTTTCAGTGAGTTGCACTAAAATACTGGGAATGTTTATCTTTGCCAGACAATGATCTTTTTTTTTCTTTTTTTTTTTTTTTTAATAACAAGCTCAGTTCTCAGTTGGCATCGTCACATGCTCTCTTGGATGTAAAATGTTCTGGAGTAGTTTCCTGCTCAGCCTGCAGACATTTTTCAGTCCCCATCTGCTTCATGGACACCATGTATAGCAGATCACTTCAATCAAGTCCAAGTTAGTGTTCCTGCCAGGCTTATAATAATATCTCCGTGGATCAGATTCAAGGTAAAAACATGCAGTTAAAATGCCTGCTATACTAAAACATGTAAGAAAACAGGAGCAGGTAAGGACGAGCAGCCCGGTCGCCAGAGGAAAATGTTGGGATTGTACATTTCTGTAAACCATATCATAATCATACTGCAATAATATCAGCGTTTGTGTGGTGATATATAAGGTTACTTTACCGAGACATTGTTGCTTTTCCTGCCAGGATAGTGGCCCAAAAAGCATTTGTTTTTTGCAGGGACACAGCTGCTTTTCATGGTGGATAGTGGCCCAAAAAGTGGTTGTTTTTTACAGAGACATCATTGCTTTTCTATCCAAGATAGTGCCCCAAAAGCATTTGTTTTTTAAATTGACATCATTGCTTTTCCTGCCAGAATAGTGGCCAAAATAGTGTTTGTTTTTACAAAGACATCACTGCTTTTCTTGCCAGGATAGTGGCCCAAAAAGTGTTTGTTTTTATGAAGACATCACTGCTTTTCTTGCCAGGATAGTGGCCCAAAAAGTGTTTGCTTTTACAAAGACATCACTGCTTTTCTTGCCAGGATAGTGGCCCAGAAAGTGTTTGTTTTTATGAAGACATCACTGCTTTTCCTGCCAGGATAGTGGCCCAAAAAGTGTTTGTTTTTATGAAGACATCACTGCCTTCCTGCCAGGATAGTGGCCCAAAAAGTGTTTGTTTTTATGAAGACATCACTGCTTTCCTGCCAGGATAGTAGCCCAAAAAGTGTTTGTTTTTACGGAGACATCACTGCTTTCCTGCCAGGATAGTAGCCCGAGAAGTATTTGTTTTTTACGGCGTCATCGCTGCTTTTCCTGCCAGGATAGTGGCCCAAAAAGCATTTGTTTTTTATAGAGACATCACTGCTTTCCTGCCAGGATAGTGGCCCAAAAAGTGTTTGTTTTTACGGAGACATCACTGCTTTCCTGCCAGGATAGTAGCCCGAAAAGTGTTTGTTTTTTACGGCGTCATCGCTGCTTTTCCTGCCAGGATAGTGGCCCAAAAAGCATTTGTTTTTTATAGAGACATAGTTGCTTTTCCTGCCAGGATAGTGGCCCGAAAAGTGTTTGTTTTTTGCAGAGACATTGCTGCTTTTCCTGCCAGGATAGTGGCCCAAAAAGTGTTTGTTTTTACAAAGACATCGCTGCTTTTCCTGCCGGGATAGTGGCCCAAAAAGCGTTTGTTTTTTACAGAGACATCGCTGCTTTTCCTGCCAGGATAGTGGCCGGAAAAGGGATGAGGCTGAGAGTCAACAGCTTAAAGGTTGATTAAAGGTTAATACTGCACAGGCACAACATCCCATATCATTTCATATTAAAAAAGAATCAATCCATGATAATAAAAATTTTGGCCAAAACAAGTCATAGTACTGTAGATGTAAACAGATTTATTACCATCAAACAAAGTTTTTCTGGAGGAAAACCAACACTGCCTTCTCACAGATAGTCTCCATATAGCCCAATGACCCTGACAGTCTTGTGCTTGGTCATAATTAGTTGCTCCACTTCCCCTGGTGCCTGTTTTTTCCCACTGGTGGATATAACATTAGAAGATAACTCTTTGATCTAGTGGGGAAGTGTCCTCAGTTTATGGGCTTTATCTGCAAAACATCCAGGAGAAGATTAAAGTCTTTTCTCGTCACTGTTAATCTCTTCTGTCGGCTATAAAGGCAGAGAACAATGATATCAGACTTCTCATCTGTTCTCTGCTGTCAGCTCTTAAATCCTGGAGGAGCTCAGTGTAGGAGCCAAGCAGCGGCAACACAAGGTGCCAAAGGCTCCAGGTAACTTCAACACACTGTAATAATAGGAGCATGTGGAGAAACGTGTCTTAATTTTGACCGTCAGTGACGATTAATTTGTTTCAGCTGTGCAGACTTTGTTAGCATTGAAGCTGCTAATGACCATGATGCTAATGAAGGGCTGCTGTGGGTTTTTTCAGCTCTTTTCATCCTACCTTGTGCTCGCAGCAGCTCTACATGGATTTTCTCTCTTTGGGTTAATTGTTGTAAACACACTATTGCACCATTACTGGCAGTGAAAGTAGGGAGAAACACAAGGGATGCCTTGGCTGGATTTGAGCACAGGATGTTTACTGAAACATCTCAACAAGGTCCCCAGAGGATGAACCTAAATGGCTGTGATTCCGTGGTGTCCTGTTGCACCACCACAAGGCTGACATTTGTAGCTTTGACTGAAATATCCTGGTGACATTTGAATGAATCACCATGAAATTTAGCACAGATATTCCCCCTACCTCACTCCGTCTATCACGTCACAGTTTAATTTAAGGTTTATGACTCAAATACGTGCAAAACTAATAACCTCTTCATCAGCCTCAGCAGTAATTAGTCTCCATTTCCTCTTACAATACAAAGTTAGGCCAAATATCCCAGATACAGCCACTGCTGTCTAGCGCTGGTGACGTCATTTGGAGCCTGAGTCTGCACAGTAGCAGTCTCCATAGTAGCAAATTACTGCCATCCGACCAATCAGGAGCAGCATCATTGATTGCAAGCACAGCTACTGGCACACACAGCTGTCAATCATAACGTTAAAACCCTTTTTTATAGCGTCAAATAACTAGTTATTACCAATACACTGAACATACATCAGTGTGAATAGGAGTGTTATTATGTTCCTGTCAGGAGTGACTGCTGAGTCAAGTGCCACACCTGCTAAAGTTCAGTACACCAGTCCAGTCCAGTGGTTTGAAATGTTTACACCGGCCCAACCTTGATTACAAAGTCTGTACGCTAAACACAGATGGAAACTATGGTAAATATTATAGCTATTAAAGGAATACTTCACCCACAAATTGATCAGCTGCATCAGTTAAGTTACTCACCCCATGTTACATCGAATTCATAAAGAAATCTTTGTTTTTCTCACGTCTCCATGTTGAACGAAGAATCCAAAAACGAAGAAAATTCTTGATCAATTGGAGTAAAAGGGGTCCTTGTTTAACAATAGCAAAACTTTTTGAAAACATCTATCTCGCACAACTCGTGCAGTGTAAGTCAAAATCTTATTTATCCAGCCAGTACTTCCTTAATACATGCATTTCACTAAAACCTTACTATTTAAAACGCTTCCGCATACGAGAGGTGGAGTGTAGTGCTTTTGAACTACGCTCGTGCCGTCCACTGAGCTGAGATCCAACACACAGGCTTGCCCAGGTGTTTTAAATAGATTCTTCGTTCACTGTTGAGGCATGCTAGCCGGGTAAGACCATCCTGATGTCGTGAGCTCGAACACTTTCAAGAAATTAAAATCCACTCCGGGCCAAGCACGGGTCCACACCATAGTTTACAATGTAAGTAGCCAGTCAAGGTCCCAAAGCAAGAAGCACTAACTCTAATATTAGTGGAGTAAACACAGCAATAAATTAAGTTATTACAGAAATACAGTCAATAACAACAACTACACAAGGAGAATGCACTCGTGGGGTTTGTCAGGGGAAAAGACGTTTCCACTGTTCTTCCGACTGGATTTGGCAAAATTTGAACTACGCTCAGACTCCGCAAGTGCAAACTCTTATTCTTGTGTAGTTGTTGTTATCAACTTGATTTCTGCAATAACTTCACTTATTGCTGTGTTTACTCCTCTAACGTTAGAGTTAGCGCTTGCTGCTTTGGGAGCCGCCACTATTGTTCTGCAAGCTGCATCCTGCGTTTTACGCCTTCAACTACAATCAGAAGATAAGCGGCTCGATCCCCGGCTCCTCTACTCCACATGCCCAAGCATCCTTGAGCAAGACACTCAACCCCAAATTGCTCCCGATGGCTGTTCCATCAGTGTGTGAGTGTGTCAAAAACTGTGTAGCAGGTGGCAGCTTGTATTGTAGCCTCGGCCACCCGTGTGTGAATGGGTCAATGTAACTCGTAGTGTCAAAAGCGCTTTGAGTGGTCAGTTGACTAGAAAGGCACAATAGAAGTGCAGATCCATTTACCATACATTTTACCAACACAGTCGCTGATTGGCTGCTTACATTGTTAACTACGGTGTGTATCCCTGATTGGCTTTGATTGGATTTTAATCTATGGAAATTAAAAGTTAGGGAGGCAGTGGGGGCCAGACTGATACAGAGAGGGAAACAGAATGTTGAGTTCACATCATCAGGATGGTCTTACCAGGTGAGAGGCACAAAACAAAGTTCTCTTCCTGAATTCAATGTAACATAGATTGAGTAATTGATACACAAATGATCATTTCGTAGGTGAAGTATTCCTGTTGGAGTGTTAGCATTTAGCTCAGAGCATCTCTGGGCCTCACAGAGCTGCTAGCGTGGCTGCACTCTTGTTTCTAGATGTTGGATAAAGGACACTAAAGACTAACACAATAAGAGCATTGATAGGGATGAATTATAGCTCCTAAGGCAATTCAAAAGCACTGGTTTTACTGTTTGAGAAAATACATGCACTGAAGATTTATCTGACAAGTCATGCTTTGTTTCTGCTAGAGTGGACAACACACAAAATCAAGTGCATCTCAAGTAGTTTGGGTTTTCAGACCAGATTTCCTGCCTGCAGCCAGAGTTATGTCCTTGAATCGTTTATATCGATATCATAGAGACTGTAGCTGTATTTGTTCTCATTTTCTCTCCTTTTTCACTGAATAACCTTCAATCCCACAGACATTCCTTTGAACTTTTTATTTTTCTTTAGATTTGTGACATATTTAAATGTATATGTGACTTTACCGGGTTGAAGTGCGCTAAACTTGCATGGTACATCTGCCTAAGTAGACACCAAACACATTCAGGGGCGTCCAGGTTAGCTTTCTCCTTCTGCTGTTTCTCAGTTGTACCAAAATCTCAAAGCAAAGTTCTGCACATGCTCACACTAACTAAGCCTCTCCAAGCTTTGAAACTAGTTCACAGCCAAATCGATTTGCCTAAAAGCAGCATGTGCACGTGGAGATGAACTGCAAACTTGGCTGTGACCTTCACAGTTACAGAGCAGCGTGTGTGCGAGTTTGTTTCTCAGAGCTTTTAAGCGTGCTGGAGAGTGGGCACAGAGTACTGTCAGCCCGGCGTCGTGGCTCATCGTGGAGCTGAGGAAAGGGGGGGGGTTGCTATGGAAATGGCCATGCGGGTTGTACAGACCAAAGATGAGGCGGGAGTGTGTGGGATGGAGGTGGCATGCATACAACAGCTGTATGAATACCAGTTTTGACAAAGGTAATTTGAATTTCACAGAGTGTGTGTGTGTGTGTGTGTGTGTGTGTGTGTGTGTGTGTGTGAATGCAGGCGAGGCGGAGGCATTTAGAAAGAACACATAATCTTTGTTCATTTCTCCGTGTTTGCACTCGTGTATCTGATAACATAGTGAAGCCGAGGATGCAAATGAGCAGCTGTCAGTGCTACAGAGATCAGCTGAGAAAAGTGATGCTGCAGAATCCAGTTCAAATTATTTGCATGACTCAGGACGGCTGTGTTTGTGAACTTGCAGATTATGATTATGAGCTTGTGTTCTGCAGGTTTAGATGCACATGAAGTATAATCATGTTACTGTGTGGAACCAGAGCAAGGGTTAATGACTGTAAGGACGTGCAGCTTCCTCCAGGAAACACTGCCATTAAATTCAGACAAGGGAAATTAAAGAAGCTATACTGGAGTTTTTTTTTAGTTTAAAGCAGCACTAATCAATATTTTTATATCTACAATGAATCAAATAACTGAATGTTATGTGACAAGTGAAGCTCGTAGTGACAAACCCACAGAGAATTATCACCTGACTCAGCACTTGGCTCGCTTTAATTATGTCTACCAGTTGTGAGATCCAGAGACTTGACTGGATTGTGCATGCTAATGTTAAACATGATCAAAGCAATAGGGATTTAACGGGGGATGTGGTCACTTAAACCACCGGTGTGTGAGAAAAATAATAATGTTACATGTAGGGGTGTGCCATATCATCTCATTCACGATAATGCCAGTATATTTTTTTAAATCATATGAAAAATTCATATTGTGATACTCGCAATATTTCGACTTATAGACATATGAATTCATACTGTTACCCACGGCAACAACAAGCATGCCTGAAAGCAAAAGTATTACCGACTCTGCAGTGGTTCCAGAAAGAGGAGCAGCTTCAGTAGTGTGGAATAAACTGTGGCGTCCTGAATGTTTAATGAGCAGCCCCAGACTTCTCAGACTCTTACAGAGTTACCGCTCAGAGTGAACTCAGTCAGTGGCTCCTCTGGCAGCAGCACAGCGTCTCTCCCTCTCCTCTCTCACCCATGTGCACATGGGAGTCGGTGTTGTCAAGTGATTTTATCATAAACCTTTGGTAATGTAAACCTATGTGACACAAAAAAACTGAAATGGCAGAGCATAAAGGTCCAGATGGAAAAAAAGCAACTCAATCATTTAGGATTTTACTAAAAGAAGGAAATCACCTGTTGATTTATATACAGTACAGGCCAAAAGTTTGGACACACCTTCTCATTCAATGCGTTTTCTTTATTTTCATGACTATTTACATTGTAGATTCTCACTGAAGGCATCAAAACTATGAATGAACACATGTGGAGTTATGTACTTAACAAAAAAAGGTGAAATAACTGAAAACATGTTTTATATTCTAGTTTCTTCAAAATAGCCACCCTTTGCTCTGATTACTGCTTTGCACACTCTTGGCATTCTCTCCATGAGCTTCAAGAGGTAGTCACCTGAAATGGTTTCCACTTCACAGGTGTGCCTTATCAGGGTTAATTAGTGGAATTTCTTGCTTTATCAACAGGGTTGGGACCATCAGTTGTGTTGTGCAGAAGTCAGGTTAATACACAGCCGACAGCCCTATTGGACAACTGTTAAAATTCATATTATGGCAAGAACCAATCAGCTAACTAAAGAAAAACGAGTGGCCATCATTACTTTAAGAAATGAAGGTCAGTCAGTCGGGAAAATTGCAAAAACTTTAAATGTGTCCCCAAGTGGAGTCGCAAAAACCATCAAGCGCTACAACGAAACTGGCACACATGAGGACCGACCCAGGAAAGGAAGACCAAGAGTCACCTCTGCTTCTGAGGATAAGTTCATCCGAGTCACCAGCCTCAGAAATCGCAAGTTAACAGCAGCTCAGATCAGAGACCAGATGAATGCCACACAGAGTTCTAGCAGCAGACCCATCTCTAGAACAACTGTTAAGAGGAGACTGCGAATCAGGCCTTCATGGTCAAATAGCTGCTAGGAAACCACTGCTAAGGAGAGGCAACAAGCAGAAGAGATTTGTTTGGGCCAAGAAACACAAGGAATGGACATTAGACCAGTGGAAATCTGTGCTTTGGTCTGATGAGTCCAAATTTGAGATCTTTGGTTCCAACCACCGTGTCTTTGTGAGACGCAGAAAGGTGAACGGATGGATTCCACACGCCTGGTTCCCACTGTGAAGCATGGAGGAGGAGGTGTGATGGTGTGGGGGTGTTTTGCTGGTGACACTGTTGGAGATTTATTCAAAATTGAAGGCACACTGAACCAGCATGGCTACCACAGCATCCTGCAGCGACATGCCATCCCATCCGGTTTGCGTTTAGTTGGGACGATCATTTATTTTTCAACAGGACAATGACCCCAAACACACCTCCAGGCTGTGTAAGGGCTATTTGACCAAGAAGGAGAGTGATGGAGTGCTGCGGCAGATGACCTGGCCTCCACAGTCACCGGACCTGAACCCAATCGAGATGGTTTGGGGTGAGCTGGACCGCAGAGTGAAGGCAAAGGGCCAACAAGTGCTAAACACCTCTGGGAACTCCTTCAAGACTGTTGGAAAACCATTTCAGGTGACTACCTCTTGAAGCTCATGGAGAGAATGCCAAGAGTGTGCAAAGCAGTAATCAGAGCAAAGGGTGGCTATTTTGAAGAAACTAGAATATAAAACATGTTTTCAGTTATTTCACCTTTTTTGTTAAGTACATAACTCCACATGTGTTCATTCATAGTTTTGATGCCTTCAGTGAGAATCTACAATGTAAATAGTCATGAAAATAAAGAAAACGCATTGAATGAGAAGGTGTGTCCAAACTTTTGGCCTATACTGTATATAGATCCCAGGGGAAATTTTTTGTATTTGGGAGTTGTTTAAATGTGTAATTTGTGGTGGATTTTATTTAGTTGACCTATTAATATTGTAACAGAATCTGAATCTCACTCTGAGTTACTGTTGTTGTTCACAAACTAAAGAAATGAGAGATCATTTTAAACTTTGCTGAGTATTAGAGGGCAAACTGTTGGGGTGACATGTAAAAAAAAATACCCTGAAATATCGTGATATTATTTTAGGGCCATTTCGCCCACCCCTAGTTACATGTAGTTTAATTTATAAGTAGAAGAGAAAAAAAAGTCTGCTAGCTGCTAGGCTAATTTATTCAATGTAAACATGCTTAAGATAATAATGAGTCAATAGCAGTTTAAATGATCTTGTTGTTAGTCTGTGTTTTATGACTGTTTGGAGAAGTTTGCCTTCAGGGCTCTGAAACAGATAGACCAGAATTTTAGGAAAACACTTAAACCGATTGGTTCTGTAGTTGGCTCAACTGCGTTTTGTTGCTGCTCCCGTCTGCAGCAGTGCATTGCTTCGCTTCCAGATTTTGGACTTCAGCCTGCTTCTCCAAACTGGGGGCGTGCCAACTGACATCTACTGGGGTTAAATTTAAATACTGTCTATGGATATACCCCATACAACCCCACTTTAAAAAAAAATCTTAACTATCCCTTTAAGATGCATGCTAGCACTTTTGAGTGAATGAAAATGACTTCACTGAGTTGTCATCTGGAGTCACACCACAAGTAATTTTGTATTCTAGCATGGCCAACAGCTGTAAACCAACACTTTAAAGGAAGTTACAAATCGTCATCTCACATGTAAGAATCTCCAGTTTCTCTTTTGTTAAGAGTGTTGTGTGACTGGATCTATCTGTGAATTTGACATACAAGTTCATACAGTGTGTGGTATTTCCTCTCCAAGTTGGTTAAAGAATTGCACCATTGTTTTGGAGGAACGATGAGACATTTGTGACTTTGGGTGTGTCCGACTCTCAGTGTTACACATCTTTAGAAATGACATGTTAGTGTCACCGCTCAGTAGTGCGCTCACAAACGAGACCTTAAATTACTTTCTGACTGAAATGTTTCACATTGATTCACTCCTTGATCACTTCTTGGTCTCTATCATGGCAGAAAACTCTCCGCTGGTCCAAATCTGCAGCATGAAATTCATATTAAATCAATTTTTCAGAGGCAGTTCACAGCGCCTGGACATGCGTGGGACTACGCTCACAGAATGATTATTGTTTTTCTCTGCAGCGCTCCCTCAGTGTTCCCTTTCTCCTGTCTCGCTTCATGCTGTGTGCAGCCTCTGCTCTGCTGCTCCAACCAGGGGTCACGCGGGGCCGAAACTGCCGTTTGCAGCTCATAGCTGGAGGGGCTTTAGGCTTATCTCTCATTGCCGGCTCTTCCCTGCAGCCTCCTCTCTCTCTCGCTGTCTCTCTTTGTTATCCGGACTCCTCTGTGAGGCTTTCTTCACTCCTCTCTGTGACCATTCCCTCATGAATTTTTCTCTTTGCTAAAAGTTCGGCAGCTAGCTCTACATCACTCGCCTCTCCCCACCTGTCTGTTGCTCTTCCTCTCACTTCCCTTCCATATAGTTGTCTTATAAATTTTGCATATGGGTAGTGTGAACTGAAAAGGTGTGAACTGTGCAGCAGCAACAGGAGATAAGAGTGTTTGGATGCATCAGCTCTGTGTGCAAAAATTGGGTGCCTGGTTTCCATTTCTTTCTTCTGAATTTTATTTATCTCAGTATTTTTTCCAATTAATCAGTCAAGCATTTAGTTTGTAAAATGTCAGAAAACAGCAAAAAATGCCAGTCACTAGTTCCCACATCTTTAAATGACTTGTTTTATCTGACCAGCAGACCCAAAACCCGAGGATGTTCAAAGCTCAGTGATGTAAATCAGAAAAAAAGCAACATCTTCATATCTGAGAAGCTGAAAGTTTACTGTGCAGGAATTGTCAGCTACTGATTGTAAACCACATCTCCAGAGAATGTGAAAGTGAGAGTCCCAGATATGACATGTTTACATTTTTCTCGGTGCTGTCTGTGATTTTTGGCAGCAGTGTTTAGCACTGACGCCTCACAGCGAGAGGGTTCCTGGTTTGAACCCCAGGGTGGGGGAGGACTTCTGTGTGGAGTTTGCATGTTCTCCCCGTGTTAGCGTGGGTTTTCTCGGGGTACTCCGTAGATCTGGGCGATATATCGATATATTTTAAAGCAAGATATAGATTTAGACAACACCGTTTATATCGATAAAGGCTGAAGTTGTGTTACATAACACACACCAGTGTTCATCTCTGTCACACTCTCCTCACAGCTCCGCCTCACTCACTCACTCACTCACTCACTCACTCACAAGTTCTCCAGCAACACTCAGAGAGACACGGACCTGCTCCTCTGTCTAATTTGTGTGTTAATTAGTCTACAGTGTGACATCGGTCTATATGTTGCACGAGCTACGTTAAATCAGTCTGTGAGATGAATGAAGTTACCGTAGCACACGTGTAGTACAGCGCTGCTAGTTTGTGTGTAAGGTGGATCATAGCGTGTCGCTGTTCTTCTTTGTAGTTGTAGTCTATTGTGTGACACTGACACAGCGCCTGGATGCAGGTGACAGATGTATTTCAGAAATGAAGTGACAACTCAGACGTTTCATATACAAGACGTATAAAATGCAAATATGAATAAAAATATTTATATCATTTTCCAGCACTTGATTCATTTGAAAGACCATGGAAAATGACATTTTAACCCCTCCCACAAAGATTTTTAATTGTTCCAGACCACAATGGATTTAGGCCTACTTGATACTTTTATACTCATGTTATAGATTTGCGCTGGAAACCTTCAAACCTCTGTAGCCACTGCTTTGTGTAAAAACGTTAACATGCAACCCTGCTATTTATTTTATATCATTGTTCATTTACATGTTGTGCCGCTGTTTATTTGCAAACAGGGAATAAAATCCCTGTCTTTGCATTTTATTTTGATCACAGTCCGTTTTTATGAAAGTGCTTGTGACATCTCAAATGTGGCTTTGACTTGCAGCTTAAAACATGAAGCCTATTTCATAGAAAATACCAAGATATATATTGTGTATTGCTAGTCAGCCTGTAAATACAGAGATATTGATTTATGTCCATATCGCCCAGCCCTAGTACTCCGGCTTCCTCCCACAGTCCAAAGAGATGCAGGTTAACTGGTGACTCTAAATTGTCCGTAGGTGTGAATGTCCAGCGTGTACCCTGCCTCTCACCCAATGTTTTTTCCTTGAAAAATTAATTACTAATAAAAAAAGTTGCACATTAATTTTCTGTTGACCCACTAATCGTTGTAGTTCTAGCTCTGGCTATGCTAAACATCAGCTAAGGTCAGAAATGCTCAACTTGTTTGTTGCTGCCACAGAGAGTCCGTGTTTGGGTGGTGGAGCTTTGGAGAGTCTCAAACCTCTGAGGAAGGTGTAACCACGTTTGGATTAAGCTCTTGAATTACAGCCATTTCTATTCACAAGGGATTAGTATTATTGGAAGGTTTTGGGGCTGAGTGAAATCCAAGAGGTAACTCTGTTTTATTTCCCGTCTGGCTAAAATTGCCAATTTGGCAGAGGTGAGGGGGATTAAGATCGCCAGAGCAATAACTAATGATTTCAATTAGACGACTCCCTCAAGAAAAACTCAAACAGTGTAGTGCTCATGAGAATTACTTATCCATGTTCCTCATAGAGATTAATCCTTTATTTATTGAGCTGTAGTGGACTTACACTATGGAATGTGAGGCCAAGCCAAAGCCTTTTTGCCTCTCTATAAATCCCTCTCTCCCTATGTACCAGTCGGATTAGTCCAAAGTTTTAGGAGAGAGAAAGACAGCCTTTGTTTTTCATCTTAATCGCTAAATCTTTACTTGACTCTTTCCCTCACAGCTCTGTCTCCCTTACACTGCAGGTTGGCTTCCTGAAGACGCAGCACCGGTATGAAGTAGTGTTCACCTTGCCCGAGGTCCCAGCTCTGGGGAAGGACGTGTGTCCAGCACCAGTGCCTAGTCCACACCTCCGGATCACTGATATCACACCGGCACCAGAGGGTAAGATCATGAGAGGATGAGGAGAAAACAAAACATGATTAAACACAGCAGAGTGTGTGTCTAAAAAGAACTTAACACCATGCCTGCTCTGGTTTCTGTTAAAGCCTACCAAACAATGAACTGACAGCTTTGTTGTTCTCAGTAGCTTGAGGCTAGTTTACTGGTGGGACTGTGGTCTCTCTGCCCCTGTTTAACTGGTTCTGGCTAAATAAATAAAGCTGCTAATGAAGGCAGGTGCACTGCGGTCACAGTGCTTCCAGAAAATGAGGTTAGGGTTACAGTAATGACGTTAATAGAAACTCTTTGTGGTGTTCAATGCACCCATTTATCACCCAAACGTCTGTGTCAGGCGATGTAGCAAACCTCAAGCCAGACAATGGTAAAGCGTACTGATGTTTTCAAAAGTCTTTAATTATGTTCAGCCGTCATCCATATTATTTGAACACCATCATTGATGATTTATTTGATTTGATCACCATGATATTACTGATATTCCACGAAGCACACACTCGCTTACCATCAAGTCAATTAAAGACACATTATCACCATACAATATCATGAAACATTAAATAACACAGTGCTTTGTTCCCACTCTAGCCGGGCGCTAAACTATGCAAGAAAGGGGACCACCATAATAAAGGCTGACAGGAAGTGATTTCAACCTTAGCTTCAGCGTCATTTACAGTCGATGTCTGCCTTGTTGACTGCCGTTGGCCTATCGTCAAATAAGATGAAATTCACAGATGGCAGTGGCCGGTGTTTTTCTGTTGTGTCACATCAATTTTTTATGCAGGCTTTAAGCAGGGCTCAAGACTAGCATTGTCCGATCGTCCTGGGGACAATAGAAAACATGTTTTGGACGAACAGAGATCTTGAAGGATGGTTTTGGGATGAAAGGACACAATAAACTCATTATCAACGTGTCAGGGGACACACTCTATTGTTTTGCTGATGATGCTACATTATGAACAATAAATCTGTGTTTAAATCTTAAGGAGGAGAGCTAGTTAATGTTGGTAGCAGCTGGCGGCGGGAACTAACAGCTAACAGAGATTGCGTTGAGGTACATTTAAGTGCATTGAAGCTTTATTCTGTAAAAATGAGTAACGAGAGAGGGTGGTCAAAGATCAAGGTCACTGTGACCTCGTCTATCTCATTCTTGTGAACGTGATATCTCAAGAATGCCTTGAGGTAATTTCTCCAAATTTGGCACAAACGTTCATTCGGACACATAGATGATTAGAATTCAGTAGTCAAAGGTCACTATGACCTTTTGTTCTGGACATAATTCAACATCATAAGTAAGAGACAGGAGGGGAGACATTTGGTCAGATACTGAATTGGTGACAGTAATATTGGGTGCCCATTTTGAAACTGTGGTGATTGTTGAGATCTTCTGTGCTGTTGCATTTAAGATGTGTGATGCATTTGTGTTTTAGAATTTGCAGTACCATCCATGTTTGAGGTGTTGTCAACTGTCATGGCTACAAATAAGTCTGGACAGAGAGGGGTGTAATCTGTTACTTGACTGTCACTGTGTTACTTACAGCCACGAAGTGATAATTCTAATTTTCTCTTAGCTTTTGCTCTAGTAACTACTATTTCAGTTTTGTCTTGATTTAACTGTAAGAAGTTTAGTGTCCCCCGCAGATTTATGTCAGAGATGCATGCAATCAAGTCATTAATAGGACTGTAATCATTTGAGCTTACAGAGATATATAGCTGGGTATTGTCTGCATAAATTTGGAAACTGATTTTTTAATGATATTGCCAGGTGGTAACATATATAGGCTGAAAAGAACTGGGCCTAAGGTAGAGCCCTGTGGGACACCACATGTCAGGTCCATGTTATCAGAGTGGTCATCCATGGCCACAGAATTGTCAACCAGTTCAGTAAGACCTGAAACATTTAAGAACTGTGCCAGAAAGGCTGACCCAGTGTTTGAATCTTGTCAGGCAGAATTGTATGATCTCCAGTGAAGGGGACATGTCCTAGACCCTAGGCCAGCACAACTGTACTTGTAACACCTCTTCGGACAGTTCTCAACAGTGTTGTAAAACCAGTCTGCGGTGCAAAAATGTCTTGAAAACCACTCTTACCATACCTGTAGGCATAATATAGCTGCACTAGTAGGAGAAAGTCATTGGTCATTAATGTACTGTCACTGTAGTGCAGAGCTTTTATGGGAGAGGGGTGGAAGGGCAAAGAAAAGTGTGCTGCATTGGCCGGGAATCGAACCCGGGCCTCCCGCGTGGCAGGCGAGAATTCTACCACTGAACCACCAATGCATTTGTACTCATATCATTTGCATAAATATTTTTTAATAGTGAGCAAAATCCAGCACAGTGAGATACACAATGGACCTGAAGTAAGTGTGTAGTCCAAACTGTCCCACTGTGAAATGTTCTATCACAGCTGTTTCACATATAGTACGTGTCAAATTCAGCGTGTGCACACTGAGTTGTTCATGATCACCATGACAGAGAACTGAGGAGGTTGATAATTTGAAACAGCACAGAGTGAATTTAACTCCTGATCTGATTCAGTGATCATTTATTGCATCATGCTCTGCAGCTTTTGGGACTGCAGACGTTCAAAGGGAGGCTCCTGTGTTCCTCATGGGACGGTCCCTAACTGCATGAAAGCAGATACTTTCCACACAGGAGGGGGCTGAGGGTTGACAGGGGAAGTGTTGCCCTAAGCTCAGCGCCTCAGCCTGTTCTCTCTCATGCTGTGTACACACTGTGTGGATTATGTTCCTGCAGTTTGTAACTGATTTCCGACTGAAAACTTTAATTTGAAAGTAAGTGACAGGACGACTGACAGGACAGATTCAAGAAGGAAGTAAAGTTAGCACGTTAGCACCACAATCTGATGTGAAAGAACAAATGATACTCAATGTGCTCTTGCGAACAACAACAAGAAATTAAGAACCGTTTCTGCTACAGAGCTCATGCTACAGAAGAAACATACTAATATTCTCACTAATACTAATATAACGTCCTTTTAACTTTTTCTGTTTGTCTGCTTTCCTAACTTCCGTTTCTCTTCTCATGTGTTGAGCCGTGCTACCACAGTGATGGCACTCTCTCTTACATATAAATGAACATCAGTCGAATTATTGCTACCACAAAAAGCTGTGTATATACTGGAGCTGTGGTGTCTGTGGTGACTTTCCTGCACCAGCAGAAGTTAAAGGGTGCAGACAGGGGGGAAGACACCAATGGAGCAGCAGCAGGCAGCACTCCTGTTTCTGGAGTGGATGCTCCAGACAAAAAAAGATATTTGGCATCCAGGGGATCAAAGCCATAAAAAGCCTTGAAGAAAACGCTCCCGTGGGCGAGAAAGATGCGGCGAGCTCACCTGCAGGCATACGTTAGGTACACACGCTGTGTACACACGTTGACAGTGTTTGTGTAACGACTCTCACTGCCAGAGGGAAGAGAAAAAAGTTCCACACTGCAGTTTCACTGATTGGTTGTAATAGCCTACAAGCCAGCTGAAACTGTATTTTAAGGCTAATATAGAATTAGTATTGAATTTTTAAAAGACCAATAATGGTGTATAATATCTTTTTTTTTTTTTTTTTAGCAAAAGCACGAAAAATAACCCCTTTGATTTTTACTTTCTTACTTTCCAGTTGGAAAATCCCCTTGCCAACACTCTCTAATGGACAATCTGTAATCGTGACAGTGTTTGTAAATGATCTCAAACCTAGTTTGGCCTTTCTGTACTGCAACTTGTTGTCACCTGTTGGATGGACATCTACATTGACACCAATATATCTGCAATAAGCTAATTTATTGGTGAATTTCTGACCTTTGACCCCTCTAGTCTTTACTACTTTGTATTGCAGTTGCTGCATGACAGTTTCCCACGGAGAATGAATACACTCACGTCTTATCTTCTTACCTTGTCCTCACACACTCTGTAAACTCATTACGTAAAGCAATATTATCAAACTGCTCTTTTGGGAATGTTTCTACAAGCTGCAAACAGAGCTCCAAAATGTCATTCATTACTTAAATCCCCTTTAAAGTAGTTTTCTTCAAGAAAAAGTTGTATGAGGCACTTATAGTCAGTGTGCCATATCATCTCGCTCATGATAATACCGGTATCATTTCTAATACCATATGAAAAATTCATATGGTGATACTTGCAATATTTCGACTTGTTGACATATGATGTCATACTGTTACCCACGGCAAAGTCAAGCATGGCTGAAAGCAAAATTATTAACAACTCCATGGTGGTTCCAAAAAGAAGAGCAGCTTCAGTAGTGTGGAATAAACTGTGGCGTCCTGAATGTTTTATGAACAGCCCCGGACTTCTCAGAGTCTTTAAGCAAGTGACCGCTCAGAGGGAACTCATTCAGCGGCTCCTCTGGCAGCAGCACAGCGTCTCAAGTGATTTTGTCATAAACCTTTGGTAATGTAAACCTATGTGATGCTTGCAGCTTGATAAACAACCTACATATATGTGAATGTGCGATAATTGTGGTATTATAACAGCCTGTCACAGGTTACAGCGTGATTATTAGAGGAGAAATGGCAGAACATAAAGGTACAAAAACAACTCAATCATTTAGGATTTTTTCGAAGAGAAGGAAATCACCTGTTGATATATATATATATTGATCCGAGGGGACAGTTTTTGTATTTGGGAGCTGTCAATGAAGTCTGGCTTTGAAGAGAGCATGGCTTCAGGTAAAGCAAATATATATATATATATGTACAGTACAGGCCAAAAGTTTGGACACACCTTCTCATTCAATGCATTTTCTTTATTTTCATGACTATTTACATTGTAGATTCTCACTGAAGGCATCAATACTATGAATGAACACATGTGGAGTTATGTACTTAACAAAAAAAGGTGAAATAACTGAAAACATGTTTTATATTCTAGTTTCTTCAAAATAGCCACCCTTTGCTCTGATTACTGCTTTGCACACTCTTGGCATTCTCTCCATGAGCTTCAAGAGGTAGTCACCTGAAATGGTTTTCCAACAGTCTTGAAGGAGTTCCCAGAGGTGTTTAGCACTTGTTGGCCCCTTTGCCTTCACTCTGCGGTCCAGCTCACCCCAAACCATCTCGATTGGGTTCAGGTCCGGTGACTGTGGAGGCCAGGTCATCTGCCGCAGCACTCCATCACTCTCCTTCTTGGTCAAATAGCCCTTACACAGCCTGGAGGTGTGTTTGGGGTCATTGTCCTGTTGAAAAATAATTGATCGTCCAACTAAACGCAAACCGGATGGGATGGCATGTCGCTGCAGGATGCTGTGGTAGCCATGCTGGTTCAGTGTGCCTTCAATTTTGAATAAATCCCCAACAGTGTCACCAGCAAAACACCCCCACACCATCACACCTCCTCCTCCATGCTTCACAGTGGGAACCAGGCATGTGGAATCCATCCGTTCACCTTTTCTGCGTCTCACAAAGACACGGCGGTTGGAACCAAAGATCTCAAATTTGGACTCATCAGACCAAAGCACAGATTTCCACTGGTCTAATGTCCATTCCTTGTGTTTCTTGGCCCAAACAAATCTCTTCTGCTTGTTGCCTCTCCTTAGCAGTGGTTTCCTAGCAGCTATTTGACCATGAAGGCCTGATTCGCAGTCTCCTCTTAACAGTTGTTCTAGAGATGGGTCTGCTGCTAGAACTCTGTGTGGCATTCATCTGGTCTCTGATCTGAGCTGCTGTTAACTTGCGATTTCTGAGGCTGGTGACTCGGATGAACTTATCCTCAGAAGCAGAGGTGACTCTTGGTCTTCCTTTCCTGGGTCGGTCCTCATGTGTGCCAGTTTCATGTAGCGCTTGATGGTTTTTTGCGACTCCACTTGGGGACACATTTAAAGTTTTTGCAATTTTCCGGACTGACTGACCTTCATTTCTTAAAGTAATGATGGCCACTCGTTTTTCTTTAGTTAGCTGATTGGTTCTTGCCATAATATGAATTTTAACAGTTGTCCAACAGGGCTGTCGGCTGTGTATTATCCTGACTTCTGCACAACACAACTGATGGTCCCAACCCCATTGATAAAGCAAGAAATTCCACTAATTAACCCTGATAAGGCACACCTGTGAAGTGGAAACCATTTCAGGTGACTACCTCTTGAAGCTCATGGAGAGAATGCCAAGAGTGTGCAAAGCAGTAATCAGAGCAAAGGGTGGCTATTTTGAAGAAACTAGAATATAAAACATGTTTTCAGTTATTTCACCTTTTTTGTTAAGTACATAACTCCACATGTGTTCATTCATAGTTTTGATGCCTTCAGTGAGAATCTACAATGTAAATAGTCATAAAAATAAAGAAAATGCATTGAATGAGAAGGTACGTCCAAACTTTTGGCCTGTACTGTATATATATATACAGCATTTACTTAAACTGATATTGATTTTTTTAGTTGGCTAAAAACACATTTTGCTTGGCCCCCATCCACAACACTACAATGCTTAGCTGCTGTGGCGGTACTCCAGCCTGCCTCTCCAAACTGGGGGCATGCTGACCACCATCTATTGTAGATAATACACTGACAGCAGATAAGTACCTCATACAACCCCACTTCAAAAAACCCAAACTATCCCTTTAACTGTCACAAAGTGCCTCATCTTCCCTGAGCCATATATACGATGCAACATTCACTCCGAGTGTCGCACACAAATACAAAAGCAGTACGTGCCTGTTTTTGTTGGAGGCAGACCTGATGCTAAATACCCTGCATGTAATTCTCAGCAGCATTGTTACAGGCTGTGTGGAGGAGCAGATGGCACAGGATTACAGGAACAGACAGTTGGGACAATGTTAGCCCGGCAGTCCGTCTCTGAGGAGTAATAAACACGATCCTCACGTACACACTCCTTCCTGTATGTGGATTTTTGTTACTCAAGCTGTCAGAGGTGGTAAACTCCAAACACCGATGAAACAGACAACTTAAATATGTGTGTACTGGATTCCATCTCACCACTTAACCTGCTGATTTGGGTCAAAGGTGATCCTCTTATGTTTCCGGGAGCGGAGGTCACTAAATGCCTGTAACTGAAGCAGGTTACTGACCTTTACTGTCACACCCTTTATATTACTGTGCACTCTGTGTCTGTATCTGGAGCTGGTGTGGACAGCAGCAGGTGTGACTTTATGTTTACCTGTGTGTGTTTAATGTATGTAGACGAAGAAACTGTGTGTGAGGTAAAAACGAAACCCAATCCCTCTTCTTCTTCTGTGTGTTCCCCAGGAGGTCTGAAGGTGACGTGTGAGTACATGGCCCAGCAGGAGGGCGTTCTGTGTGAGGAGGTGCTGCTGCTGAGCGAGACCAACGAGGACGTCTGTGTTAAAGTCAAAGTTCACGCCAGAGTCATGGGTGAGGCCACTCTCCCGATACGAGTGATAGTAATCTCCGCAGCACACTGTAGCTCGTTGACAAGCTTTTGTTGTGTTTTCGGACAGCAGGGGAAGTGAAAACGTTTCAATCTGCTGTTTTTATGGACATGTTCAAGGGGAAAACACCAGAAACTACAAAAACGTGGCATCAGCAGAGTGCAGATCTCTGCCAGGTGTGTCTGTGGGCAGCAGGGAGTGCAGGGCAGGCTGTGTGTCCAGTGCGGTGCAATTATAGGGAGACAATATGCAGATAGAAGAGCTGAGTTGGCTCCCACTCAAAATGGTGGTGAAGATAATAAAAATGGGGGTTTATTCATCACGTATCGTGCCTAACTTTATTGGATCACAGGGTGTGAACTACAGAGGAGCTGACATGAGCTCCCCTGAAAACACTACCTGTGAAACTTTAGTCGGTCGCTAAATTATCAGCAATATTCTATTTTTGACGTTCATTTTTATTTTTCTGTATCATCATCATCATGGATTATGCATTAAATTAGACTAGTATTGATGTATGATTCAAGCATGAAGGTGATTCATCTGTTCCTGCCAGCATCATTGTAGCATGACAGATCAGAGATAAGCCGAAAACAAACTTTTGTAACTCACATGTGCAGACATGAAGCAAGTGAGCCTACATGTTAGCAATTACAGTCAGTCACTCCTCTCTTTGAGACATATCATGTCCTCATCAGAAACTGGGGAGGTATTAAGAGGAAAATTGGATTTCTCTGTAATGCTAACTTTTTAGCGCATTAGCTAACGTTAGCTTCGATAGCAAAACCAACTGGAGGAAACTGTTCAAGTGTCGTCCTCCTTTGTAAGATTGGCATAGTAACCAACCACAAAGCTTCCTGTGACATCATCCATCCACTGAGCGAGAGCATACGGGTCGGCCAGTCCGGTCCTGTTAGTCAGTGTACTTTTTCAAGTAACATAGTCTGAGTGGGCGGAAGTTCGCTGCAGAGATCAGCCTCTCATTGGGCGGAACAAGCCACCCGCTGAAGTCCCGCCCTACCACCTCCGGTTTCAACCTTTTTCAACGCGTCCTTTAATAACTTTTGTGGTGTTTGATCTTGCGGGGATGTAACCATTTTTCTGTCATTTTTTGCGTCCTGTAGGTGATATTTTTGTGGGCGTGTTACACCAAAACCTGTCCCCCCCCCCCCACCGCCCCGGCAATATTTTTGCAAGCGCACCGTTGCTGTGGCACCGCTCAGAACGATTGTGATTGGTTGAAAGAAGTACAAGCAGCCGGGGCATTTTTTCCTCCAATCTCACAGTGAGAGTCGGCCCAGCCAGACCTTTCTTTTCTTGAGAAAGGTCTGGTGAGCGAGACTACAAGTAACATTACTGGTCCCACAGAGTGAGTGACCTGACATGGTGCATTTGTAAGTTCAGACAGACGCTCCACACTGTCTGTGGAGAATTGTTTTACCTCCAGCTAAGCGCCGCCCACCAAAAAATGTCATACTGTTGTTTACAAACAGTAAAACGGGCTATAGTTCCCACGCTGGTGGATCAGAACATATCAGGTATGGTATGGTTTGAAATGAAACTAAACTTTTCTATGGACATCAGTATTTGAGCCACAATGAAAGCCAAAATGTGGCCTTCAACTGATGGAAAGGCTTGTTGTTTTCAGCCAGAAATGTATTTTGCTATGTGATTAGCTGTTGTTGATTATTAATGAACCTTAAAAAATGTGGGGGAAAAAAAAAAAATATATATATATATATATATATATATATATATATTAGGCTGATAGGTCCAGTAGTTTGTGGGATTAGCTGTGGACAGACAGACGAACACACACATGACCAAACAAATGATCCCCTCCAGGCTTAGCCCTTGTTGAAATAATAAAAACTGCAGTGTTTGCTGTTAAAACTCAACCTTTTACCACATTTTTTATCTTTATAGTAATGCTGCAACTTATTTTCATGCTAAATTAATCTGACAGTAATTATTTCAATTAATCGTTTGGTCTGTAAAACCTCAAAAAGTAGAGAAAAATCACAAGTTTTTACAATCCCAAAGTCCAATGTGATGTCTTTAAACTGCTTGTTTTGTTTAACCAACAGTCCAAAACCCAAAGATACAATTTTGAAGCTGGAACAAAACAATATTTGACATTTGACGAAAAATAGCTGCAAATGATTTTTTTTTTTTTGTTAGCTGACTAATCAATTAATTGACTCATTGTTCAGCACTACTTTTGAGCACTTAAGAATATTAATTTTCTCTAAAAAGAAAGTCCTCATCCAAAGTTTTAAACCATCACATTTAATCTCAGTTTGGATTTTTGTTGTATTTCACACTGGTTGGTCTTTGACACTATTAAATCTCAGTTTTTAAAATAAACAAGTTGAAGCTCATTAGTTTTACCACAGCTGACATCTCACATCTTTGAGTTCCGTATTTCAGGCTCTTTCAGTTTTAAAGTGAGAGCTGACACAGAAACTGAAAGTGGAACTTGTATTATTTTCACTTGTGTGCTGCTGCCACCTGCTGGTGACTCTGTGCTCTGGCTCAGAGACATTTTAACAGCACAAGTTAATCACAGACAGCCTTTAACTACGGGAGGTTAGATGGGGTTTACATATGTTTGAACAATAAGAAAACATGTTGAATGTTCTCTGTAAGGGATGTTTTCACTACATTAAGGGGAGAGTATTAAATCCTTGTTATTTTATGAAATAATAAGTCATATTTCAGATGTTACACAGTTGTAATTCTCTCTGGCTCAGCAATAACTTTGCATTTTCTCCACTTAAACCAGTGTCAGTGAGACTGAATTAGACACTGGCATTTGTGTCAGCAGATGGAGAATTAGGTAAAGAGGGCAAATGTGTGTTTCCATTTGTGCTGGCGTAAATATAGTCGAGCTGGTGTGTGTGTGTGTGTGTGTGTGTGTGTGTGTGTGTGTGTTTATATGCGTGCTTGAGGATGAACAGTGGTTGTGTTGGTGAGTGTTTATTTTTGCTCACAAAGCGTGGCCTGAACATCTGTCCAGATGTCTGTGTGTAATTGAGGCCTGGATGACGACCAGCTCAAAGGATTAAGCTCTGCCTCTGCTGTTACCCTCAGCTGCACTGCTGCGTTTAGATCAGTGACTGAAGAAGAATGATATAATGCTGTGCTGCTGTGGGTGCGTTCAGCGTTCGGTCTGGTTTGAAAACATCATATCTGTCCTGGAGATATAAGATACTGAGCTAACTGTGGTGGTATCAGGGGAGCAGTGAAGGAAACAATAAATGTAGACTTACTTTAAAATCTGCCATAAAAGAAATGGATTATTATTAGTAGTAGTGTTGTTGTTCCTGCTTTTGTTCATTATTTACTTTTTACTATAAAGAAATTCATTTATATTAAATTAAAATTAATTTCCTGAAAAACTTATTTTAAAATTACTTAAGAAATTGTTTTTTATTTATTTATTTGTTATTTAAGACAATGTAAATATAAATCTCCTTTTAAATTCTTCTTCAAAGAAATCCATTTTTTGAGTTTAGAATTTTTTTTAATCAAGAAACGTTATTTTTCTCTCTTTTTTAATGAAAATTTTAAAGGAAAATGTCTTTGTTTTAAATTTGTTGTTAAAGAGATTGAGAAATGTAAATATATATATATAATTTGTCATTAAAGAAATAAAGAAATATAAATTGCCTTTAAAAATTTTATTAAAAGAATTTAGGAAATGTAGATTTTTGAAAGTTAGTCATGAAAGTGAACTAATTTTAATTTCATTTCAAATTTGTTTTCAAAAACTTTTTTGTTTTTTAATAAGATTTTTTCAACTTAAAATAAAACGACAAATGTCTGTTTTTTCATTACTCAGTTACTCAATTACTTTCATTACTAAAATATCAATTTTTTTTAAGAATTAAAAATAGATCTTTAAAACAAACATTTCAGTCACTGTAAATGCATTCTGTGAAGCCTGTTAATATCTTTGAGATTGTATTTATTGTGATCATTAGTTGTGAAACAGTAAATCAGTTCATCAACAGACAATAAAAAATAAGTATTTCAATAAATTCATAATTTGTAATTCTTTAATCGAGAAAAAAAACAAATATTTGCCACGTCCAGCCTCTCAAATGTGACAATTTGCTGCTTTTCTGTTATTTATATGATTCAAATTAAATATCTTTTTAGAACAAGCTGATTTGAAAACATCACCTACAATTTTTTAAAATTTAAAGGGCAAATTCACTGTTTTTTGACAATTTAAAGATCCCAGTGATCAATTATATAGCATTGATTCTTACAACAGGCAGCTGCAGCAGCCCTCACGCTTATAGGTGCTTTTTGCTGGGAATATGTTCATATGTATCTGTAGCCAGCCGTCTCAGTCTGTAACATTGTGTAGAAGGATTAGCGTTGTGCAGTCATGTAGGGTGAAAAAAAAGTGTGTTGCATTGGCCGGGAATCGAACCCGGGCCTCCCGCGTGGCAGGCGAGAATTCTACCACTGAACCACCAATGCTCACATATAGACTGATAATACACTATAAAATTTTATATCCGTTAAGATATTAAAAATGTACAGGGCCCAGCTCAGTGAGATACACAGTGGAACTAAAGTAAGTGTGCAGTCCAAAGTGTCCGCTCACTACCCGCTGTGAAACGTTCAATCACAACCGCAGACGTTCAAAGAGAGGCTCCTGTGTTCCTGAACTGCATGTAAGCGGGAACTCTCCACGTAGGAGGGGCTGAGCTGAGGGGCAAGCGCCCTGAGCTCAGGGCAAGTGTTGCCCTGAGCATCTCTCTTGCTAACAGTCCACAATTCGTGTTTGGTCCGTGGGGGACTCGAACTCGCGACCTTCTGGTTCCCAGGCCGAGTCTCTGTCCTTCGGTGCTTCAGCCTTCCGTTCATATAGAGAGAAACAATAATTCGTGAAGACAATAAAGCCTCCACAAAATAGCATTTTAAGTCTTGTGTGTGATTTATCCTGGCTTCATATGAGCAGAGGAAATCTCTGCTAGTTGCTAGGCTAATTTATACAATGTAAAATGCCATAGGCTTGTGCTAATAACGTTAGCATGTTGTATTTGTTTGGAAAAAACGTGTTTAGTATAAGACAGTTGTTTTGTCGGTGAACCTTGTGAGCTGTAATGACGCCAAACTGTGTGCCATTACCTTTGTTAAATGTTGCTGTTGTCCCTGGCTTCATATGAGTAGAGGAAAAGATTGGCAGCTGCTAGGCTAATTTACTCAATGTAAAATGCCATAGGCTTGTGCTAATAACGTTAGCATGTTGTATTTGTGGGGGAAATGTGTCCAGATAAAGACAAGTGTTTGTCTGTGAATGCTGCGAGTTATAGTGAAGCTGATTTGTGAACTTGTGTTTGAAATTGACGCTATTAAGCCGTGTTTAATGTGTGTTTAATGTGTGTTTTGAATCAACTAAACTTTACAGCACTTCACAGAAACCTCCGCTGCCACCTAGTGTCTTGGAGGTGTAACTGCAGAGTGACACAGACGCACCACCGCACATGTATAAATGCTCACAACAGTGTAATGTCATGTATCCCTCCCTCTGTCTCTCCCTCTTACCTAGATCGTCACCAAGGTACACCCATGCTGCTGGATGGCGTCCGCTGCATCGGGGTGGAGCTGGAGTACGACTCTGAGCAGAGCGACTGGCAGGGATTCGACTAACCCTGTAGCTCCTGCTCCTGTTCCACCTGAAGCACACACACACATATACACAAACCTGACACACGCACACACACACACACACACACACACACACACACACACACACACACACACACACACCTGACATCATAGAACTGTACAACCACCAAATTTAACACACACCAAATAGGAAACAGCGTACACACAGATGATTTAGTGCCACGTAATGTACATACAGCAAGTGTTCACTGTTGGATTCTCACATACAGAAACATTCCTCTGCTGCAGCTTTCACAACATCATCTGAACAGTCAGTTTCCTCCAGCTCACCTTTTTGTCACCACCTCGGTTCTGTTGTTAACCTGTGTTTCCCTCACTGCACCTCTAGAGAGCAGCAGCGCTCTTTGAATCAGTGCAGCCTCAAATCTCTTCTCGCCGCCTCCTGTGCTCCAGTTCACACTCTCCCTGACGTGCAAACTGAACCCCAGGTGAGGCGGTAAATAAGGGCTCTTTTATTAATTAGGTAGCTTACAATTGAATCTATGGGAAGGAATATAAATCTGCACAAATCAGGGAAAAAAAGTTGAAGTGATTAGCAAAGCTGAGCCTGTAATGCCTCTGTTTAACCACAGGGGGGCGCTGCAGACCGCTGTATGTAAAGCTCCTCCAGTGTGCAGGCTGTTTTTGGTGCTGCAGTGTGGTCACAGTCTCCATTTAAAGGAAAAATCCAACCAGGGCACCCTTACCCTGTTATATATATCTCTCAGTATACGAGGTTCATGTTGCGATTATTACTTACAAAGTTTACAAATTTTCTGCATTTGCGTGGAAATCCCAAGTAACGTGTGTGAACTTATTCCAACATTTGCAGCAGCAGCAATGAGAAGAGAGGCTTTCCTCTGAGGGAAAAATGTGCTCCGGCTGTATGGCGTTAATCTATTGAGGTATTTTTCTGGATTGGACCTACCTGTATACATTCGTGCAAGCAAGTGCATCTAGAAAGACGTACTTTGCCTTTTGTTTTGAGGAACTGACAACAAAATCTGAGGCTTGCAGACTGTGTTTGAGATTTCTGAACAACCCAGTCAGCACAAGAAAATGATGGCATTGTACATTTCTGCAAACCACAGATACATTTTTATTTCAGAGGTATCATATCATGCTTCTAAAGAGCTCTGATTACTGTAAAACTTCAGTTAAACGCCCAGTCCCTTTTACTAGCCTGGTATGGCTGCACATTGTGACAAATAAAGGCCTGTCTCAATTAGAGGCCGGGTCTGGTTGCCAAGCAGTTGGCTACCTCAAATTATGCATCCATTCCTGGATTACTCTGTAAGTTATTCATATTCCTTCAGTCCGTAAGGGTCCTCAGATCAAAAGAATCAAAACGGTTTTTCATAGAAATGAATCCAAGTTGTGAGAATTGTTTGAAGTGGTGCCGGATGCCGTCGTCCTTGAGTGCTGTAACTCGTGCTGTCTGTCAGAGCTAGATCAAATGAATGAATCATAACTGATAAATTATCTGAAGCCTAATTTTTATGCAAGTACAATTCATCCTGGTTTAAATAAACAGTTTTAATGTAACTTTGTGTGAAAGGAATTAAAGGCCTGTCCCAAGTATAGGCCCCTTGAGTTCGGTTATTTAAGCAAATAATAGCCCGGGCTACTAATTTAAGTTTTACAGTATGTCTATATGAGACGACTTTGTTAGCTGAAGGTGGAGGGGATGGAGGATGGCCTGACATCAAGGTGCAGACAGCAGCAGACCACAGTTCGAGACCTACAGACCAAAAATTGGGTGTTGTAAAGCAAGACATCAGAAGCATTTCAAGCAGCAAAAGCAGGCATTCAAGCCAAAATGTGACCTTTTCCGAACCACAGCCAATTTGTTTTTGTGCCTAAACATAGCCAGATGTTAACTAGTGTTTTTTTTTGTCATTTAAACAGATGACTTTTAAAACAACAGTCCAAAACAAAAACAGAACCACAGTCTATTACAGCAACAGATGCATCCAGATGTACTTCAGTGTCATGGGCCCTTCATAAACAGAAAGTTCTCCCATTTATGAGCCAGTAAGTATTCAAAGAAGGCAGCTTCTGTCCTACGGCTAATCCATTTAGCGAATTCTGTCTTTTTTTTTGTATTTTTCCAGTGCTTGAACCACGGTGTTGTTGAAGTGTAAAGACACGTAAAATTTCAACACCTCCACCACATAACAATGTGTAAAATCTGTGGTTTTGAAAAGTGTACAAAGCCAAAGTTTATTCTGATGACTAAGTTGTTCTGAAACACTTTTCTACTGCAAAACCTTTTTGTCGTTAAACTGCAAATGTTTGGCTTTATTTGCTGCGAATTTTAAAAGCCAAACAGCAAGATTTAATCAGAAATGGTGGCTGTTTGTGAGGGTGTTAAACAGAGCGAGTTAAAATGACAAAAATTCTCTGAGTCCAGTTTTGCAAATATGGGGATTTCTTTCATCTCTCTGTTTTGTTGTCTTTGTAAATTTAATATCTTTGAGTTTTGGATCGTTGTTCCAACCAAACAAGACATTTGAGGACATTTTTTCTGTATTCCTGGTGTCTTTAAACCCAAATACCCTTTAATCAAGAAGTAACCATTAGATTAATGAACACTGAAGAGTGTTCTGGGTGGATTTTTCCTTTAAGAAAACCTGCTGCAGCCGGTCCAGATGAGTTTCTTTCTTTCTTCATGAAGCCTTCAGAACACACGTGCGACGCAAAGTGCCTTTCATTGTACCCTGCCATCCTGTTTCTCCTGTAACTTGAGCCTGGTGTGGTTTCATCATCTCCTGTCACACACTGTACCCTCCAGACGAACACAGGGACCAGTGTGGGGCCCACTGTTTGTTGTCTCTCCCCTCTCCCTCCACCGGCTTGCCTCAGACAGGTGCATACCTGACTCCCATCACTCCTCTGGCAGTGCGAGTGCAGCTCAGAGAGAGTCGACAGGTTGTAAATGAGTTTAATCACCTGTCAGCTCTGCTTCATTTACATTGTGCCATGATCTGGCTGCACTGTCGTCTCCCCTCTTTTTACAGACTCCTGACATTCTTTGTGAATCGACATGTTTTGTTTCTGTTAAACCCTCCTGAATACATCAGCCTTAAAGGAAAGGATTCTGTGTGTAACTTCTCAGTAGATTTCAGAGTAGATTTATTAGCTGTTTGCTTGTGATAGGTCAAAGTTTGTTTCTTCTTCTTCTTGGTGTTAAACTGAAACGCTCGTTAGGTTACTGTTTGGAGAATGTAGCAGTTTATTTGTCGACGTCTCTCTTCTGTGTGTGTGGTTTGTATTTTTTAATGTCAAAAAACGAATAAAAATGAGTGTGAGTTTTGCTGCTGCGTCTTGTGTCAGTTCAGAGCAGGGGCACTTGGTGGCAGTCTGCACCGCTGCTCTGATGTCACCTCTGATACACTCAGTATATTCTCATCTGACTCCACTGGGGATTGACATGATTGTAAAATATCAACATTTCAGATGAACGTGAACGTCTTCTGAGAATTTGGGTTTATTACAGGATTAACTGGTGTGTCAGATCAGAGCAAAAACTAACTGTGATCATTTTAACTTATTGTGTGTTGCACCGTGAGTGTGTGAACTTTCCAAAGAGACTGAAATCAGCCTCAGAGGTGTCAGAATAAACTTGTTTTTAATATTTAACAAGCAGTTTTAAGACTGAGGTACAAAATCAGTAACTTTTTTACTTGTGTGTCTTTTTTTTTTAAATAAAAAATTAAGTCACAAATTTCACTTTAAAACATATAAAATCAAACCTATTTTGTCAGATAATCAAAAATATATGAGACTTAATTTTATTTTTATCTCCTGATTCTACATTTTTTAAATGCTAACACTTAAGAGTGGATTCTTTTGTTGCTTTAGGGACTGATTTCTTTAGAAAACATCAAGGTTTACTTTTTAAAAAGACTTGTGCCCTACTCACTACTTCACCCTGAAATTAAAAAAAAAAACTTTTTCGACTCTGCATTTATCTACTACTGTAAGTCTTACGGATGTGTTGCACATTTCGTCTTTTTCTCCATATTCAGGGCTGTTTTCCAACAAAGAAATGCTCATTTTGGATAATTGCAGTGACGATTTTTGAAGGATTATATAGAGATGTGTAGAATTTATATGTTTGCATCTTAAATTTACAGCTACAAAATGCATTGTGTTAAAATTCAGAAGGTGTCAAGTATAAAGAAACAGTGAAATCTGTGTTTTCTTTATTGGAAGTGTCTGCAACTATTGACTCACAGCAGCTTCATAACTAATAAATAACACAAGCAACAACAGACGTTCACTGACATGCTGCCATTTAAATCCACATTATAAAGATAATTATGAGTCTTTAGAGACACAGATGCATCAGGAGGCGTCACAGTCAGTTTGTGCTCTTTAAAGCTTAAATTTAAAACTTTATTTTCCGATTGGCATTTGATTTCTGGCAAAAATAAATTTAGGATTTGTGGATTCCTCTCTCGAGTTCATTTACAGCCATTTTAGACCCAAACGTGAATAACCATTGCAAGTTAAACACCATTGAACGCACCAGTAACACTAAACCTTTCTGCATTAAAAAAGAGTTCATTGTTGGTTGTTTGAGTGATGTTTGGGGAGACGGGCTACAAACACGACTAACTGTACAAGCAAAGACAAAAGTTAGTAGAAACTCTGCAGAGCTGCGCGCGGAGCGATCCTCCGCTGGACGCTGAGAGCTGAACCCGGACCCATTCAGCCCCGCTGCACCTCCACCTCCACCTCCACCTGCTGCTGCTGCTGCTGCTGACACCAACTATCAGCAGATACAGCGTTTATACAAGAGTGTGGTGATGATGCGGAGCTGCGGAGGGATCCGTTTTATCAGAACAGAGGAAGGGTTTCATTTTATTTCGTCGTTATTAGTTATTAGTTTCTGTGCGTAAAGTCCATGCGTCTGTGTGTTATTTTAATTTAACAACACCAATAAGTGTGTTTATAGTTATTCAAAAATGCTTTGAAATTGTGCCACGAAGGAAAACATTCGTGAAGTCAACTCGGCTGCAAAACATTTATCTAATCATTGTTAATAACAGTGTTAATACAGGCGTTGGTGCGCAGTGGTTTTATTTGGGGTTACATGCATTTAAAAGTGAGGTCGGTGCGTCTAAATGATCCACGCGTATTGGTTATAAATTCTGCAGGTAGTTCAAAAAGAGAATTAATGATATCTAAAGTTTATTTTACAATTATTAACCCCAAATCTGTATTTTAAATAATCTACAGTTTGTCCCTTTAATGCTCAGAAAACAAGCGACACATTTTGTGCTGCTTTGCTTGTTAGACACAGTTACACATCTTTATATTAATTTATTTTATTCAACTACTTTTTATATGTATGAATCAATAATTAACCATGATGAACGTGTCAGATACAATTATTTCAGCTGCATTTTGTTTATTGACATGGTGGCACTTTGCAGCTGTAAAACGGCACTGACAGTCAGTAAATATAAATCCTAACTCCTAATAGATTTAATGGCATGTTTAGGCTTGTTATTATACTTAATGTGTCTGCTTTAAATACAAAGCTGAGTTTTTAGTGGCACTTAGCGGCTACAAAATATTTATATTCTACTGATAAGAATTTACATGTTTGTAAAACGGGCTAAATTTCGTTTAAATAAAAGCGAGTCTGCACGACGCTCCTATGCAAGAAGCGCAATTTTTGGCCTTTCAATTGCGCGAAATTATGAATTCTACACCTGCAGTTTTCTTGTATATGTGTCTTTATTAGTCTGGTGTAACCTGCTGTGTTTACCAGATAAATTGCGCCTGTTTTGCGCAACATTATTTCAGATATCTTACTTTTTTTGAGCTGCGAGAAACTGCGTATCAGCCAAGTTGGGTAAAGTTGAAGACCTTGAGGAGAAGAAAGACACGCGATGAAAGAAAGAGATTTTTGTGTGTGAATCTAAACTGAAAGAGGCCAAATCTGACTTGACTCCGGTCACTGAGGACGAGGCCAGCCTGTTTGTTAATGTGCGTAATAAACTGCAATAAACGGCGCGTAAAGGTGCCCATCACTCACATGCGTACATTTAATATGTCCTCTGCCTTCAAGGTTTTATTTCAACAAAGAACCCTGACTTCATTTTCTCTCCTGCATCCAAATACACCTCGGTGTGCCCGCGCACAGTTTGAGCAGCAGTTATACGGCTTTCATTTTAGGAAATTGCGCATTTCCTTCACCTTATTCTGACATTTAGAAATGTTTGTGTGCGATAAAACGCGCTCCGCCATTCATAAGAGACACTCTTGCAACATAAGCTCCTGTAAGGTTTGGGGAATCATAAATAGCTATGTGCACGTGTTGTGATAGAAATGTCCTTTTTCCGCTGGCCGAGTGGAACCTGAACGCCGCACCAGGTTGTGTAAATCTGAAATTAATCTTTCCATAAAATCACAGTCCTATACGTGCGGCCAAATGTTTGCCATTCCTGCAGAGATTTGTCTGGAGCTGCAGAGGGATGTGTGAACTCTGAGTGGCCCGGTGCCCTCCCTCTGACCTCTGGGATTACAGTAATCTCTGTTGATTGATCTGATTGATCAGATTCATCTCCACGAGGCCGCAATCCAGCCGCACACACGAGGCGGGGGGAGGGAGGGAGATGAGGCGCTCGGTGCGTGGTGCAAATAAACATTGTTTTCCTCCTCTTGGCCTGCGGGTGAGTACAGAGAGGGGATGTAGGTTTGTACTCTATAGGCATCGGTTTATCCGCAGCAGCGTGGTAATTAGGATTTTGAGTGCAGCAGAAATATGATTCAAATAAGTTGAGAGGAGTTTGGATTTGGTCATCATGACGAATAAACATATGACAGGCTCGATTGCAGTGATTTCAAGTGCAGTCAGATCATCATGTGGTAATAAAGCTACACAGTAATGAAATTATTCTATCATCATGTCCTCAAGGCAGAGATCTGGCAGAATATTTAAGAAGTAGGGAAATTTATTTTCAATCTATCCTGCAGATGAATTAATTTAAATATACATTACACGGGCAATTAAATCAAGATGTCTTAAAAGAGCCTGTGTGTGGTGGAAGAGTCAGCTCCTTTATTTATGTAAAAGTCCTGCTTTTTAAACGTTATTTAAGCACAAAATCAGCAAAATAAAGTATCATTGGTGCAGGATTATTGGTGCAGTAAACATTTTAATATTGCAGCTGGTCATGAACTTATTTTAACTACTTGCTATTTGGTGAATTTATTTCACTTGATTTAAACTGCACAGTCCTACTTTTAAAATGTATCTTTTGTAGCCTGTCACTTGCCTATACTATAAATCTTTGTTGTATTTTTATAACCCTGTAAATCTGCTGATAAAATTAATTTTGTATGCAAGTGAAATATACAGTGTGTTAGTTAATATGGTGTGGTATAAAAATCAAAATTTCAGTTTTAAACTGTATTATTAATTCTTTCATTTTGTTTTATCTCAGGCCTATTTCCTCTGCCTTGTTGTTTCTGGAAACACTTAATTTGGATAGTCCACCTACAGATACTTCAGAGAGTATTTATGATATTTCAACAGCTTATTATTTGAGATTCAGGCTTTATTCTGTAGATGTTTAACACACTATCCTTAGAGTGTGTGCAACAATTCATGAACATATTCTCAGAATAATTCAGTTGATCTTGAAGTATTCACTCAACCTACGCAGCACAGACGGAGAGAAAAGTTCAGCTAAATTGTTTTGAAAAATTGTAGTGAATTGTCACAAAATACTCTGTAGATAAACATCAACAGACGAAGATTGTTGAATCTCATTTAATAAGCTGTTGAAGTATTCTGTAAACTATAGGTGGGCTATCCAAATAACATACTAACCTGTACGCAGCCGCATCAGTGGAAACTAATGAAAATCCTCTGACCAAGAAACTGTTAAATAAATGCAGTAAAACATACAATATTGTCCTCTGAAGACGTGCTGAAGTAGAAGTACAGTGAAGCATGAAATGGACAAGTACAGTGGACAAGTATCGCAACAGTACTTCACTGATGCTGTGGAAGTTAAATACTGGCAAAACAAAACAATGGGGTACTTGTGCTGTCACTTAAAAAACTGACAATTATGACTCAACACTGTCACTTATTTAGTGTTTTAGTGGAGAAATTCAAACACAGGATTTTAGCTTTCATGGCTCTTTATGGCAGAGCGATACACACCATACTTACTAGAGAGTATTTATGTCTTTTTGTGGTTCCCAAAATCACAAATCTGACTTTCCAGTTTTTACAGCAAAGGACACCTTCTATCATCAGATTCTTAAGGTAAAACAAAGTTAATCAGGCATTTAAAAAAGAAATAGGCTCCATTCAGTAAGGTATAGGCCTACCTAACGCTGTAATATGGCTGTACAAGGAACTGAAAAGACACTCAAATGCATGGGTGTAGATTTCTGGTGGGATGCGGGGGACATGTCCCCTCAGTGTTCAGGTCTTGTTTATTTGTCTCCCTGAAAGAAAACATAAAAGTAGCACAAGACTTTAAGACATTAACACAATAAAATGATGTAGAAAAGGCACAAATGGGTGCATAAAAATGAAAAGAGAATGATGATGATGTATTGGCCTAAGAAAGTTACAACCCAGTGGCTAGTTACTTATGATGCATGTAAACTAGCTATCGCTTATTGTATCGTCACATGATCAAATAGAGACTTGACACTAGACAATATCATACACACACATACTAGCAAGCTGTCATTAGTGCACATCTGTGGCAAAAACACCAAAGAAAATAAAATATTATTTGTTTAAGTGGAAAAAAAGTTTTTTCAGTTTAATCATAGTTTATATAGTTTGATAAGCATATTTTTTTTTACAGATTGCTACTGACTGTTTTAGCAAAACGAAAAGAATGAATACTCTTGAACACCCTTGACGAAGGTCCAGGAGGAACGAGATGTTAGTGTTACCAATAAATTGTGAAGCTGAGCAAGGTGTGCTGGATTTTTTTTCCCAACGCACCTGCATCTGAGACAGATGGATGTGCGAATACCTTTCTTCAAACAAAAAGGGCTAACCTGGTCTCACTCTGAAGTCGTCTAAAACCCAGTGTTTAGCCAGTGAGTTCCGGCGTCAGACCCCAACGGAAGAAGTCATCTTTTCACGTCAACATGATGCGCAACCAGTCACCATTATTGTTTAACTGTGCCTAGGGGTGTCAGGGGGAAATGTGGTGGGAAAAGAACGTAAGTTAACAGGGCAGAAATCCAAGTAGGGTGTACGGTAGGAGTGGTGGATGGGTCCTACAATGACCGACTATCACCTGGGAGGCTGGTGTTCACTTCCTGTATGATTATAAAGCCAAACCCTGTTCTTAATTCCTAAACTCAACCACTGTGTTTGTTGTTGGAGGAAAAAAAAAAGTTAATTTCCATTGTTGTACCGACATAGTGCTTTTATTTTGAAAGAGACTGTATGTTAACAGTAAATTTCCTGAGAAAATGGAAGTGTATTTTTTTAAGGATATTTTTTCCTTTATAGATAGCACAGTTAAATGTGAAGGGTGGAGAGAGAGGGGAAATGACATGCAGCAAAGGGCCACAGGCTGGAGTTGAACCCGGGCCGCTGCGAACAGCCTTGTACATGGGGCACCTGCTCGATCCACTAAGCCATCAACACCCCTATAGAAGTGTATTTTGAAAACAGACAATGCATGTAACGGGCAGAACTTGACACAGTGTCCCCGAACATCAACAACCAACGCACCCAGGGTACCTTTCATGTCATATCTCAATGTGGAAAGTCCATGACCAAATGCCAATATGTGACAAGGGAGCCCGGTCTCACTCCGAAGTCGTCAGAATCCGGCACTTGTGCAGTGACTTGTGGCGTCAGAAACGCAAAGAAAAGAGACATCCTTTAATATTGGTAGGATACACGGCCAGCTGCCATTATAGTTTAATGGTGCGGTGTTGTGCTGATGTAAATTTCCTGTGAAAACAGAAGTGTATCTTAAAAGAAGACAATGCATGTAACGGGCAGAACTTGACACGGCGTCCCAGAACGTCAACAACCAACACACCCAGGGTACCTTGCGCATTGTATCTCGACGTGAAAGTCCATAACTAAACAAGTTCGGAGTGAGAATGAAAGCAAATTCTCCTCTGAGCGCAGGCGTATTTCTGAGGTGACAATCTGTATCCTCTCTACAGGCCCTTCATCTCATGGGCCCCAGGGTGACCCACTGCCTGTACAGTCTATTTACGCCCCTGGTTTGATGCTTAAAATGTTCTTGCAGTGGACACCACCCCTGTTTCATATGTGCTCTATCTATCTATCTATCTATCTATCTATCTATCTATCTATCTATCTATCTATCTATCTATCTATCTAAGAAGACTGGTTCAGAGGAGGTGTCAGTCAGCGCACAAACATCCTGTACTGAGGCACACTTAGAGGCAGAGGCGGCAGCAGACACAAAATGTCCCTGCGGTTGTTAAAACATCATAATCACAGCGCAGAGCGACACCAAAATGTTTCCTAATAGACCGAAATCAAAATATGAGCAGTCTTCAGAAAAGTTAAACGTGGTAAAAATCTGCTTTTTTGGAGGGCTGTGCATCAGAGAGGGTGAAAACACTGGAGAGGAGGAGGAGGAGGAAGAGGAGGTGTGTGTGTGTGTGTGTGTGTGTGTGTGTGTGTGTGTGTGTGTGTGTGTGTGTGTCTTGCAGCAGCACAGCGGCAGCAATCAGTCCCCTCTTGTCTCGCTGCTGAGTGCAGCGTCTGATTGACAGTTTCTATTCATCCTCTGTGAGATTAGGCCAGCTGAAAGGAGTAACGACCCATGGCTGTGTGCAGTAATTACGGCCTCGGATAAGAAAAATAAGAAAAAACACACACGGCAAAACTATAATTATATAATCCCGCTCAAAATCCCCTTTTTCTCCCTCCCCCCCTCCTCCTCCTCTTCTTCCTCCTCCTCCTCCTCCTCCGCCGCCGCAGTGTTTTCAAAGACGCTTCACCTGTAAAGAGGAAATTCCACTCAGTGTTTCAGTCATTCCTGCAGCTGAAATTATCTCACAATCACAACAAACTGCGGGCTGCGCCATCAGCAGCACACAGAGGCCGGTGTGTGTGCGTATATATGCAGTCAATGGCGGTAAATGACTGTGAATGAGCTGTTTGATGTGCGGTGGAAAACCAATAGAAACATCACTTTATGCTGCTTCTTTAGCGCCCTGCACAGATTGTGTGTTAACAGCGGGGTTCTGCAGGAGGGCCATCAGCGTTTCATAAAACAAGACTTGAGGCAATCGTGTGTGGAGAGGTGGAGAGGGGGGGTGGACAAAATAACAGGAACACCTGTTGAACACAATAAGTTTTGCTCGGATCGTTGATTCAACTCTTTTCTACATTGGACTTTATTATATATGCGCATCTGCTGCTGCTGTTGGTTCCATCCTCAGAATATTTGATTTATTTATTTACGCAGGTTAAGATTAAGGGGACTGTAAATGCGCCAGTTCAGCCATTTCCGCTAATCTTTAACTATCATCCCAGGACAGGTGTGAGGACACCTACACTAAAAGCGCACAGGGTGTGACCAGTAGAGGTTGTTGAAGGAATATCTTATTTTAAACCAAGGTTATGGCTGATTTTGTGTTGATATTAGAGAAGTTTGAATCGGATAGACAGATAGCTTTAACAATATATATGACATAATGGTGCAAATAGGCAGATAGGACCAATAAATTGTATAGATAAATAGCAAAACGACAACACATCTTAGAAAAATACTAGTGTTACCTGATACAGTCAGTATTGCCTGTGTGGCAGAAAAAATAAAGGACTTCTTCTTGAACATTTCCTTGTGGAAATTTGATGATTTAGGCAAAACACTAAACCAATACTTAGTTTTTCCTCCAGAATTTATTTTCTCATTTTCTGCAAGAGCATGAAAAAAGTCAGTTTTAGCTTTTATATCTCTTAATTGCAGAGAGACATCCACATTTGCTGCATATTTAAGTCAAATTTTAAAATTTTTGGCTCCAAAATCACAAATCTGAGCCTCCAGTTGTACAGTATAGGACACCTACAGTCACTAGAAAGTAAATTTGTGATACATAAGCCATTACAGATGAAGACTGATGCCCACATAGTTAGTAGTTTGCTGTTTCATCACGCATATCTCTTGCTTTTTTGTTATTGTCTATGCTGTCTGTTCAGATCACGATGCTTTGCGCTAGTTATTGTTATTTGCGTGTTCATTTATAGTTTGCACCATTCATGAGTTGGCTATCTTACTTTATGAGGTCAGCTGTATTCTCCCTTTGAAGTTTGATGTCTGTTGTTCATCTGCTACGTGTCAATAAAGGTTTAAAATATTTAGAACCACAGCTTGTCCTCTGAGAAACAGCACTTGTCTAGAAAACCACACCAAACCATGTCATTACGCATGTAAAAGACACTGACTGAAAAGACTGTTAAACGCGCAGGTTTGGGGGGATAAATGCACATACAGACTCTACGCATTTGTCCCCCACAATAAAGACGCTGACGTTTTAGCCGAAATTAAAGACACTCCCACCTCAAATTGATGCATAAAAATTCATTAAAAAAAAAATCTTTAATGTGACCGCCTCTCTGCTTGTGTAGAAAACTGAATCATATCAGCTTATATTCAGTATTTAACTGTAAAAAAAAAAAAAAAAAAAAAAAAGCTAATATTTGCCTGTCTTGCTTTCTTTTGTTGTGTTGTTGACTTCTACATATGATGTGCTGTTATAAGCTGTATTTCAGCCTGCACCCTTTTCACACTGCAGAGGTTAAATTACTTTACTGTAATGTTTTGTACTGCACTGTTTAAGTATCTGCCATTTTCTGTGAGAGGCTGTGACTTTATTTACATGAATTTGTACAGGCCGAAATAAATTCTGATAGCACACAGAAAATGTTGGGATGAGTTGCTGTAAAGCACAAAGAACTCTCAACCCACCTTTTTGGGGTCTTTAGAGGTTCCACTGGTTCTGTTCCTAGTAAGCTAAACTAAGCTGAAGAACCAGTGGAGTGGTTGTTCTTCAGGAGTCCTCTCCTGGTTCTAGTTTAGTTTCTGTCACTGAGGAAGGAAGAAAAACATTCATATATATCCAGAGGTTAACACAGTAAAGCAGTCAGTGACTCTCAGCCTCCTCATGCGCACCAAATATTCCAGTGACCTCCCGGAGCACACAGGACACCATAACCTGCCCAACAATGTGTGGGACTTTATTAATAAGCATTCAGATTTTAAATACAGTGATCATCTAGTAGCGTAATGACTCGTCCTTGGTAAGGGCAGTGGCGTTGGGGAGTCACGACAGGTCGCAGTGCGCGCTATTACGCACACACTGTCTCATCACATGATCAGATAGAGACCTGACTTTGGACAACAGCAACATACACATATTACCCAGCAAATTATTATTACATATATAACAAAAAATACCAAAGAAAGTAAGAAATTAATAAATGAATTTGGTAGATTTAATAGTTTTATGTAGAATAAAATATATTTCTGTTATACTGCTGCTGACTATTTTACAAAAAAACAAAACATGACGCAGATGGTTTGTCATCTGGAGGAACTATATCGCAAATGGCAACGTTTATTTAACTTACTCGGCTTTGAACACAGCCATGTTTCCGAGGTGGCAATCTCAATCACTCGCAAGCACCCTCGGGCCCCAGTGCAACCACACTGCCGGCACTATGTATGTTTACGCCTCTATTTAAGGTCCAACGGGCTCAAAATTTTGGAAACAGCGCAGTGCTGTTTGGCACCTCTGGTTCTGTGCAGCGCTATTTAAAGATGCCTTATAGCCCTCAGTCAGCCTGTCATTGAGATCCAAATAACTACTTCAGTGTACTGTTAAGCACCGTTTTGTGAAGTGTGTTTTTGGGGCTATACCTATAAAATTCTGTTTTTAAGATTCTGTCATGTTGTGGATTTTCAGGCCAGTGAATGAGCGCAGAGGATCATTTAAATGTGAAGTTTTACCTCGCTGAAGTGTCTCCAGCGTATTAAACTATTATTTATCTTTGCACCCACACAGATATCAGAGCTCATCCGTGGAACAGACACAGAGTCAGGGTGAGACAGAGTTTAGGGGAAGCCCGGGCAGCGCTGCGTTTGGCTGTCTCCAGAGCGGAACGCGCTCAGCACCATCGTCTCATGTCTCCGCGGCTGATCCCGCTCTGCAGCGCCGCTCATCCTCTTGTCAAAACGTGCCCTGCCGGCGGACCAATCAGCGGCCACCCTGCGTGGGCAGGAAATGACGTACGAGGTTCTTGCCTCTGTAAAGTGTACCGTGTCACCACAAATATTCTGCACACACCAACCTCTCAGCTGTGTTAGTGCAGGCAGGGTGTATCAGCCGCCCCGCGCCGACGTGATGTTTCAGCTGCAAAGCAAATTATGTAAAAACTGACACGAGCGCTCCAGACTTTATTTGTGCAGCAAATGTGACCATTTCCCATTTTACCCGACAGTCCCCTCCTGAAGGGTCTCAACACAGACATCTTTTTCTTGTGGGCTCCAAAAGCAGAAGACCACCGACCCCCTCATGAGGCCATCTCACCGCCAACAACATGCAATCACGGATCCGCAGAGGCAGCCGATGTGACCGGGGGTGAAGTAACAGGCTGCTGCTCCGGACAGACCGGGAGAAACTTTCCTTCCCTGGCTTGTGTCCGGTGAACTGTGACCGCTGCTGTGTGGGGCTCTTCTTGCGCGCCGCCTCTCACTTTATTTCTACGTGGGTGAGCAGTGTGTGCGTGTGTTTGTGGCACCTCCCCGCTCCTTCATAGATCTGGTTGCCCCCTTGTACCTTACAAGCCTCACCATGCATTTATCCCGCACCTCCTGGCTGCTGTAGTTAGAGCAGGAAGCCGAGGTTTCTTCCCATCAGCTGACTCCCTCCTTGCTTTGGTTTGGACTCCGGACCGTGCGTCATGCCGCGACACCTGAAGCGCACCTCGGTTCTGTTGCAGGACCGCATGGTTCCTTTGTAACTGGATCTACTTTTTACTTTTTTTTATTTGGAGGGAGAGGAGGGCATGCTCTCCTCGTCTCTGGAGAACACTTGCAAAGAGGAGAAGAAAGTAGAAAGACGAGGGTGAGCGGCAGCAGCAGCGACACACACATACACACACACACACACACACACACACACACACACACACACACACACACAAGGAGGGAGAGATAATCTTAGAGAGTAACTTGTAGATGTTTGATCAGGCCACGACTATGGGCGATGGGAGCCACCGCTGTGGACCCAACCCGCTGTGTCCGGACCGGATGGAGACAAAGTGCCGCGCCGAGATAGGGAGCAGGTCCCCGGTTCAGAGCTCCACCGACACCCCGGGGACATCAGCGTCCACGCCGACGTCCTCCAGCGAAGACGGACACGACAAACTTTTGGGAGTGGACCCTGACTACTGTCGGAGGATATTAGTGAGAGGTAAGTGAACGAAAACACAACACACACTGCTTTATCCTGTGCGTAAAACTAACTCCCAGACTCACATGAAACTGAATTAATGTAACTTTAAATATAAGTATCCAAATCACAAAAAGCTGTAATCACCACCTCTCTGACAGCCACACAGTTACAACAATAAAATAAAATAAAATCTTAAATTTGTTGGCTTCTTCTCCACATTAAAAATGTCTAAATGTAACCAAAATAAGGCAAACATTATTTTATTTAAATGTAAAAGTGTGTGGAACTTGTGCTGCTGCTGAACAATGCAACACCTCTGCTGCAGGGTGGACAACACAAAAAGCTCCTGCTGTGGAAACAATAGGCGAAAAGATTGTTAACACCACACCACACCACACCTGTAGATAGTACATTTAAAATAATAAAATATATCGCAATTTAGAATAAAATAACTCTTCTTATTCTTATCTTCTTCTTGTTTGGCTCAGTCTGTGGCAGCTGTGACAGCTCTTTTGTTCCTTTTGGACAATATAGAAATATATTGCTTAGATTAAAACAAAACAGACTTGTATGAATACACTGCCTCGTTATTTTCCCTCACACACATATTAAATAATTCCGTTTAACACGTGTGTGTGTGAAGGCTGAGATGTGACCTGAGACAGAAACGAAAACAAAGGGAAACTGTTGAGGATACTCAGGAGAAATTCACCCCTCGTGTCGCTGCTATCAACACAGAAACAAAAACACATTCAGCTCTCCACTATAAAGCGATGTGTGTGTGTGAGAGAGAGAGTGTGTGTGTGTGTGTGTTTGGTTACTTGTCAATAGCTGATGGCCTTTGTGTGCCAACGTTATGTTAATGAACATCAGAATAATATTTAATTTAATATGAGTGTCCACGCCCTCCTGCAGGAGGCCTGCTGTAGCCCCTGGATATTTTTTTAAATACAAAAAAATAAAATAAAATCACTGCAGTTTGCAAACACTCTTAAACGGCGTAAAAATCAGTTGTTGTTTGCTGTGTAATTTTTGAAAATATATATAAAATTAAACGTGGCTTTGGGGCCAAATTTTAAGCCTGAAACATTTTAATTTAATATATGTATTTACAAGGAAAACACGTCTAAATCTGCTCACACTTGTAGGTTATTTAAGGTTATTCGCATTTAGGACATTTGTAGTTTTTATTCCAGCACGTACACAGAGAAATTATGCAAGGGGAGCAAAAAACAGAATTTAAAATATTTTATTTTGTGAGCAATATTGTGTGAGTCACTGAGCTTTTCTTTTAAGTCAGTGCTTTCCAAGAACAGAAATTCAGCAGCTCCATTTCCACACACAACCCCACAAATCAAAAGGATAAATTAAATTGGTGTTTTCGTGCCGGATGTTTTGCAGCGGTGTGCAGCCCGTTTGCTGTGGATACAATCAATATGTCGGCCTATCAGTCCTCGGTTACAGGCGAATGTTGTGGATATTATGGCTGCCGGCTGGTTAGTTTTATCTTTTTATTGAGCGTGTAGTCGTGCTGTGGCCTGTGGCACACATTGTGGCACACACAGGCAGCTCGTTTGGCCAGAATACAGTGGAATTAATGTGAGTGTTGGAATGGTGGAGGACACAGAGGAGGAAAATGGCGAGAAATTCAAAACGTGGGAGAAAGAAAAAAATCAAGCTGCTTCCTCAGAGCGTCGATCATGTAGAGTAAGTTGTGTGTAATGGTGGCAGCTGCAGGAATAGTCACTGTGTTTTTTACCTTTATTAATAAAGCTAAATATGCCATTAGTCATCTGTAAAACAGCTTTTGTAAGATTAAATTCCTCCACAGCTGATCACGTGATTTTTATTTTATTTTTTTTTTGTATTTTTAACATGAGATCTGGCACATATGTGCTCATGTGATCTCTTTAACATGTTGTGTTGCGTCAGTTGCTGCTTGATGGTGTCCCATCAGAGGCGGAAGTGGCCCGGAGGAGGTCAGGAGTGTGAGCCGGTTTTGGGGGGTGTGATCCGGTCTTGGTGGAGACTCCGTACAGTGCACTGATCCACCGAGGCCCGCAGTGTCAGGATGTGTTTTTGAATCTGAGCTTGGATGCTCGGCTTCTCCGCAGAGAGGCCGGGGTCACCGAGAGGTCAGCAGGTCTGCGTATATACAGCCGCTGCTTCCCTCCTCTGCTTGGCAAATGTTTCTATCACAGGTTGAGCTGTTTTATTTTATTTATTTATTTTTTTGGCTCTGGGTCCAGATATGTTTGTGAATGTATGTGTGAATATTAGGAGGGTTTGTGGCATCTCTGGCGCAGAATCTCACTCGCCTGGCGACACATTACGCAAAGTCATTATGCGTGCGTAAAGATGGAGACCTCTCAGGCATGTTTCATTATGTAGCTCAGGCCTGCAGGCGAAGCATACACTTAAGAGTAACTGTCTGTAACACTGTGATTTAAAACAACTGCTTAGCACAGATCAAATCATATATAAGGGATTAATTTGCCGTGTTTCATTAACTATTTTAATGCGCATTATGCAGCAAAACAGCGCAGTTTCCCTTTTACGCACTGATTCTCCTTCACTACACCTGCTGTATTTACACACACCAAATGCTGAGTTTACTTCTATATTATTACCATTTAAAATTACGATAAAGCAAGGGAAGGAGAACAAGTCCAATTTGACTTTACAGCTAGAAAGAAAAAATTAATCTTTAGTTTTAACTCGGAGTTTTGGATGATCCACCCTCCTATAGAAACACTATGGATGTTGGGTTCAATCAGTTTTGTTTCATATTTAATTCAGCGCTCTTCATATTTTATTCGATTGCATTTTTTATGACCTCAAAACCCTGGACAAAGAGCAGGTCGCGTCTGCCCTGCGCTTCCATTCAATGTGATAAATACGGACAAATATTCCCGGCTGCAGTGCAACCAAAAAAAAAAAAAAAAAAAACTCCAAGCATTTTACTGGTTGAAACGCGTCTTTAAGAAAACAACTGATGTGTCCATTGAGACAAAATTCAAGTTACGACTGTGATTTTTTTTTTTTTTTTTTTTTTTTTTAAATAATGTAGACAATAACCCGAGGGCTCCTGGATTGAGGGCGGGGTGTAATGGCTCTGACCCATCCAGGATATCTCTCTAATTATTTAGTTTATTAAAATATACATCTCAAATGTAGGATTTTTTTCACACCGAAGTTTATGTCTTTAATTTAAATTAGTTTTAATTTTGGGGGACAGCCGTTGAACAAAAAAAAATATCGACGCAGCCATTTTTTTCCCCCAAATAAATCAATAGAGATTAATAGCAGAAAGCCAACAGGGTGGAACACATGACTCAACCAAAACTAAATTGCAAACCAACACCAATAAAAATCGGACACATCTAACCAAAAATAAATATAATAAATAAATAAATAAATAAATAAAATGTATTGAGATAGTTTGGCCCAACAACCCACACACACTATGTTGTTGTGGATGGATACTGACGCACAGCCCTTTAACTCATGAGAAGCTTTAATACATTCTATAACTTGTTTGGAGTGAATTGAATTTCATGTAGTTTCAGTTTAACATTGGAAAACACTTCTCAGCCCTGATAATAAGCCAGTGCTCACACTCACACCGTGTATGTTTATTTTACACCACACTATGTCTAATTAAGTTCCCAGTGAAGTGTTGCAGCTGATTTACTTTCATTAAAGGATTTTAATTTGAGTTCCAGCTCATGAAAACACAAGATAGTCTCATTTATAAGTGCGCAAAACTGACGTAGTGCCCACAATCACGTGGACTCACATTACGCAGGCAGTGCAAAGGGGGATTTTTTGAGTTTTGGACACTGAGTCATGAGGATATAAAATGGATTATCGAGCGTATAGTATTGTGGGTAAACGACACGAGTTATGAGCCACTTATTAAAGCACAATTGCATTAAAGTGTCATTAGTTTACTGGTAATCTCGCCACACCTGTGCGCACATATTAGTGACAATATGGCCTTTCTTCACATAGCTTTACCTTGTGTTAAAAAATAATAACACATATGTGGCTTGTTTATTTAAAATGCAAAGTTCAAAGGTATTTATTGTCACATTAACAGCGAATGCAAAAGCAGTGGGTGCCATTGGGTCACAGAATCACTCCAACTAGGCAATTTAAATATGTACAAAAATAATAATAGCAAATAAAAGCGGTAAATAAAATCACACAAGTAGAAAAACGCGCATCCATCCACGTGTTTGTGTAGGATAAATTAGCCTGTAGCCATACTCATGAAAGAAAGGCATGTTTATCCGATTTTTTTTAACGTAAAACTACAAAAAAGTGATTATATTTATATTTTAATTTATAATAAAAGTCTTATTTGAGTATTTACTTTCATTAAACTTAAGTGTAAATTGTTAGTTTTGTGTCATTTGTTTGTAAAATGTCCTCACGCCTTGTTTTCCGTGTGTTTATTTGCTCTGCGCAGACGCCAAAGGCACCATCCGGGAGATCGTCCTGCCGAAGGGCCTCGACCTGGACCGGCCCAAGCGCACGCGGACCTCCTTCACGGCCGAGCAGCTGTACCGGCTCGAGCTCGAGTTCCAGCGCTGCCAGTACGTTGTTGGGCGCGAGCGCACCGAGCTAGCGAGGCAGCTGAATCTCTCCGAAACACAGGTAAGAAGCGTCAAATTAGGACAATATTTGCTTACAATTCAAAATAAAACAAACAATAAACAGGTGCTGTGATAAACAACCTAAACAAAGACGCTAATAATAGCTTATTTTATTTTTTAAAAGCAACAGTTATGTCAAGGAAGCTAGCTATTAGCTTAGCCAGGTTGCTAGCTAAGGCCTTAGCATAGCCTGTAGCATGTTTTAATAACAAATTAAGCTACTGTTGTCCTATTTATTCACCAAAGTCAATCTTTTACGTTATTTAAATGTATATTGTTTAAAGTGTGTTGGTCACAGGTGTGTTTGGAGGCTGTAATTGGCTCCTGGCCAATCAGGGGGGAGGAGTAGAGGAGTTGCCCCGCCCAAAACGCCGCACAAACACCGGCTTGTTTAATGGACACATCTGGGGACTATTTCAGCTTTAAATGTTTACAGTGCTGCAAGATAATTGATTCAGATTTATAGTGTGTGTTAACAGATAAAAAAGTCACACATAAATAGGCCCGAGGGCTGTGTGCACGCGCCAGTTAAGGCCTTGCATGTGCGTAAAGCATGGCCATACTTCAGCAATAGTGTGGCACCACATTTGGACAATTATTAGTCTTTGTATTTTTTACATTTATGTAGCCTTTTAAAAGATAAGCTACATTTTAGTCCCCATTTGCATACAGATTGATCAACAGTTCATAACTGCGTATAATCTTGCGTACAGTAGAAGCATATTTAATGCGTAATGGTTGCATCTGATTTCGTTCCTGTCCTAAAAGAAAAAAGGCAGAGGCGAGGACAGAAGCCAAAATATCACCCTCATTTCATAACTCACTATTACATAAATTAAAAATTAAAATAAAGCCTCCCTGCTTCCAGTGCAGCTCATAATATCTGTGTAAAATCTTCCCATGTGCAGCTCAGTGTGTGTGTTTGTGTGACTTAAAGAAAGAAACGGTGAAGTGTCGTACATCCCCGTCACACCGGCCCTGTCGTTGCACCCGGGCTCCTCTGAACACTGCTGACATTTCCACGGCACTCATTCACAGACCCCGCGCGCCTTCATTCAAATGTTGCAGCGCCACGAGCCCAGCCCCTCTGTGTTTATTATGTACGTCATCACTTACACACTGAGCATGGTATAGCTCGTATATGACGCTGCAACACCGCAGTTCCTGTCTCATTTATAGGAGAATAGAGCCATGTGGTGATAACGCACTGAAATGCAACCTTTAATGTGAAGAATATTACTGCTCAAACGATTAAAGCGTGCAAATTTCTGCAAACGGGGTCTCAAAAACGCAAATATCGGTGTGGTTTGCGTTAACAGAAGTTGCATTTAGTCTAAAGATTGTATTTGTGTGGCATAATATGAGCAGCGGTGTTTTATTCTGTAAATACTGGTTCATTTTTAGAGGCTAGTCATGCGTAAAGCGAAATTTGGCGAGTTTTATTGTGATTTTGCATATTTTCCCAAGCGTGGGCCTATGAATGCTTTATTTCGGCAGTTTTAAGCAACAGTATGCTCATCAAATACAGATCTAAGTTGATAACAAACGTGTCCGTGGGTGCATCGGATCTGTGCGCGCTGCTTTACCTCACCCACCCCTGGTTAAATGACGCACAAGCCAATACGCATGCAGTGGACACTTAGCTTAAAAAGGAGCACCATTTACGGAGGGGTTGTGGCAGGTTTCACAACGAAAACCTCGGGAATAAAGCCATGAATTAAAATATGATGCAGTTAAAGTAGGTATATGTTAAAAGTGAGGCCATTTATTTTGATTTAGCGCACATAAACAGCAGCAGGCTGGTGCGGAGGCCTGTTTGAGCGTTAAATCACCTCTTGTGTATAAAAACACTTGTTGCAGGAGCTTTACGCATCATCGCTGTGGAGTACACCAACATTAATATTAACCGCACACACAAAACGCACTCAAACACAGAGGTGGTGGGGTGGAGGTGTGTGTGCAGTTTTGGGAACACAGAGCAGCCACTGTGTCCCTCATTAGTGCTGACACTAGGGGTGTTAATGGGAGGGCCTGAGCTTCCTGCTGCCGCTGAGGAGACGCTGGGCAGCAGCGGATTGGCTGCATGAACACTGCCTGACCTTCAAGTGAGAACCAAATGTAAATAATAAAAGTCTCCTCAGTAATGGCGTCAAATATTGAACCCATCGCGCTGAATTTTCTTAATGCCAGGTGCTACTGAAGCAGCTTTTAAGCGTGATCGAAAGGCTTTTAGTTCGCATTAGTGGACTCTTCCTTTCTTCCTTTTTTTGTTCATGGCGTTTGCATATTTTTAAGCAAATGCAGCATTCAAGGCTAATCACGCCAAATCACAAAGGGAGTGAAGCTCTCAAAGTTTTAGGGCCTTTTTAAGCGAGGTGTTTGTGCTGTTTTCTGGTTTCAGGTATTTGTTGGTGTGTTTATACTCAAGGTTTTCACAGGAGGTGATTTGATTTTCATGCTCAAATAAAAGATCAATGGGTTTAAAAGCAGCCTTATTATAGGAAAGAGCGTTTATATTTTCTTTATATATCATTATGAGCTCTTTCTGGTCATTTGAGGTTGTTTGCATTGTGCATAAACGGGACATTTACTGTTCTCAAAGCTTTCTTATTTATAATATTTCTATAAATACACACACCAGAAGGCCTTCGCTCCTGTTATCTAGGTTTTTAAAGTGACATGATTTCTGGTGGGAGCTGGAAAACTTTTTCTTTTCTCCACTTCGTTGGGTTTGGAGGTTTAAAAAAGGAGTGCACGCTTCATTTCAAAGCAACAAAAGACACTGGAACCTGCAGAAGCTTCGTGTTTGGGATACAAAGTCGAGTTTTGGAGCTTTTCAAAAAAGTTTTCTCCTTTATTTCATTAGTTACGGGGATTGCAATCGAAGTATTAACCTTTAAAGTGCTGAAATAATTAAGTTTTAATCTCAGTAAAAAGATAAAATCTGCTGTTTTGTTTTACATGAACCTGTCGCATCCAAAAACTAACTGCGGTTGTATTTATCATTGTGAAACACAACTTGAATTTAACCCCCAAAATCTTACTAAAACTGAATTTCCCCTAAACTTTTATTCAATTTAAATCAAGTGAGCTTTCCTTTTTTTTGGAAACATTAGCGGCCAAAACACGATTACAGCATTATCACACACCTTCTTCACAAACAGTTTTTTATGAACGGGACAGGCCTCTTTATCTGTGACTGAAACACAAATACTAATTACAGTAATATGGGAGGTTGGATCGTTAAGTGTTTTTTAACAATGTTTGGGGATTTGGTCATTGACCCATGGCGTAACTCCAATTAGTTTGGTCAGGTATTCAAACTGATCACGCAATGAGGCAGCAGACATTGGAAACACGCACACGCACGCACGCACACACACACACACACACACACACACACACACACACACACACACACACATACGCAGAAGCAAAATGCAAAAGAGGATAAAATGTTGACAGACCTAAACATTATAGAAAAAGTGGATACAACTTGAGTTACGACTGAAAATAAAAATATTAAATGATTATTAGGCCTCCTAAGTATCTCACAAGATGCACGTAACTTGGATTAAACACAAAAAATATATTTTTATTTGAGTTTAGTGATTTTAATTATTCATATTTTCATCTTAAAAATAACAATATTCTAAAACATTAATCATTACGCAAATTTCTTCTCCAAAAAACTCCAATACTCTTTTGATAAAGTCTCTGAAAATAAGAATAATATATGATTAATAGATTCATGTGTCACCAAAGTGTCTCTCCAGGAAGCACAGAACTTGGATTAAACATACATTCTGACTAATAGTTTTATTTTGATTGTATTTCTGGCGATTTTGACTCAGATTTTATTATATTTTTGTCCTAAAATTGATCAAAACGGTGCCTTAGGGTTTGTAACTATACTAAAATATTAATCATTACGCACAATTTCTTCTCCAAAAAGTTTTCTTTTGATTCAGCATAGACCCATAGCGAGCAATAAACAGGGCAGATGGGAGTAAATTTGAGACAACTTGAGTAATGACTGAAAATAATACTTTCATATATACTACTTTTATTTTTAATGTATTTCTGGCGATATTGACTCAAATATTATCACATTTTTGTTCTAAAAATGATCAAAACAGCGCTCTGGTGTTTGTAAATATCTGAGTATATATAAACATCGACTTTTGCGCGTATTTTCCTTCAGGAAAACTTTTCTTTTGACAAAGTTTCAGTCAGCAAACACCCACAGCGTCCAATTAACAGGACACAAGAGAGTAAATATAATATAGATTCACATGTCTCCAAATTATCTGTCCAAGACGCACAGAACTTGGATTAAACGTAGAGCATGGATTAAATTGTGGTTTCCGAGTGTATTTCTGGCATTTTTGACGCAGAAGGTTATGATATGTTCGTCATAACAATCACGTTAAAAAGGCGACTTTTGGTTGGTAAGTATAGTGAAACACTGACCAATTTCTGTTTTGATAAATGCCTGACAAAGTCACTCGGCGTCCAGGACAAATAAGAGTAAATAAAAGAAATGAGAGCGTCTAAAACTGGGTGGAGTCTCCCAGAGGCGGTGCTGCTGGTCAGGGAAAACCGATTTACTGTGTATTGTTCGTTATTGTAAAACGCGTAAAAGCGCGCAGAGTTAATAAACAACACTATTGTCGTCGTTTTTCTTGATCAGACATCTCTAAGTGTTTCCACTTGCAGAAAACAGCCGCTTTCCTCCAAATTAAACCTCTGATGCGGTGTAAATGTGTCCGAGAGCAGTCAAGGAACTGCAGCTTCTTAATAATGCAGCCTTGTTCTCATATGTGAGCGTTACATTCGTTTCCAGAGACGAATTTTTGTCTCTCGGTAGCTGCGGCGTCCTGAGAGGAAACAGACACCTCTTGGTGCGTTCACTCGTCACGCTGCGGTAACGCGTTACTGAGTAATCCGTTACCATCTCGGAGCTCTCCCTTCGTCCCGGCAGGTGGCTCCCCGATACAGGGTAACACAGCAGGAGGGGGTGGTGTGAGTGTGTGAGTGTGTGAGAGTGTGAGAGTGTGCACCACACACACACAGAAACGTTCAAGTAAAACATGAGTTACCTTTATGGTCAGTTTACTGCTGATGATCACAGACTGGATGTTCAGGGATGCTTCAGCTTTTATTGTGAAGGTATGTTTCCTGCATGAGGAGGAGGATCATTTGAATTATTTGTAGGAGTAATTCATGTTTGAAAACTGTGTGAATCTGCTGTAAATGGCTACAGAGACAGCGCTAACTGCTGTTTCTGAGGAGCACTTTTTCATCTCAAACTACTTCTTAGCTCGTCAGATGTATCTCTAAGTGTTTATATGAACATTTCAGGGGCTGTTTCTCCTGTTTTGTTCACATTAACTTAAATTCCACTGCGTAAAAATGTGCCAAACATTGTGTTTTAGCATCAAAAGGCCAAAAATCATTGACACATTCTTGGTGGTGTCCTGCCTGCTCCGACAGGTTTACCAATGTGACTTGAGGAGATTTCCAGACACCCTGCTGTGTGGTCACTTTAAGCTCCTCCACTGTCCTCCTGAGTGGAGTGCAGCTGACGTGTACACGCTGCCATTGTATCAGTCCATTGTTGTTTGCAGCTCTTCCATGGAGAAGCTATGGGTTTAATGGTGTCTGGGCTGTGTTAAACTGGTTTTTAATCCTGCAGCAAATGGGAGAGAGCTCAGTGATGGAGTCGTGTTTAATCTTTAACGTCAGGCTGTGGGTGAATGATGTACACGTGTGAGCAAGTGTCGTCTTTTTTTGTCACAGTTGTTTGAGGAGAAAGCGAAACTGGATTTTGCATTGACGCATTTTTGCTTTAAAGCTTTAAAGTGGCTGTAATTTTAGGAAGAGGGTGTTCAAATGTGTTTTAAAATGTCACAGAAGCCTTGCACTTAATATTTAGCTGTCACAAGTTTAAATATCTGCAGTACAATTTAATTCAACCAGGACAGGTGTTGTGTTTTTAGAGAAGGAAATACCTAAACTGTTGTAATTTTGTTGTTTAGAAAATGTGATCGGGTGATGGGTGGAGGCATGACTGATAATGACACCTACTGTGCCTACTGGACAGTTAGCCAGCTATTAAATGCACACAAGTTTGCAGGAAGTAAAAATAAGTTAGGACATAAAACACATGTGAGCGCATAAATGCGATTTATGTGTATATTTATTGTTAAACTAAGCACACAAACAAGCATTTTGACATGGAAAATTAGGTGAGGAATTTACATTTTAAATGTATATGTGACTTTAATAAGCATGAAATAATTAGACTCAAATATCAGCTGTATGAGTGACACACACTGTCACACAGTGCATCAACCTGTGGTGCAGCGTGTAGATGTGTGTTTGGTCCACGTGGCTTCCTCCCTCAGCTGCACAACCACAACTGCACAACTGCAAGGGCGTAGATTTCATTCAACATTCAACATTCAACATTGTGTGAGTGTATAAAAATAGTGGGTTTGGGGTCCTCCCTCAGGAAATTGTGAGTGTCAAACACTTAATTTCCTGCACTCAGGTGAATTTTATGCACCAGTATGCTTGCACACAGGATGTAAACAGATTTTATTATTGTTTTTTTTTCTTGTGTATCCCTGCTGTATTTGTGTGAATACAGGGGTGGGGGGTTTGTTTGAATATTTGGTGGGGGGAACACATTAAATCAGGGTTTGAGGGTCCTCCACCTAAACATTTTGACCATCAAACACTTAATTTCCTCCATTCTGGTTAATTTTTATGCACCAGTTTGTGCCTTTTCTCAATTTATGGTGTAAATGTCTCAGATTTCATCAAAATAAAAGTCCTCTGCTACTTTCATATTTTCTTGTGGGGTGGGGGACAGATATTGATTATTATTATTATATTATATTACCCCCCAAAATCCACGCTTATGTGTGTACACAGGGGCGTAGCACCAAATTCTGGGCCCTATGCTTGAGCGATCTCTGCCCTTTTCAGTTCAAGGTGATAATGTCTTTAATTTCGTCAAGATAAAAGACCTCTGCTACTTTAACCTTTTTATGAGCACACACATAGGCCATTCAAATACAAACACATATAGATGAAGATTTAAGGGGGGACTCAGGGGACATGTTTCCCTCAATATTTAGAACATGTGCATTTGTCCCCTCTCCAAAAAAAATATGAAGGCAGCAGAGGACCTATATTCTGATGAAATTAAAGAAATGTCCACCATGAATTAATGCAGAAAATTCAACAGCACAGAATGCAGGAAATTAAGTGTTTTATGCTCAAAATTTCCTGAAGGAGGACCTACCTAAAGCCCAATTTATATGTGTGCCCTCAGTCTTGAAACGAACCTTACACTCTAGTGTGTGTGTGTGTGTGTGTGTGTGTGAGACTCCGAGTCACTTTCATGTTACCACCGCAGCTCACACAGAGCTTAGCCCCTGTGGAGGTTTTTAAAACACAGAGAAGGCTCTTAAATTTTAAACGTTTATCAGAGACAACACGTCGCCTCACTCAGGTCGTCGTACATCTGTTTACAGGAGGACGAGGAAGAGTAAAGCAGCATGAGCTTTTATTGTGAAGATGTTGCTCTAAACGTACGTTTACTGTAGTAAAACTTGCAATACTATAGTTTAAAAATACTCTGTTACAAATAAAAGTCCTGCATTCATTATCATACCCGGGTAATAGTACTTAAGTATTACCATCAAAATATACTTAAAGTACCGAAAGTGAAAGTACTTTTTCTGCAGAATAGCGTTTTTAAGATTCATAATTTTGCTACTGGATTATAATTATTGATGCTTTAACACATAAGCATCACTTTTATGTTGAAGCTGGTAAATGTGGGGTTAATTTTAATTACTTTATCTACTCCTGTGTATCGTAATCTATAATTATATAGCATCATTTATCAGTTTATTTCTATTTTTCATTAAAAATCTGAATCTGCAAAGTAAGTAAAGCTTTAAATAAATGTACTGAAGTAGAAATTTGCCTCCAAAATAGCACAAAATTGAAACACTAGCAAGTACAAGTACCTTAAAATTGCATGCAACACTTGAGCAAATGTATTCTATTACATTCCACCACTGAAAACAAAAATTATTTGTAGTCGTCAGTATGCGTTCAAAATAAACTGTTTTTAAAATCCAGTCATACATTGTCAAAGATGTTTTAGTTTCACTGTCTGAACCCAACTTTTTGACTCAAAGCTACGAAACAAAAAAACGACGAGCCTGCCTTTGGAAAAGAGATCGATAGAATAGAAAAGAAAATACTTAATTGTCCACTTTTTGCATGCAAAAGGCAGAAATTTGAGCAAAATCTGATGTTAAAAAGGCACATTAAAACACATAATATCACGTCCAGGCAGGCAAGGGCGTAGGTTTTGTTTTAATATTTGGGGGGACACATGAAAAGAGGGGAGGGGGTCCTTTGCCAGAAAATCTTGTACACCAAACACTTAATTTCTTGTATTTAAGTGAGTTTTTATGCATCAATTTTAGGTGTAGACGTCATTAATTTTATCAAAATAAAAGCTACTTCAATGTTTTATTGGGTGGGGGGGACAAATGCACACGCTTGAAATATTAAGCGATATGTGTCCCCTGTGTCCTCCCTCGAAATCTAAATCTATTCAGACAGTGCACATTTTATATATCTTTACTGGCTCACATTTGAAGAGAGTGTACGGAGGCCAGCAGGGACAAATTCTGACAACAAAAGCAAAGACAGAAAACTTTCCACACCATGAAAGCATTCATTATATGGAGCCACATCTTCACTGATTCACCTGCTACAACACATTTTTAGTTCCCGTCCTCATGTGCTTGATATGATTTAAAACCACCGGCCACCTTACTGTGAAACATCTGACCTCCGACAGGTGTGCACGTCATCTGAGATCAGCATCACACTTCCTCTCATGTTCCGCCTGCTGTCTTTGCTCTCACACCGACAACTCTCTGATACCAAACTGCCTCGAGCGCAGTTCAGTGACGGCTGTGAAAACTTTAAAATGATGCTTCTTGTTGCTGCCTCGTACTGTTTTTGTGCCTTGTGATTTTCTGTGGCAAGGAGGGAGATCAGAGGTCGGCATGCTGGGGCCTTTTTCAACACGCAAAGCATTTTTGAGTATCTTGCAAAGCGATCTATAAATAAAAGGAATTAGTAGTATTGTTATGAGCACTCTGGCAGGGTGAAGAACCAGAGTCAGGCTCTTTGGAAACTAGGTGACCCTTAAATGACCTCTTATGAAACCTGGTAAATCTAAATTCCCTGTTAAGAAGTTACCTGCTCGTGGTTTCAAATTTAATCTAGAGGCATTTGTATGATATGAATGAAGGGTTGTATAATATTTAGGCATTGTTGTAGTCATAAAAGGACACAGGCGCACAGGCTGGGTTTGAAAACTGAATATTTGTCATCTCAAAAGACAAAAAAAAAAAGACTCAGCTTGGTGCCACGTACGGTAGGAAATCTGTGCTTTCCTCTGCAGGCCGAGGCGAGAGGAGACGAGATGACAAGTTGTGTTTATGTGTTCGTCTACGTACAGTGAATGTCCTCGTTGTGTGTATTGTTCTCCATGACGGCCCAGACAGACGGTGTCTGGCCACTTGTCTGGAGCGTAGAGAACCCGGCCATGACGTATAGCCGTGCAGATGTAGCAGAGAGGAGGCAGCACAGTGTGGGGATTGTCCAAACACTCAGAATACAGAAAGGGATAGGAAGGGACGCAGACAGACGGAGAAACACTCGCTGCTTTGTGCTCTCTGTTAAAATGTTTGGACTTGGTGTTGTAAAGAAACTCTTCCTCTTTACTCTGTGGTGACCTAAAGTGAGAGCGCCGTCCTCAGAACGGGAACTTTTGTCCGTGTGGCTGATGGTCAGGAGGAAGAAACCTGCGAGGCTCTGATTATCTAATCAACTGATTAGATAATCAGAAGGACATAATAGCAATTAAGTCGTATTTGCCTTTGTCCTTAATCACTCTCTCAGATTGAATTGACTTGTTTCATCAGCTTCTAGCAGAGTGAAGTGTGTGTGTGTGTGTGTGTGTGTGTGTGTGTGTGTGTGTGTGTGTGTGTGTGTGTGTGTGAAGATGGTGTAATTTTCCAAACATATGGAGGACCATGTAATCCTTCAACTGATGTGAAAACAGGAAAATCAGCAAAATTGGATACAAGTGGTTTTCACTTCTCTCTCTCTCTCTCTCTCTCACTCTCACACAAACACACACACACACACACACACACACACTCACATGAGCGCCCCAGGTTGCCCTCACGGTCAAAGGTCGTCCATGCAACCACTTTGTGTCATTCGCCAAGCAAATGTGTAATGCAATTAAAGTGGCAGATTACCTGCGTGGGAGCTTTCAGACACCTGCCAGTGGAGAGGGGACAGAGAATCCCCACCATGTGTTCACAAAACAGCGTGTGCAGAGAAACACTGACGTAGAAGTAGTAGTAACTCTGCTTAAAATACTTTGTGACAAATGAAAGCACGAGTGTGTGAGTATCTTTTGGCAAAGTGTGCTTTAAGTATGAAAAGTGAAAGTACTCGTAATGCAGAATGGTGTGTTTGTCTTCAGTTTTAAGAAGTCTGACTTTTAATTTTTGTCAATTTAACAAAGTACAAATCTGCCAGGACCTTAAAATACATTAAAAAACGATGCAGGCACCATAAAAATGTACAAATCTTGAGTCATAATCACTCAAAATATTAGTTAAGGGCAATTCTAGGTGTAACTCCAGGAATAAAAAGTTTGGTTTTGTTTGCAATTTTTTTAATTCTAAATATTAAGTGTCATAATTAGATTAAATTGGCTGAATAAAGCGGTTGAAGGACTGAATTTTGTGTCACAAAATAGTGGAAGCTCTCTGAGGCCCCTCCCACCCCTTAAAAAACGCAAAATGGTTTAGTCCACCCCTGCACCAGAATTCGTCTTTAGATGCAGCCACAGCAGAGTGAGTTACTGCTTATACACCGTCATGTCTTTTTCCAAGAAAGAGAAATTGGGTTTCAAAAAGCAAAAGAATGAAAAGAAAGGGAGAGAAAGCAAACTGACTCTGAAAAAAAAAATTCAAAAGGTGCATCTCAGAGACATGGATCCAGAGAGGAAAGACAGGGGCCCACAAAGACTGCCATATAGGGCCCAGAATTTGGTGCTATGCCCGTATACACACATAGGCGTAGATTTCAGAGGGGTGCAGGAGACACGTCCGCCTCAATATTTAATACATGTGCAAGTTACTTTTATTTCTTGATAAAATTAAACACATTTACACCATAAATTGATGCAGAAAAGTCACAAATTGGTGCATAAAATTCACCAGAATGAGGAAATTAAGTGGTTGAAGGTCAAAATTTTCTGGCGGAGTACCCTCAAACCCCACCTTTATATAAGTGTCCTCAATGCAAGAAAAAAAACCCAAAAATATATGTACATTCTGTCTCCAAGCACCAAATTAACACATAATTTGTAGTCATATTTGTCTCTCGATGATTTAAAAATTAAGTAATGATATTATACACGCTATTAAGTAACAAAAAAAATATATATATACACATTAAAAAGCAAAAAAAATATTCTAGATTTAATCATCTTTATTCTAATATATTTATAAACTTTATCTAATCTAAAAAAGTAACTATAACAGGTTAGTAAAATTCAGTGGAGTAAAGTGTGCAATATTTTCCTCTCAAATGTTGCGGAGTAGAGCTATAAAGTAGCAAGAAATAGATATACTTAAATGTAATTAATTGCTTTCCATCGCGGCCAAGAACATAAATTGCAAGTGAGTCTCAGAGGGCTTCTCCATCTGTGCAGCATACGACACCCTCTGTCATTAGACTCTCAGTTTGAGTGAGGAAAAACTCCCCCAAAAAAGATAGTAACATCAGGATGGATCCCTCTTCCAGAACAGACAGATATGCCATACACGTTGCATGCACAGACATAAAATATAAGGATAAAAGTGTTGTGCATTTAAGAAAACCCAAATTGAGGCAGCTGAGTTGTGAAACCGTCCTCAGTTTTAAGATGTCTGTGTCTTGTTCATGCCAGCTGTGACAATAAAATCAAATATGATTCCTAAAAGAACAAAAAAAACCCACAATGTCGTAGGCGATTCGAGTGACTGCGGGGTGACATGTAAGAAAAGTCATGGACCACATTTGGGCCCCTGCTGATTTCTCTGGCGAATGAAACATCTCTGACATTACAGTATGCAGAGGGAGGAGGTGAAGGCTGTTATCTGAACCTGGTGGGGTTCACTCCAGCGGTGAATGGACAGGAGGACAGGAGGGGAGGGGGAGAGGCAGAGAGAGAGAGAGAGGTGGGCCTCATAACAGTCCCAAGTGCTTTTGCACTAAGGAGGATTAGGCAGCCATATCTACTAGCGATTCTATAAGACGGGGTTAACCCCTGGCTGAACCTGGCTAGACATGTGCTGCGGTGATGGAGGACCAGATCGGGTTTATTCGGGCAAAGTTAGGTGATGGAGGGGGCTTCGAGGTGTAGTGGTGGTCGTGGTGTTAGCACAGGTTTGAAGGGTGATGATGATGGGTTGATGAGGACAGGAAAGGATAGGGCGTGGAGATGAAGATGGGAGCCATAGGATGGATGCTGCTTGTGGAAAATGATTTGAAGGGTTGAACCAGGCTGTTATATCACATCACTCGACCATTTGTGATCTATGGTTTTGTCATTTTAATGCTGCTGATGGATTTCAATAGCAAAAAAACAAAACTGCTAGAGATAAAATTCAGGCGGAGATTTACTAAACCCACTTTATTCCTTCAAAATCCCAGAGGTCATGTCCTCAGTGACCTTAAAGGCAGCTGCGGACCTGTTCACATGGCTCTCCTAAAACTGAGCTTCCATAATCTTCACAATAAAAGCACGTCAAAAATAAATATGTTTAATGAGTTTGTTACAACACTGAAAAATGTTTTATTAAACAACCAGCCAAATTTGAAGGATTAAAAAAGCTGCCAAGTAATTTAAATCACGTTTTAAAATCATGCAAACATAGGCAGTATTCTGGGGGCGGGAAAGCTGCAGCCTCTTTTCAGGGCTGTACACAAGCCATGTTTCTTTGCGCCCTCAACTTCATTGTTTTCAAAGTAGACGCGCAGCAAGCACTCTCAAGCGCCAGAGGTACACATGTTCCTGAGCACCTATTTTTCAGGATGCGATGGCTGTGCCCTGAGATAAACCGAGTTCAGCAGTGTGCATCGTATGTCATGTGACGAGGACCAACCAATCACAGCTGATGGATGCGTTTCCCTTCTTCTGTGGATATCAGTCTGTGATAAATATGGAGAAGAAGTTGATTATTTTAGTGCAGGGCTGCTGGAGATTTTAGTCTGTTCTTATAAACAGCGCCTGGAAGAAGATCAGCTCTGCACTCAGGATTTCAGGTAAACAGGCTATGATTTGGTGCTTGTTAGGTTTGTTTAGCAGCCTCAGACGCAACCGAACAAAAAGGCACAAGAGTAGCGCCCAGTGCCCGACCAGGTGGTTAACAACCATGTTTGAGTCACCAGAGCCAGAATCAAACTCAGAGCCAGAGGACACTGACCTGCCCCAAAATCAGCCTCGTTCTTCTCAGCCTGCAGCAGAATGGTCATTTTTATTTATTTCAAAACTCAACAGCTCAAGTTCCTGGATAGTGTAGTGTAGGCTTATACTAAAGATTGCTCCATTGCATCATTGGGTAGGCTTATAGCCCTGCCCAAAAAATCCTAGAGACAGAAATGGTGAAAACAGTCAAACACAATCAGTTCTACTGTATGTGGTTCTCAGTTTTCAACAAGTGTTTTCTAACATGAATAATTTTACTTTACACTGACTATGGTTAACTGACCTTAGAGACTTGAAGCTGCAACGATTAGTCGACTAATCGATGACTAATCGACTATTAAATAATCAGTGACTATTTTAGTAGTCGACTAATGGGTTTGAGTCATTTTTCATAGAAAAGTACTATAAAAGAACCCCAAAATACTCTTATTGCAGCTTCTTACGTTCAAATATTGGCAGCTTTACACACTCTCCTGTGACGGTGAGCTAAAACCCTTTGGAGTGAGCACAAAACAGGACATTAGATGACATAATTTTGGGATTTGGGAGGGACAGACCGACATTTTTCAACATTTTAACACATTTTAACACATTTTTTGATAAAATGATTAGTCGACTAATTGAAGAAATAATCGACAGATTAGTTGACACTGAAAATAACTGTTAGTTGCAGCCCTATTGTAAAGTAAAAGAACCCCAAAAATGTATGAGAAATGTCAATTTTGGCCCAAATTTAGCTTAAGGTAGACATTTCTTTTAGTCCATATGCACAAGTTTAAAATTTCTGTTGGAAAAACACTGCCCACTTGCCAGAATACAAAGTTTCAGCAAAACACAGTTATGTTGTTGTACATGTCACACACATCACATCGGCATTAATAAAGTGACAGCATTTAGATTACATTTACATGAGCTGAGTTTCTAATCCAGAGAAGGAGGGGAATGTGGATGGCATGACATTGAGGTGAGACGGCGCCCAAGCTGCAAGACAAAAAAACATCAAAGTTTTTAACGAGACGTAGGGACGTTTCTAGACATTATTGTAGCAACTAAACCGGGTATTTTAAGCCAAAACATGGTTCATGTTTCTAATCCTACCCAAGTAGTTTTACGCTCAGTTTTTGTTGTCCCAATGTAAAACTGAAAATTGAATCATAAAGAAACTCAAACTGTATTTATATAGCATCTTTAAAAGCCAGCGGCCATTTTCATGCTTCAAACTGTTTTGTCATTTAAACAGCAACCTCCTCTGCCAAAAATAAAAATCTTAAAATGCTTTAACAAGCGACACAAAGCAGAAACAGGATACTCAGATGACGATATAACAGAAAGCCAAACAGTTGTACCAAACATAAGCGAGACAAATCTACGGTAAAGTTTGGATATATATAAAACAAGAGGACAAAAAACAAAAATGTACAAATGTTACATGTCTGTGGTTTGCAGAAACGTACAGTGCCAATATTTATTCAGTCTCATACAAATAAAATAGAATAATAAATGTTTTTTAGAGCATCTTTTTAAACTAATTTTCTGTGAGGTTATAAATGCCTATTTTTCTAGAGTCACTGGTCCGTCAAAGGGCCCACAACCCTTAAAGTAAAAGTTAAATTTACCAAAACAACAGCCACTGTCCATTATCAAAGACAGTCATTTAACTGTAATTAGTCCTGGTGTCATTAATATAATCTGTAATGATTAAGATAAAAGACCAGTGAGTGGATCCATCACACACAATTGAGCCCATCATCCCATTTTTTTTGGTGTCTCCAACAATGGCGACCACTGGTCCGTCACATACAGTATAGCTGCATGGTTTCCACTGGTGCATGACATTACATATAGTTGAGTATCCACTGGTGTGTTGCATGCCGTTGAATGGCCGCTGGTCCGCCTGGTACAGTCTCCATGGAAAAGCGTTTTCATTGTGCGCTGCAGCTCATCACATGCCTGGGATCAGGGGGTCTGAACAGGGTCACCGCGGGAGCAGCGAGCTGCTGGAGAGGTCATAGAAAGTGTGAAAGACTGTCACCAAGTATCCTTCTTAAAGACTTTACTGTCACAATCCTGCATTTCACTCTGCATTATCGGCAGGAGTGTGTGATGTTGTAGTTAATGCTCTCCATTGTCGTAGCTTAGGTCGGTCCAGCTTAAATGCATCGCATTGAAGTGATTAAAAACAGAGCAATGAATATACGAGCGAGAGAAGTATACAAACATCTGAACAAACATTCTGACTTGGATCATGTTGGGGCAGAGCTTAGCTGATGTATTGAATGGACACATATGGATGCCCAGTTGATCTGTGCACTGGGTCTTGAGCTGGCTTAACCTTTCTACCTCTAGCCCAGTTTGTGCCGCTCTCTTTGCAGCTGTCTGGATTCACAGTGAAGGCCTCCGATTGGCTGACCCTTCCCCGACTGGCCTGTGTATTCATGCATGCTGGGCCTGATCATCTCTCCCTGACCTTGAATTTACCCCGCCCAGCATACATTCACCCCCATCCTCTCTTTTTTTGATCCCCTACCTTGTTGTCCTGGTGACATCCCACCTCTCTCTGATTTTGTCTTCTTGCTGCTTCCTTAGTTGAACGTATAGACAAAAGATGTATGCTGATGATACACATTTTTTCTTTATGCTTTTGTCCTTTCTTGAAACACTAATATGCACACCAACACACATGCGCACATGCAAAATACCTTTACCTATAATTATCAGACTACTGTTAACTGTATAATTAAGAAAGTAAACCTTATTTTCATGGGCAGCACAGTGCTTAACAGGCATAAAATACAATAAAATAAAACAAAACAATTACTTAATTTAATTCATTATTATTTGAAAAGGGACAATTTACATTAATCAGCATTCAAACTAATATAAATGTACCTAAGTTAAAGCTGAAAGGTCAGTTTTCATCAGCAGGCCTTTTGCCTAATGTTGTGAGGCATCCTAGAATAATAATGAAAATAATACAGTATGTACAAAAGTAAAAAAAAAAAAAATACAGTAAAATAAAAGAGCATGAGCACACAAAATGCAATGTACAGTATCAGTACAGTCATGTCAAAGATGGATAAAAATAGAAGCGTTGAATTAATTACTTAGACATAAATTATTCAAATAAAATGAAATACAAAATTTTACATTAAAGAAAACAGTTAGGGCTGGGCAGTATGATATATGAAAAATGTCATTGTGTAAATATTTTGTAAAAGCACCAATAGTCAACCCTACAATATCCTTATCTAGATATTTGGCCAAAAACATCTTGATATTTAATTTTCTTCATACCACCCAGCCTTAACACCAGCAAACACAGGAAGGTTTTTATTTTTACATGTGGCAGCTGACCTGAAAAGAGAAACTGTATCACTGTAGGAGCTTTAACATGATTTGTCTTGGGTCTGAATTACAGAACTTGATGCAGGACACAGGGTTGAAATATCAGAAATGCATGAAGGGCTTTAAAAGTAATCAGTCATAAACAGAATTCTTAAATGATAGTACATCAAATTTGCTGCTGCAGCCTCACACATTAAAACATTACATCATATTCCTGCTCTCCTCTTGTAAATATACATATATATATAAAGCACATCCTTTGTCTTACACCTTTTTTTTTTTTTCCAAAAAAATTTTTTTCCTCTTTTTGTGACCAACTTCTCATCAGGATTTTACACAGTTCACACAGACTCTTATGTAGATGCAAAGTAAGAAAAAAGAGAGGAATAAACTTTGTTCATCCACCCCTCCTGCTGCTTTGCTAATCATAATCATTCACAGTTTTCTTTTTCAGATACAGTTTTCAGTCTCTAATGACAAGGCTGGGGTTAATATATCATTATTTTCATTGTACATAAATACCGAAGCCTAAGATGTCTTATTCCATTATGCTACAGAGCTCAGTGGTTCAAAAACAATTTAAAACACATCACTGTGTCACACTGGGTGACACGTTCATTCATTATGATGAAGATGAGCACTGTAGTTGAGCTTAAAAATTCTTAAATTTACTGTTCTGCTGTTGTACATATTCACTAGAGCACCAAATGTGTATTCATCCGCAGGTGAAAATAGTCCCCAGCAAAGCACCATTTACTCCTGTTAGAGTGTTTGATAAAAACTACAGTGCCCAGGTGATTCAGGTCATTATTGAGGCCTAAAGAAAAAAAAAGATATATTCAACTCAGTCGCTAGAATTAATGTTGCATTGTACATTTCTGCAAACCATGTATACATTACATTTGTACATTTCATACGTGACATATCAACATTTCTAAAGTGATGAGGTTCAGATTAAATGTATATGAGCTGAGTTTCTCACTAAGAGGAGGAGTGTGGTGGTGTGACACCTAGGCAAACGGCTGCCAAGCACCAGACCACTATTCAACACCTGTGACATTTCCAGCCATGTTATTGTTAACTAAACCGTTTACGTTTTAACAAGATATCAGGATATTCCCAAGTGTGTTTTTGGTGATTTTTGGTAATTTTGGTAATTTTTCCCAAAACATCGAGACATTTCCAGCCAGACTTTTGGTGATAAAATCGAATTTTTTTAATGAGATATCGGGATATTTCCAGCTGTGTTTTAGGTGACAAAACCAGGTATTCTTTAACAAGATGTCTGGACATTTGCAGCCATGTTTTTGCAGACAAAAATGGATATTTTTTTACAAGATATCTGGAAACTTCGAGAAGGTTTGTTGCACCAAATTGTGTCTTTTTAAAAAAGATGTCAGGACAGGACAGTTCTAGATTTGTTTGTGGCGCCAAAACCGGGTATCTGTGAACAAGATGTCAGAACATTTCCAGCCATATTTTAGTAACAAAACCAGGTATTTTTTAACAAGATGTTGAGATATTTACAGCCATTTACAGAGTATTTTCTAATGAAACATCGGGGACGTTTCCAACCGTGTTTTTGGTGACAAAACTGGGTAGTTTGTTACAAAACATCGGGAAATTTCCTGCCATGTTTTTGGCGACAAAATCGACGTGTTTGTTGCACCTAAACTGGATCTGTTTTGAAAATATGTTGCGACATTTCCAGCTGTGTTTATGGTGCCAAAACCGGGTATCTTTGAACAAGACATTAGGAAATTTCCAGCCGTGTTTGTAGTAACTAACACAGGTGATTTTTTTTTAATGAGACGTCAGGACATTTCCAGCTGTATTTGTGGCAACACATTCTTAAAGTCAAAGCATGTTTTCCATACTCCAGTCGAGTATTTTTTGTGCCTTTTTGCACTTCTTCAGTAGTAATCAATGAGCTTCATACCACAGACAGGGCAGGATAGTTAGGTTAGTGTTTCAATGGGATTGTTTGCCAGTAAGGAAAATATAGAATAATACCAGACTCTTCCTGAGATAGCAGCAGTTTTCTTGTCATTAAATCAACAGCAAAAAGTCTGTGAGAGGAGGACAATCACTGTTCAAGATGTACTTGACCTAAAACCTCAATTACATGACATTAGTTAGGAATGTGAATATGTTTTTGTCACGTCCATACTTCCACCAGTCATAGTTTTGCCACCCTCACCTCAGTCCTAACCTCCTCACCCGGGCTCTACCCGTGCCCCGGCCCAGCCCCAGCAGGCCAGAGTGCAGAGCAGAGTGCAGAGGGCGAGGCCGGGGCAAATGCAGGTCATGCCCGATCCAGATCTCCCTTGGTAATCTCTGCCCTAGCTCTGAACCCTGGATCCCATTAAAAAGGATTTACATCCAATAGTGTAGATGTACTAAAGGCAGCTTTGCTTTCTTCTCTTCTCATGATTTTCCGCCTCTAATAAAATCCCTATAAAACACCAGCGAGTTTTTTTTTTTCCCTTTCTCCCCCAGCAATGGATCGGAGGACTGTGATGTGAACAGAGGACTGAGCCACACCCACAGCACGGGGATAAAGGAGAGGGATTGGTTGGGAGTTTCATCTGTAGTGAAAGCTTTTAAAGGGATGTGGATGTTTGGCAGGCGGTGGCGCATGAGTAAAATACAGAGAGAGATTTTGGAGAGGCGGTATGTGAGCTAACTAGGACGAAATATAGAAGCAATGACACAGAGATCATTTCTTCTGCTTATTCCGCCCTCTTGTCATCTCCCGCCCTCCCTCCACCTCCCTTCTTATCTCCATCTCTCCCTCCCTCTGTGCCTCTTTTAGTAAGACTTGCTGGCGTCAGTATTCCTCTCTGAGCTGGTGGATCATCTCCGATCCCATTATTTGTGTCGTGGTCAGTAGTCGAAACTATGATCTCACTTGCCCCAGCTGCCTGTTGAGCCTTTAGAGTGCAGTGATACTGTAGTTATCACCAGCCAGCCTGATTACCTCCACACTACCATGGCTATATTTGTCCTATAACCTATGCCACCCAATTAGGCTCCTTCATTACAGTGTTTTAGGAGATAAACTGGTGCCAGCTGCACGAAGGTGCTGTGCTGACACGCTATAGGCTAAAGGAGAATGGAGGAGTCAGTGAAGAGCATCTACTGCCGACGCTGGAAATAATTCCCTACATGTAGCAAGGCTGAAAGTTCTCATGCAGGAGATCGCAGTTTGCATCCAGTCAAAGCCTGTTATCAACATTTGTCTTTTTTGAATTATCTGTAGCCACTTTAACCACATGTTTTAGTTGCTTAATACTTACCATTTATTTGCCATTACTTTGATCTTTCCCTGAACTTACATAGGACCTATTATTTTTCCCTACTTTCCGTCATGTACATAAGGTTACGTATGTTGGAAGTTCATACTAAATGTGGTTAAAGTTTCAAATTATGAGGTAAACATACATAAAAGTAATCCCTGTGAGCCTCAGGCTTCAGACTGATCTGAATACTCTGTTTCCAACATTTTTTGTCTACTTTCAAGATAAGACGATTCTTTATATTACATACACAGCTACATTTAGCTACATGCTAACGTCAAGGAAACATGCAAACTTGGTTGCCAGTGTTGTGAATGTTTCCCTGATTTTGGATCATTTTCCTGCTGAAACATGTCGGGCTGTGTTGAGAATTTTTTATTGGGGATTTTTTTCACTGCGGAAAGTGCCGCTTTACTTTCATTCATTCATCTTCTAACCGCTTCATCCTCTTGAGGGTCGCGGGGGGCTGGAGCCTATCCCAGCTGACATCGGGCGAGAGGCAGGGTACACCCTGGACAGGTCGCCAGACTATCACAGGGCTGACACATAGAGACAGACAACCATTCACGCTCACATTCACACCTACGGACAATTTAGAGTTACCAGTTAACCTAGTCCCCAATCTGCATGTCTTTGGACTGTGGGAGGAAACCAGAGCACCTGGAGGAAACCCACGCTGACACGGGGAGAACATGCAAACTCCGCACAGAAGGGCTCCCACGCCCGGGATCGAACCAGCAACCCTCTTGCTGTGAGGCGAGAGTGCTAACCACCACACCATCGTGCCGCCCCCCGCTTTACTTTATTACAGTTATTCCCTGGTTGCATGAACACTGCTACATGTAGCTACATGCTAACGCCAGGGAACATAATCTTGCTGATGTTGTTGATTTCTTCACTGCAGTGGATCGTATTCCTGCTGGAACATGTCTGGTTGTGTTTTAGGGTCCATGTCATTGGTTCGACAGCCCATTGGTTCGACATCCCATTAGTCTGACTGTCTGCGGTGCTGAACGGCTCGTGGCGGGCGTATGGTGCACCGCGACCGGCTTGAGGCGGAGCAGGCTCACAGCTTATGAGTTTGTCACTTTCTTTTTCATTTTAACCCACACCACGATCTTTTCCTGACCCTAACCAAGTGGTTTTTGTGCCTAAACCTAAACAGACCTTAACCACAGGGCATCATGATGATTTCGGAGCGGACTTCGGAACAATGGGTTTAATATGGTCGGAACAATGGGCTGTTGAACCAATGGGCTCTCGAACCAATGGGCAGTTCCCGTGTTTTACACAGTAGAAAGTCTCACTATTCTCCATTAGTACGGTACAGTACAGAGATGCTTGGATAGAGGGTGGGGAGTTAAAAGAAACAGACACTAAAACAGAGGATTTCAGACAAAAAGTGAATGCAGGTGTTCAAACACAACACAGTCTCACTTTGAAGTTGTTGAATACCTGCACTTGGTCAGTGATTTTAAATAAAAAAAGCCACCATTCACGTTGGCATGATACGCAGCTGCTTGCCGTTATTGTTTAATGGTGTCAGGGGGAAATGCGATGGGACAAACAACATAAGTTAAGGGGGCGGAAGTCTGAGTAAGGTGGGTGGGAGGGGTGATGAATAGGTCCAACAACCACTGACTATCACCCAGGACGCCAGTGTTCCTTTCCTATAAGACTGTAAAGCCAAACCCTGTTCTTTTTTTCTTTAACCCAACCATGTGCTTGTGTTGGCTAAACATAATCACGTGCGTGTGTTGCTGAAGGAAAAAAACGTCCGGTCACAGTGTTGTTCCAGTGTAGTGCATTTATTTTGAAAAAACACTGGATGTAAACGTTACATTTCCTGTGTAAACAGAAGTGTATTTTGAAAGAAGACAATGCATGTAATAGGCTGAAGTTGACACAGTGTCCCAGAACATCAACAACCAACGCACCCGGGTACCTTGCACATATGTTGATGTGGAAAGTCCTTGACCAAGCGTTGATAAGTTATGAGGTTGGGGTGAGAATGTGTTGTCCAGCACAGATAGTATGCCCCTCAGCTGCTAAACTCACTTATCAAACACACAAACCACTGCTTGTTAATGGATAACATGAGCCCTTAGCTTGAGTGCATTATCAAACAACTAATTATCTATTGCTTATTTTAGATAAACCTTGCTCCTGATTGCCAGCCATGACAAGTTGAAGTGAAAGTGAAACTTAACTTTTAAATATTGATATGTAGCTACACCTGCTTCCTCTCGGATGCCCCTCATTTCGTTGTAGTGTTTCAGGATTGACTCCTTAGGCTTACGAAACCCTGGCTTTCTGAATCTGTGTTTTAGAGACTTGTTTGTAAACTGCAGATCCAAGGGGGCAATGCTCAAAAATGGCTCGGGATATGTCTTGTAGCATATAAAAAAAACTTATTTTACAAGGGGAGAGTGGACCAACACCTCTGATTTAGCTGCATAAGTGTACTAGAAGTCAATGCTTTGTAGTATTAGTTTAACCCTAATTTAGGTGCAGGCTGAGATGAAACTATAGGAACTCTCCAACATTGTGTCTGATGATCGTTTGAAGTTAAGACATTATTTTAAATCATTGCTTTACACCCACACAGGGACAAAAACACCTAAAGGTCCACTCACAGGGCAATGGGTCTGAGTGATAAACAGGGTCATGTGAGAGGTTCACTCACTGTGAATGTGTGGTTGTGTGTGTGTGTGAGACTGTCGTGTGTTCCGACCACATGTGACCTCTGTGAATGTGTGTGTGCTGTGTTGCTACAGTACCTTCAGACAGGCTTAATACAGCGTCCCTTTATTTGTGTTTGTTGTTCGTCTGTTGTGCAGTCAACAAAAGATTATGGAACTTTTTATTAATGGAGCCACCGACCCTTCACAGGCTTATGCATTTCTGCTGTTACAGGAGTTTCCTTTTAAGTTGTCCGCTGTCGTCAATCCCCGCTGATCAGGGATTAGATTACAGGGTTTCCACGAAAAATCGGGAGTCTGTCCTGAGCCTAAATAACTTTCATTGTAGTGTTGGGTAAATTTGCGTTGTGGAAAGGTGAGGATGAGTGGATAAAGAGGAGAGGTAAACATGTTTGTTGCCTGGTGTGACACAGTAAACTTTATGCTTTTGTCAGTCTTTTTGAGCTGCTTTCTCTGCCTTCACTGGCAGATTGAAATATATGATAATTTGTTTTAACATAAAGAAAAGTTGGATCCACATTTACTCAACATCACAACAACAAAACTTTCTAGTTTTCAGCAAAGAAACTGCTTTAATACTTATTTAGTTTCCTTTGTTTTCTTTTCTTATGGACTTTATTTCGATTTTTCCATTCAGAGAGAAAGGTTTAGAGTTACAGTTGACGTCTCCCACTCTAAACCCTCCCTCCCCTTCCCTTCCGTCCAAGGTCGACACATGTACATTAAACTAGCAAAGACCAGACAAAAATACTGACTTAAATAGACTGTTCATGTTGATATGAACAGACAAACCAACATACAGAATAAAACACACAGGGGGAAAAATGTGTGCAGATAGTCAGATTGTAAATTCTCTTCTTTTATGTCTTATTGCTATTTCCTTTGTTTTCAGATGTGATTAGTTTAGTTTAGTTTATTTGTGCAGTAATGACGATGCAAAATACAATAAAAATGACAGTGATTACAGTTCAGGAGAGGAGGGATTATTCAGAGTCGTCCCCATTTTGAACAGATAAAAAAATTAACACTATTACACATCATAAATAAAAGAAAACAACAAACAAAGAACATGTGACACAAACAATATTCATATACACAAGAGAAAGCAAAAACAATTGTAAAAGACAAAAGAAGAAAGTAAAAACAAGAGGGAGAAGCTCAGATGATAATATTTAATATAAAAGTTATTTCTGATTAAAAAAGTATCTAAAATTCACTGATTCCAGCTACGAAATATGTTGATTTGCTGCTTTTATCTGTGTTATATAATTATAAATTAAAGATTTTAATTTTGGTACAACAAATCAAGATATTTGCAGACATTAGTTTAGTTTAGTTAAGTTTACTTACAGTTTAAAAGACTTCTTTAAACATCAACAAGAAATGATTTTAACATGGTTTTTAGTCACAAGAAAGTAATGATCATCAAATGTGTGATTCAGTGCTAAAACATGAGGCAAAGTTGATGCAGTATAAAAGGATATACAATTTTTAAAAGCACTATAGGCAGTAGAGACACATTACAACACCAGCAGGGCACATTATTAGCAGCAACAGAAAAGAGTTTAGTGCTTATATGTGTATTTATAAATTGATTACTGAAAGATCTATAAATTTTCTGATATGAACTGGAATTACATCCCACTCTACTGAACCTCTTACAGACCAGGCCGACTGGCTAAAAGCACCTTTCCTCAATGGAACAGTACAGTGTCCTCTTATGAAAACCCCAGTTGACACAATTAATGTTTGTTCTTCTGCTGATATAAGCTAGAAGTGGCGGTGGAGAAAAGTTTGCATGTCATATGAAGTCATCCCGACTTAAAATCTTTGAGCTTTCAGACTTTTTTCAAGCTATTTTATCATTTTGTTGACAATGGAAACGATGAAAATCATTGGTTGCGGCGCTGTTGTTAGTAAGAATGACTCAATTGCAGGATCAACTCGTCATGCATTCACTTATTAATCTTACAATACTTAAAAACCCACAAAAAATAGCAAAACAAATGACAAATTGGCTGCTTAACTGGTGAGTAGGCTCTGCCACAAGTAGGGCCTTGCACTTGCACACATGCACAGCAGCTTGTGTATCTGTGCTGGACTGCAAAGTTAAGCTTCAAGTTTGATGGTTTCTACTCAGTATATAGAATCATCACAGCTTGAGGGAGATAGAAAAAACATTCTTATGGTGAAAAACAGAAGTTTTCCCCCAGTTTCTGACCTCATTTTGTGAGTGACTTCAATGCCTTTATCATCACATTTAAGCTGAACAGCAGAGCACCAATATTTCATTTAACGGCAGTTTGAGCACACTGAAGTATTACCCTGCAGCCTGCATGCCACACAGCGGGGGACGCAGTAGAGTCTGTAGTGAAACTCGGTCAGGATCGTATACATTTTTCATGTGTGTGATTTCTCTCAGAGGTGGCTCTCCGTGCAGCGATCTCCTGTGACCCCACCGTGCCCTCCAATCAACATCTCACCCAGCCCCGACTTTTCCACACGCTATACATTAAAGCTACGCTGCACTCCATCAATTAAACACGGCGAGCGAGGACAGGCAGAGTTCACCGAGCTTTTCTTCAAGTTGCTGCGGGTGGCGTGATGGCTCTTGTGGTGAAACTCTGAAGTTTTGCTGCCGTGAGAGAGGACGATGGTGCAGATTAGGACTTTTTTGTCTTTTAACATGTCACTTTAATTCTCCTGTAGACCAGTAAAGCTTGATTTGTGGTGCATTTACACACTTCTGTTCCACATTTTCTGGGCTATATTTAGACGTTTGCACACACACTTGAGTATCTTTCTATTTCAGTGTGTATCGTGACTGATGATATTCCCACTCTGCTGTAAAGCTTTGATATCATTGCTCGTCCCCATATGTGCATTTGTAGCCCCTGAAGTGTGAGAGGAGATAAAATGCACGGGACCAAATGTGATCAAATATGAGGAGAAACACAACAGAGTTGATCCAATGGCTGGTGCCAAGGGATTACAGCATCTCTGCTTGTTCTGCACGGATTTATGCGTGTATGACCGGTTTACTGTGAAGGTGTTGCGTGCTCTCACCGCTCGCAACCGTGAGCTCACAGAGCATGCTACAAGCACAGATATGCATCAAGCAGAGGTCACAGAGAAGTCAGTAACACGTGTGTGCAGCCTGTGCAAACTATCAACTTTTGGGCATGTGAAGGGGATAATGTCAGGATGCGTCAGCATTAGTGAAACATCAGTGATCTGCGCACGTTATAATGTTAAAAGAAGAAGTCTAGTTCATGAGTTATGAATCTCTTTTAGCAGGAGAAGCTTTGTGGCTCAATATAAACACAAACTTTCTCAAAACTGGCACAAAATCAGAAGGATGTCGTGATTTTTATGATGTAAAAACATTTAAAACTTCTCGTTTTGAGGCTGCTCCATGATGGCAAGCCTATGTAAAGTTTTCTAGCCCTTATAGCCACTCAAATATCACTGCTTTGTCACGCCCTCAGTGCGTGATATCAACGCTGAAGGCACCCGCTAGGGTCAAGGTTGAAGGTTATTTTTTCCCAATTTTTTTGTAGCCAGGGTTCACGTAAAAACATAAAACAGAGTTCAAAAGTAATCATCAACACAAAAATCAAGCTGTCTGTAGCATCTTTATGAGACACTTCGGGCATTCAGCTAACTCCAGTGTAAACCCATCGGCAATACTTGATGCCAAGAGCAACTGGCATTGTATAAAGAGCAAGAAAGTCCCCGTAGGGCGAGAGGTGGACAGGTCAAACAAAACCAGACTTTCATCCAGTAGACCACAGTTTGTGTCCAGTGTGAAACCAAAAGCCAGCAATGTTTTAACATGTTCTCATTCCTAACTTGTCAGATGCCGGCGTTGGTTAGTGGACCGTCCTTTATCACTTTTGGATGTTCAGGAACAGCGAGTCAATATACGTTCATCATCTCTGTTCAAAATCAGCTCCCATTTTTACCAGTTTCCGCTCCTTAAATGCAGACAATCTTTTTCAGAATAAACTCTAAATGCAGAGTAGGGTTGCTTGTTTAGGTTTTGGCAATGCATTATGGGAGGAAGCCGGAGTATCCGGAGAAAACCCACGCTGACATGAAGAGAACATGCAAGATCAGTAGAGAAGAACTCCCCACTCTGAGGTTCAAACCTCCCAACCCAGGTTTCAAACCAGGAACCTTCTTGCTGTGAAGCGACAATGCTAACCACTGCACCACCGTGCCACCACCAAATACGTCTCCTAACACCACTAAAGGGTGCCTCTTTGTGTCGGTGTCTGATGCCAGTGGGCCACTGACCAAGTGTTAGTATTTGACGAGTCGGGAGTGAGACTGAGTTATGTTTAAACTTAACGTTAGGCAATTCATGTATGGTCATCACCCACTGACGTTAGTAAAGACACATATTACGTTAAACTTAACCAAGTAGTTCTGTTGCCTAACCCTCACCGTGACTGTTTCATAACAGTAACCACGGGTTACAATGTGTTTCATCTGCACAATTACTTGGTACCACCTGGGATAAGAATGTTTTGTTCATTTCTGATTTCATTGATTCTACCACTGGCACATTGTTTGGGATAAAAATGATGATGTGAATCTTTCTTCCTGGTCGTTACAGGTCAAGGTGTGGTTCCAAAACCGCCGGACCAAACAGAAGAAGGACACCACCAAGGATTCAGACAAACGCTCCTCCTCCTCAAACGAGTCCTTGGCCACCTGCAACATCCTGCGCCTCCTGGAGCAGGGCCGCCTCCTGTCGGGCCCTGCCCCGCCTCCTAACTCCCTCCTGGGGCCGCCACACCCAGCAAACGGCTCCCTGCTGAGCAGCCCAGGCGGAGGCTCCTCCACCTCTCCGGGAATCAGCAGCGGCACTCCTCCTAACTCTCTACCAGGGGGGACTTTTGGGCTGTCGCTGCCCTCGCTGGGTGGCACCCCACCCTCACCGCGGCTGGGCGTGCCGCCGCCACACTCTCTCTGCTTCTCCATGCCGCTGCTGGGGGGCGCTCATCATGAACTGACGTCCGCCTACGGCTGCGGTTCCTCAGCTTTTGAGCCGTACATGCGGCTGGACAGGAAGGAGGCAGATCTGGGAGGGAAGAAGACGGTTTCTTAAGTAATGTGTCCCTCTTTAAGGACATCAGGGGACTTGTCTTTGTCAGGCGTCTCCGCAGTCGTTCACCCCGCCGCCTGTTTGACACTTGAGCTTCAGCAGACGGGGAAAGAAAGCGACCTGGACCATGAGAAATGTGAAATAGGAAGAGACCAGGTTCCTTGTGGCACCATTTTGTGCCACAGCACTGTTGAGCACACTGACACAAAATGGTGGAAAGGACATGATGTGACGGAGACTCTCCCACATTAAAAAACAAAACTTGTGAATTTTTGCAGAAATGCCGTGTGTGTATGTTGCGTGAACCCTGACAGACAGATGTTTTCATCACCACTCTCTTCGCAGTGGTTTCAAGTGACTCTTCACTTTTTGTCCAGTGAGTTTGTGTGTGTGGTTTTCTCTCTATACAGGCCTTCATTTACTGTTCAGGAAAAAAAAAATACTTGACATGGATAGTTCAGACTGAATCAGTGTCTGAATGAGAAGAGTGGTATTTCAAAGAGAGCAGTTTGTACACATTTCAGTACATATTCCCGTACAAGTGGCCATGTTTGATTTTAGTTAATGTGCTATCACGATATGGAAGAAACACTGAAAAAAAAAAAAAAAAAAAAGAATCGTAGCATTTTAATATCAGTCTGTTTGGTGTCCAGCAATAGTTTTCGTAAATTCTTTATTTGGTTGTGTTTGTGTATGAAATAATAATGTGGTAGGATCTGGACAAAATGGTGCAAAAATCACATATCTAGATCCGATAGTTTAATATAAAAGAACAAGAGAGGAAGACGCTTTTTAGACTCTGCCAAGGCATTTATGGATTAAGCTTTGGAGCTGTCCTCCAATCACTGAGGCAAGTTAGAGATTTGACTTTTGAACCCAGATTAACTTTTAAGTCTCTCCTTCACTGAAACGCCTAATAGACACTTGTTTAATAAGACTCAAACATCTGGCCGAGTTTGTTTAAACATTTTTTTAATTCACAGAGCTGAGTTTGTGTAGTCTGAAAATGAAAGCAGCTTTATAAGTTAGTCGCAGTCGATACTTGATCCAGAGATTTCTGTTTTGCATCTTGTTTTTCAGTGTGGTCGGGACTACAGCTGCGACAAGTGGTTGAATAAAAAGTTTATCCGCAGAACATTAGTCTGCAGCAAAAACACCCTAAAAATTCTGCTTTCAGAAAAAGTGACAATTTGCTGTTTTTCTTTGTCATATATGACAGAAAATGATGATGATTAATTCGGAAAATAATTGGCAGATTAATCTAGAATAATTATTGTCTTGGACAAATATGTGACGTCACAATGAGCTATGACACCTGTAGAATTTGCTGCTGTTTTATCCCAATGTGATCTCACAGAAATACGTGAAATGACCACGACATCTGAACACCGCATGGCGTGGTGGTGACATGTATTGTGTTAAAATTATATAGTGACGGCACGGTTGTGTTTAGGCACCAAAACTACTTGGTTAGTTTTAGAAAAAGATCATGTTTTGGTAAAAAGTCCAGTGTGTAGGTTTTTAGGAGGATGTATAAGCAGAAATCACATATAAGAAGTATGTTTTCCTTAGCGTATAATCACCTGAAATTAAGTGTAGTCATGTTTTCGTTACCTTAGAAAGAGTTGTTTATATCTACATAGGGAGCATGTCCTTGCTCAAGAGATCGCCATGTTGCACCGCCATGTTTCTTCTGTAGTTTGCAGCCGCTCCGACCTTTTAAATTGCTTTATGCAGTGTGTTTACATGTGTTAATCACCTGGGGTTGCATTTTTAAAACTACGTGTAGGTTCCATAATCAAAATGTTTGTACGGACAAAAGCCAGTAATGGTGTGTGCCAAAAAATATTCGAGAATTTCTACAATCAGGCTTCCACCTCACCATCTGTGTCGCCAATTTCCTGTCTCCAAAATGTTTGTAAGCATGGGTCAAAGTTTCTCCCATCAATCCTCTTTCAGGCCTCGTTTTGTGCGTATGCAATGTCTATAAATGAGACCCCAGGTACATTAGTTTTTGAGAGGAAGAGACCTCTGTGGATAATTTGGCTCCCGGTGAAAACCTCCTGAACAATGAACACTGAAGGAAATCTAACCTGGAGAAGTTTCAGCTAGTTGCAATCTGCAATACTCACCACTAGATGCCATTATATCTGCCTAAATCTTACACACTGGACATTTAAGATAACTGCGTCTGTTACGCACGAGACGACTTTTAGTTTCACACAGGATGATCACAGTGGTCTCCAGGGTTAAAGTCCTACATTTGTTGACCCATCCATCACCCTGACCTCCTCTCTATGTGAACTTGTTGCTCTTTATACAACCTATGGGGTCGTAACATGATCCACCACCCAGTGCGTCACGTCCTTGAACCAGGGAGGGCCGCCAAGATAAAGGATGCTAACTGGCATGTAATTTCACAGACCGCTATAATACACTGTTGATACATATACCAAAATTCGTATGTATCCTACGTAATCATAAGATGTAATTTGTGTATTACCGACATATTTAGGAAGGCTGCCGTCATGTTACCAATGCACTGATGGGAGTGATGAAGGAAGCAGTCCCCGTGGAGGTTGTTTGATGGTCAACACAACACATGACTTTCCCCAGGAGACAGCTGTTAAGACTGTATGAAACCAAGTGAGCTTTGAGTAACTTTAAGGTACATTGTCACCATGTTTCTTTTCCTAAATCTAACCCATGTACATAATGTCATTCACGGGGCGCTAATTAGTCAGAAATCATACAAACTATTGTAGAAGCATGCACTGAATTTCAACACAACCACCATTTATTGTAGTGTTAAGAGGTTGTCGTCATTTCCCGTATTTCTGTGGGACCAGGATGGTTTACCCCAGCAATGTTCTTCGTATTTTGAAGTTGCCCATTTCATGGTTTACAGCAACATCACAACTATCAGACGTTCTGTTTCATCAGGTCATATCCACAATCACAAGAATTCTGTTATTTTTACACAGGAAACTTTCTCTGTGTGCACAGACTTCAGATGCACACATCACGTCTTTTCGATTATATTTAGTTTTAATTTAAATTTGTGTTTGCGCCATGTTTCCCCCTTGTCGATGTTTTAGGATGACTTTTGGCTCGCCCTCCTGTTAGATTTCAGCCCGTCTTCAATGAAAACATTTCCTCAGCTTGCCCCGAATTGAAAGCACTTTACGTTTGTAGGTTTTTGTACCTCCTCCTGTATCTCCTCCTGTTAACTCCTTATTGAACGCAGACTGAAAAACCTCCCAGCTTTAGTAAGAGTCAGGGTTTGGAGTCGGTTTATTCTTAGAAAGGTATTTTTCAGAGTTAAAGCTAGAGACCACGCCCCTTGATTTGACCTCAAATTAACCTCAAGATCCAAAATCAGCCCACTTTGAGATGCACCTTTTTCAACAAACATTAAATTCATACACGACAGACTGACAGAAGAAATAAAAAAGATCAGCTGTTGTATTTCCCCCGTATAATTCCATTTGTCCAGGTTTCCCTGTTGTCCAAAGAAAATCAAAACACACCTGCAAGAACCTGCAATTCTCGACAGTTTGCCCTCAATCTGTGTGTGTCACAAGAGTTCTCGCCCCCTTTCATAACTTCCATCCTCGTCCATTCGCTGCGTCTCATTTTCACCTCTTATTTCACCGGGTGTCTATTTATTCCCAGGTTTCCTCTCATTGTGAGGTTTAATACGTTTTCCCGCTCCTTTTCTCTCACGCTCGCTGAAGGTGACTCGACATCTTTTTAAGAAGACATTCCTGTGACATCAATTTACAAAAAGCTGCTCACAAGTAAAGGCCAGGCTATGTCTAAAACATGTTTCCCTCTGCAGATAAATGCATGGAAAGGTTCTGACCTCAGCCTATGAAAACTCCCCCGCCCCGTCTGGCGGCTCATCGGGCCTTTTTGCACCTGTGTAGCGCCGGCTGGTAGCAGCTGATTTGTTGTTGTTGTGTTCAGGCCCCAGTAGCGCCTGGAAAACCCCTGTCATCCACTCATGGCTCTTTGCAGCGGTGTACCTGTGCTGTTGTTGAACACTGTATTATTTTCTATAAGCACCATCCATAATTCACACGCTGCGGCATCAAATATTAAGCAGAGAGATGGAGCTGAGAGGTCAGGAGGCTTGCTTCTCATGTAAGGCCGGTGTACTCTTTCACAAACCCCCCCACCCCCTCCCACTCACCAGAGGGTAGAAGTTGTTTTCCTGCTGTGTCGTGAGCAAAACAAAGTCTCTGTTCCCCCATTTTTTGCTGGAATATTTAATTTTTTGTTGCATGATTTAGAGCTCAACAAGATGTTAGATGAATGAGCTCTGAACCTGCTGAAAAATGTTCTTAATTGATCCAATTTTAAGTGACATGGAGAGGAATATGAGACCTTTAGAAAATAGATTGTTATGGTTTAGTGGTTACAAAAGAAATCTGACGCTCCACATCTTCCCTCGACATTCAGAATCAGCACTTGACTCCATATTCTGTCACTGTACGGTGGTGTTTTGTAATGTAAATCTGCAGTTACTGTATTGTACGCTCAGTCATGACGAGGCTGCTCGGGAGCAGCTACTAGGAGACAGTCAAAGAAGTGAGATGCCACTTCTCTTCAACAGACGCTTTGTAAAGCCTTGCATCAGTTTAACAAAGCCTTTTCTTTTCATTTTATTTTGTTTTTCCTCAGTTCTTCTTTAAACTTCTTTTTCAGGCAGTTTCTTCACATTCCAGCTGAGTGGACATGTTGCTTTCGTTGTGTGCAATCTTTGACATCTTGCACTTGTTTAGGTTGCCACCATCTCATGGCTCTGAGTTTCTCTGATGGGTGAAGCCCTTTGAGATTGTGTGGAAATGTTCCTTTATTTTAAAATATGCTTGGTTTATTTTTTTCTTTATGCACAGCCAAGGTCCTGCATAGGCCATAACTTCTTTTCTTTAAGCAGTAAAACTTAATGTCAAGCTAATGGCACCAGCTACTACTTATGATGAACAGACTCTATGTACATAGATATAAATTTATATATGAATATATATAAATGGGTCTTTGCACAAGTTATCTCCATGTCCGCTCCATGTGATTTTAACAGGAAAAACAAAAATGCGACGGAAGATTCAGAAAAAAAAAGACTTTATATATGCTTTACAATTCTTTGTCTCATTAACATTTTGCACTTATTTAAAGAGGCTTACTTCTGTTTCTGGGCTGACAGAGCTGTTTTCACGCTCGGCCAAGATATTGTACAATATGTATATGTATTTTTATTCATATGCATATAAATATATGTCTATGTAATTTGCCTCCTGTGTTCTGTTTTCTTCACCTGCTTCAAGGCCATGGATGGATCACTGAATGGGCCTGCCAGGCACAGGGCCACGGGTCCAAAGTGTAAGGGCCCCTGTGTTCTTCACCTGTAAATGTCACCCAAATTAACACATACTGACCACAAAGAGACTCAAAATGACCACAAAGAGGCTCGAAAAGACGAAAAAATAGATACAAAGAAACCTTTAAGAGACACCAAATGACAACACAGACAGACAAAACAACCAAAAAAGGCACAAAATCACCTCCAAGAGACACAGAATAACTAAAAAACAGAACAAGGAAGGCAAACAGCGACAGAAAATGGATACAAAAGGGGCAAAACAATGACAAAGAGATGCAAAATGATCTTAAAGAGGGACTAAATGACTGCAAAAGGAGACAAGACATCCAAAAAAGACCCCAAATTACCTCTAAGACACACAAAATAACTAATAAAGAGGCAGGAAAACAACAAAGAAACACAAAGTGACTACAAAGACACACAAAATAACTAATAAAGAGGCAGGAAAACAACAAAGAAATACAAAGTGACTACAAAGAGATAAAAAAGAATTACCAAAAGGGGCAAGACAATGACAAAGAGACACAAAATGGCTACAAATACACACAAAATAACTACAAATAGACACAAAATGACTACAAAGACACACAAAGTGACTACAAAGACACACAAAATGACAACAAAGAGATAAAAAATAATTACCAAAAGGGGCAAGACAATGACAAAGAGACACAAAATGACTACAAAGAAACACAAAGTGACTACAAAGACACACAAAGTGACTACAAAGAGACACAAGATGGCTACAAATACACACAAAATAACTACAAATAGATACAAAATGACTACAAAGACACACAAAATGACAACAAAGAGATAAAAAATAATTACCAAAAGGGGCAAGACAATGACAAGGGGACACAAAATGACCACATAGAGACACAAATGACTACAAATACACACAAAATAACTACAAAGAAACACAACATGGCTACAAATAGACACAAAATGACCACAAAGAGACACAAAGTGACTACAAAGAGACCCAAAATGACTACAAAGAGACACAACATGGCTACAAATAGACACAAAATGACCACAAAGAGACACAAAATGACAACAAAAACACACAAATGACTAGAGAGACACAAAACTAATACGAAGAGAACCAAAATTACCTCAAAGGGACACAAATAAAAAGATGCATAACAACTACAAGGAGATGCAAAACAACAAGAATGAAACCCATGATGAAGTATGTGTCTCTTGCTCCTGTGTAGGAGAGGTAGTGGGGTCTGGTGCTGTCTCATAATCCACCCATGTTCGAGGCTGCAAAACTAAAATCTGACATACGTGTGGAAAAAAATGTAATTTCACATTTCCTTTACAAACACACGTGCGTAATCTGCCTGCTTTCAGTGGACCATTCAGTGAAAATGTGAGTTTGTGTTTGGTATCAGTCAAAATCTTCAAACATGACTGACATCTGCATGTCTGAGCTCTTTCTATTCACGCTGAGGATTCAGGACGCGCCTTCGCTCGCTTACTGCTTTATTAAAAACCTTGGTGTCTTTGTCCTTCTGTCCTCAGCGTGGCAGAAACCTGAAGGCAGTGGACATTTCACCTGCTGAGGTCTCTCTGTGGAGGCCATTACATACTTTATGCACTTTTAATTTTGGTTTGGATTGTGGCGCACAAAGAGTGAATTAACGTGCCCTTGGGACATTAATTGGATGAAAATATGAGAATATACTTCACAAAAGTGGAATGACTCAGGCCATTCTGCTTAATGTCTGTAAAATTAATCTCATATTTTCAAGGCAAAAACATGTATTTTAATAGAATGAAAAAACTGTGGAAGAACAGGATGTTTTTATACAGGACTGCTGGTAAAAGTACAAGTTTAATCGATCGATGCAAGCCTCTTGTTGATTGTCCCTTTTCTTAAATAAATAAAATATAAGATATTGAAGGCTGAGAACAGCGGTGCTTGTAATTACCTTCAAATGCTGCATGAGCAACTGGCTGGTAAACACACACTGGAGCAGCGTCAGCCGTTGGTGCAAGTTATGGGCTGTAATACAGCAGTAAACTAGAGCACTCAGAGAGCTCAGACCTCCGCCAAGCAGCTCGGATTTCCAGCCATTTTATTATTTTATCCACTTCGCTTCAACTGATCACCACCAAAATTTTATCATCTGTTCCTTGTCCCACTATCAACCTTTCCTGAAAATTGCATCAAAATCCGTTCAAAACTTTTCGAGTTATTTTGCAGACAAACAGACCAACGCCAGTGAAAACATAACCTCCTTGACGGAGGTAATAATCAGCCGTGTGTGTCTGACTGTGGATGGTGGAGCTGCTGAATGGATTTGTCGAGTTAGTTGCAGTGGTCGCTGTTTGCAGGTAGCTCCGCTTGTTGGCCGCTGAATGGCAGCGGAGCAAGCAGCCACCTGCTGCCGGGCTTCACAGCTGACCCCAGCAGGTCTCCACCCAGTCCGGACTGTCTCAGGAAGGTTTGTGGGTTGATGCTGTTTGACAGGCAGGTAGGAGGCTCAGTTATCTGTGAGTGTAGCTGTGCTGTAAGTAGATCATCTGAACTCTGATAATAGTTTAGTTTGTTGCAGATTAAGAAAGAATTCAGGCTTTAATTAAGTTATTTTTCTGCTGCTTAACAGTGAGATCAATAAATCAGAGTTTACAATGAACCTGGGGACAAATCCTGGTTGTCTCAGATTAGTTATTTGTGGTGTCAAAGTTTATGAGAGAGATGTTGAGCTTGTCAAGTGATTATCAGTAAGTGTGTGCTCATAAATCATCCATTTAACCTGTCAAACACTGCTGGAGAAATGAGAGTTTGTAAGTGTGAAATTATTGTTTGTAGGTGTAGAGACAAATTGTCTGAATGATTTTTTTTATACAACCTGTCAACTTAATTCTGATTTCTAAAACATGAATAAGCCTCATTGGATTAGTCTACAGATTAAAACAAACAAACAAACAAAAAAATATTAAGACTAAAACATTTTGAGTTTTTGTCGACTAAAATTATTAAGGATAAAAATGACTAAAATGTGAACACTAATAAGCATTTTCATCTCAAGTCTTAGACTAAGACTAAATCTAAAACAGCTGTCAAAATTAATTCTGATTTTGACCAAACATTCCAAAAACTTAAAGTCAGGTACGAGTTTAGGTCACAAAAGTGTTAACTTTTGTTTTTGAAGAACTGAAGCACTTTCAAAAGTGATTCTTAAGTTGGACAGACATTTTATTTTGCGCTGGTTAAGACAGCAAAACCGTTATTTTGTTCTTTAATTTGTGACTGTGATGATTTAACAATAGACCGAAGGCGAGCAGAGAGAAAATGCAAAGCTCTCTGTTTGTAACTGTCATTTAAACATCAAAACACCATCTCTAGTCCTAAAACCAATAACCAGTCTTGAGGTGCTTTACTTGAGTACTGCTTTTTTTTTTTTATTTCTTACCTCCTTGACATTTTTAATCTGCTATCATTTTCTATCTTTGCCTTTAAGGTGACCTTGAGTGTCTTTCATTTTATTCTACTTTATATTTATTCACATCACTACATTAATTAAGACACCAGTATTGTACTTTTTACACCAGTACCATAACTTTAGTTACTTAAGTTACTTGGCTAATTCAAATTAATGATACAAAATTGTGATTGATAAATACATTATCATGTATTTTTCCTTTACCAGCCTCAATATTAAAGCAGTAATCAAGTAAAATAATAAATCACAAGTACATTTATTTTTGGTACATTAAATATATTTTCATGCCAACACTTTTGCACTTTAACCACGACTTTAAACAGTATTGCTGGATCTGAGTACTCTTCCCATCACTGCAGAGTACTGATCCCTCTAAGTCTCCGTAGATTAAGGTCTGTGTGTTGCAGCACTTACAAAGGTTACATGTTGTCTCGGGATGCTGACTGTGTGACGCTCCACATCATTGTTTGAAAGACAAAAACTGATTTAAACTGATTTAAACGTATCAGCTAATTCATATTTTGATGATTTCTTAGCAGAACTCTGCCATCAATGTGTCAGATGAAGATTATTCTGCAGAGACAGAACAAGCTTGTCTGAGACACAGAGGTAACACACTGCATATATTCCCCCAGACTTCAGCGAGGGGCACTCCACCAAGCTGGGACAATTGATCCGCAGGGTGCCAATTATAGTGATTGGCACCTTTATTTGAGCGAGGAAAAGGCGAGAGGGCCAGCAGAAAGGAGACCAGATGGGTGGCCTGTTTTAGAGGTGGGGAGGACGGCAGGGAGGGGACGGACAGGAGGAGCTGCCCTACAGCAGAGGAAGAAGCTGAGGTGGTAAACAGCCTCTGGAGAGGAGCAACACAACTCTGCTAATTGGGATTTTATTGGTGGTTTTAATGTGTAATCTCTCATCAGAGATTATGTTAATCAATAAAATACAGATTGTGCTCTTTGCTCTGTGTGTGCAGCAGAAATACTGATCCGACAGATAAGATAAAACAAAAATAATATCAATAGTACATATTATTAATATATATTTGAAGAAGAATGTTAATGTTGTTTTTTTCCCTTAAAGACTGACTAGAAGTGATGTGAAATATAATTCAATGAGGTGGAAAGTGCAATGTAATCTGGTAATTATATGAGGAAAATATCAAAAAATGTAAATATATTATTATAAAAGTATTAAATATATTAACTGGTTAATTTCCAAATAATTATTTCCAATTAATATCCAGTCACTCAGTTGGTGTCACTATACAGTCAGTCTGCTAAAAAAAAGTAAAAAGTGAAATATGTCTATAGGTAAGCATACAATTCAACATACAGAGGGACACTTACTAATAATTAATAAACAATAAAAAAGGTTTTTTGCCAAGTAAATTCCTTTAAAATCGCTTAGAAACTCAACACAAGTGACTAAACTCTAATAATGTAAAATTTTGTCTTTATTTTCCCTGTAATAAGTATAAATTTCCACATTCATTTCCTATTTCTTATATGTTTTTTTAATACAGTAAGAGAAATTAAATAGAATATAATTAAATTAAATATAATAAAATAATTTTAAAAATGTATTTATTTTAAATTAATGTCATTTAAAAATGTATTTAAATTTTGTCAGTTCATCGTCACTCCTAAGTTGTTGTTGTTGTTGTTGTTGTTGTTGTTTACATTTTAAAAAATTCTATTTAATTCAATCAAATGGTTGCTAAACTCTAATAACTCACTTATAACTTTGTGTATATTTTCCCTGTTATTGGTACTAAGTTACATATTTATTTCCTGTTTCCTTATATGGTTTTTGAATTCAGTGGGACAAATAAAATAAAATTAAATCAAATTAAACTAAATAGAATAAAATAATTGTAGAAAATGTATTTATTTATTTATATATTTATTTTAAATTAATCGAAAAATGCATTCAAATTTTGTCAGTTCATCTTCACTCCTAAGTTTATTTGTTTTTTACATTTTTAAAAAAATTCTATTCAATTTAATTAAATGGTGGCTGAACTTGAATAACTCACTTAAAACTGTGTGTATATTTTCATTGTTATTAGTATCAAGTTACATATTTATTTCCTTACATGGTTTTTGAATACAATAAGACAAATCAAATATAATAAAATAAAATTAAGCAGAATAAAGTATATTTCTTTACATTTTATTCATTTATTATTTATTTATCTTAATTTAATTTAACTTTAAAAATATATTTAAATTTTGTCCGTTCGTCATCACTCCTAAGTTGTTGTTTTGTTTTGTTTTGTTTTTAACTTTTTTATTATTCTGTTTAATTTAATTAAATGTTTACTCTTCTTTGTTGGACAAATTTAGTTCATGCTTTAAATTAGTGGATCCCAAATGGTGGGGCGTGGTCCAAAAGTGGGTTGGGGGTCCATTCTGAATGGACTGCAAGTGACTCCTCAATGTGTCAAGTTTGTAAAAAACACACTATTTTGAAGTACAGTAAATTTTCCGCACAGAGCTTTTATTTTGAAGTGCCATTTCCTGCTGTTAAATGGGTGACCAACAGACAGCTACTGGACAGAGACAGCAAACTAACTCGAACACATGGCCAAATGCAAGTATGATGCTTTATGTTTGGTTGTATTAGTATCTGTCTTTGTTTTCTCATGTTCAGTCATCTTAAGGATTTAGGCTTTCAGTTTTTCCTTGTTGCATTCAGTCAGTTAGTTTAGTGTTTCCTGTTAATTTGTGTCATGTCTTCTTTCACTTCCCGCCTTTGTGTGTTTTCCCGCCTGTTTTCCACCACACCTGTGTTATCAGTTCCACCTGAGTCTGATCACCCTGCTCTCCTTGGGTAGTTAGTCCTTGTGCGTCTCTTGTCTTTTGTCAGTTGGTCATCAGGCCTTGTGAGAAGAAGTCCAGCTCATTAGTTTCCCAATATTTTCTGGATTTCTTGTGGATTTACCTACCTGTCTGTGTTTTGGACGTCATGCTGTAAGTTAACTTTTAGGGGTTAAACCACTAAACTCTACCGGTTGCTTCATCCTCTGGTTCTACGATTGGGCACCAACATGTGAAGCCTGTGACATAAACAATTATCACTTTTCAGTACAATTTATTCGGTATTACATAGCATCATATGTAAAGCGTGGTATACACTGTGCCATTTTGGGCCATCCCAGATGAAAGACGAACAACTCAAAAGAAATGTGGCGATATCTTTGGTTGTAGCTCCACATCACAGAGTTAGAGAGGTTGAAGGATGGGGGTCTTGCAATCAAAGCCTGGGATAAAATTTGGGATGATCGTTGGGATGAAAAGACACACTGGCGCTAAACCCAAACAAACAGATGGACAGCAGCTTGCCATGGAGGCAAAATGTGCTAAAAGAAATGTGTGGGGTACCAGAAAAGAGGAAAACCTTGTGGAGTTGTGGCAGCAGAAGCCTTGCCTGTATGATGTGTCCCTCTGCTCTTACCAGGATCGCATAAAGACGGACGAAGCATGGAAGGAAGAAGGTGCGTAGTTGCAGCTGCCAGGTGAGCAACACAGAGAAACACAGCAGTATATAGTGCCCTCAAAACTTTAGGTTATTTAATAATGCGACCCTCTATGTTGTGCCTCACAGCATCCTAACGGACCCAAGTTTATTGGATCCATGTCGCACAGTGTAGCTAACTTATTAGACTGCTAAAAATTAGCAGTCTGTGGAAGGCTGAAGGTTTATGATGCTACTATAAGGCACCAGTATATAATTAAAACCCATGTTTAGTTGTCGTACATGCACAGTTTCAGAAGACCAGTGCATATATATGTCGACGACACCGTGATTTCTACTAATGCTGCAACAGCTGGACATGTCACTGGACACCTGCAACAACTTATGTAGAAAAAAAAATTACATCTAAGTTGTGTGCAGTTTTATATGATGGGGGATGTAGGAGCTGTGAATTCATTTAAAAGGAATGGATTTTGTAAGATTAGTGTGATTCGAAATAGTTTATATTTTTTGCGTTTGTTTTTTCTTTAGAGTTTTGGGATATTTATTATGTTTGTGATTGCGGTTATTGGGAGAGTCGGGTCAGATGGATATGGGCGGTGACACTCATTATCATTAAAAGCATACCATGTTCACCTGTGTGTTCTTTTTTGGTTGGCGAGAGGGTGAGTGGGTCGTCATATTTTTTGTTGACGGCACTTTCTTTGTTTGGTGATCATCCTGATTATGTGGTACAATAAGTTAATTCCTTTTTATGAATAAATTTATTTAACATTTTTTGAATCTTAACAAATCTTTTGTTGGTGTGTCAGACAAGTTACTCACGCCCAGCCTCTCAGCAACATCTAGTTTGTTTCCTGCAGTCACTACAGGTGAGGTTAGTTAGTTGCCGCCGATCATATTTAATTGGATAGATTTATGTATACTCCTAAGAGGTCAAATTGCAGTCAAAAATATGGCAGTGATTTGGATGTAAAAACACTCAGAATGATTTTTGGACATATTTAGCATACAACAGTTTATTTTAAGTTTCCCTGTTTAACATTTACACTTTAGTTGTAAGCAGATATAAATGTTTATCTGTTAATCCATCAACAACTGTAGCTCCTCATTTACAAGTGGATGCTGGTGTGTAAACTGATAGAATGATAATATAATAAAATAAGAAAAAATAAAAAAAGAGAGAGAGAACTTAAAAAAATACTTTGGTTGGTAACACACAAGTTAATTGACTTTTTCCAACTCAATTTCAAAGCGATTGTGTTAACCTTTTTTAACTTGATTTGTAAGAATTAATTTGTGTGTTACTGATCAAAGTAATTATTTTAAGTTAAGTTAAAAATTCATTTTTGTCAGTGTATAAGTTATAATTGATGATAAATACTCTACATTAATAAACACTCCAATTGTCCTTATAGCTGCTTATTATTTTATTTTTATTATGTAAAATGTTTTATGTCTTATGTTATAAACCATTTATTAAATGGTTATATTCGCTTATAAATGCTAAATGCTGGGACTTTAAAATAATACAAGTGCCTTTTTATTTCAAAGTGTCTTCAATATAACTCATCACTTTCTTTTATATACTTATACTTACTGTTTTAAAACATTTTTTACACCTCTGTATATACAAACATATTATTTTTCATATGCATATACATTTTCTGCATTCCTGTTAACATTCAGCTCATTTGCAATTACGGTCCAACACAGATGTATTTTTATTTCATATTTTGTGTAAGTTATATTTATTGTGCACTGTTTTATGTTTTTATTTAATTTATTTAATCAGAAAAAAAAAACCCTTAGGATTAAAAATATCCTTTTCGAGAGTGTCCTGGCCAAAACAGACAGCAATAAAAGTTACAGACAGATAACGCAGAGCAAAAATACAAATTAAAAAGAGCTCTAATACAAGCGATGTAAAACACAAAATGAGATTTCTACAAACGTGTCTCATGTCTCAGATTCTCTCCAATCTTTTTTTTAACTTAATTTAATTTGATTTTTCTAATTATTTATTGAGCATTGCTGGAGGGAGCCTGAGATCTAAGCTTTCCATCGCTAACAACAGCAAAATATACCTTAAAAATAACCACAGCACATCACATTATTTGACTGTCTCTGTGACGTCAAGTAGTCATAAGTGTCCCAATACGTCTTTTTTATGACAGAAGACATTTCTGTGTGTCCTGATGAACTGTGATTTAAGTTCTGAGTCATAAAAACTGGCTAATCTATCATAAACATTCATAGGTTTAAGAAACAAAAACACATACAATAGTAATGTACCCTTTTAAGAACAAAAAATAGAATACAACAATGAGGAAAGGACTAAAGAAATGAAACAGAAATATGGATGAACGCATGAAGTGTTGTCTGTCAGGTGCACCTGATGCTTCCCACTCATCTCATGTTGAACAGAGAGCACGGATCAATTCCACATCAGCACTCAGACACTGTTTGTTGTGCATCAACAAATGAACTCTCAGCTCCATGTTGGCTCTGTTTTCTTTTTCTTTTAACACCGTATGTGTTTGTGTGTGAATCTGGAGGGTCTACAGACCTTTAGGAATGCACTACTCTCCTTCCTCCATCCATCCGTCCTCCCCCTCCTCCTCCTCCTCCTATAAAGCAGCTCAGTGGCCCATCAGGGGGCCCCTCCACTAATTAGGGTCACTAATTGGGGGTTGGCCAGGGCAGAGACCCCTCCACACCTGCACGGTCATGTGACATTCAAAGAGGTGCGTAGGGTCAAGGGTCATGTGGTCGGGAGGGGGAGAGGAGAGGGCGGGTTTGGATTAGTTGGACTGAGCAGATGAAGAGAGGGGTTAAAGGAGGAAAACAGCAGGAGAAACCTCGGCGAGAAAGAAATTCACAGTTTAGATTTTAAACATTTTTGTTACAGTGACAACCACAAACGTTCAAAGACAGATGATATCCTCTGATTGTGGTGTCCCACATGTTTACAGGTGTCTGCAGCGTCACTGTCCTGAAAAACAAACCAAACAGCTGCAACATAAAAGTGAACCTATTAAAAAGAGTGTCCAAAAAGAAGGAGTGGACGTGCAGGGAAACATAGAAGAAGTGTGAGACGATAGAGTGAAAGACACGTTAAGAAATGCGGGCGGGGACACGCTGCCCTGTCAGAGGTTAATTGCCAGGTGACCTTAAGGGCTGGACAGCTCAGCGGAGGCCCCAAGCCTGCCTGCCTCTCTCAGCTCTCGTGGACTAAGTGATGTCTGCTTGTTTTGACACGATTCACACAAGAGTCGGGGTTAGGCTGACTGAAAAGATTCACAGCTGCATTCCTGTGAGAACCAAACCGACCCAAAAATCTTCCAGAGACAGAGAGGGAGAGGTACCAGCTTAAAGGATTTATCTTTAAATGATGCGAAGGCAGGACATGAGACAAGAGGAGAAATGTGTTAATCAGAATCTACAATATATGTGAGGTCATTTGTAAGCACAGGTGTAAATAATAGAATTAAAGATGGCTGAACTCTAGAGCTGTTTCAGTTTCAGACATCAGACATTGTCATTTAGCTACACTGGGGACATGTCCTCACCCTTTTTTGAAATTTTGTTGCAATATTTTTTGAGCATAATTTGTTAAAAATCTTCTGTAAAATAGCTTGCACCAAAGGGAATATGCAAAAATTAAAAGATAGATTAGTCATTATTTTTAAAAAGTGGCCTTTAGTTATGAATTTTGCTATTTCTTTTGTCCCTTAAACAGATTTTGGACATTCAACCTTGCATAATTCTGAATTTCTTATTGATCTAACTTTTATTAACTTCAAATATGACACATAAATACAGATTTTAATGAAATGTGTCATGTCTTGTAAGATATATATTCGTATTATATGTCTCTTTAATATCAAGTTTGTAGACTTGGTGACCACAGCAATGTGACAGCAGAGCACGTGGTTGGAGGACAATTCGCTCCATGGAGGAAACCAAAATAAGAAAGAAATCAAGGTAAATTTTTGTTAAATAAACAATGTTTATTAGTTGTCATTTCCTAACAGCCAGTTTTCTTTGACTGTACAAATCATGAGAAGAATATTATTTTATATTTTGTATTTGGTGTAGGCCTGTATTTAATGCTAATGCTAAAACAGACATTAGCAAGCTAACGTATCGTGAGACCTTTTTAAAAACGTGACAATCTAATTTCCACATCAAGAATAAGAAGTGTTTATCGGCTGTCATTTCCAAACATCTCATATTTCCTGGGAATGTACAACTAGTAAGAAAAACATTTTATATGGTGTGCTTGGTGTACATTTAATGCTAAAATGGACACTAGCAAGCTAACAGTGTGGTGTGTTGGGGCTAATGGTGCGTTTGTTCTGTACTCCGAGGTCAGAAATTCCCAGTTCCCAGTTACATTAGGTCAGCCTCATCTGCGGCTCTCATCAGTTGGAGTGCATGATGGTTTTGAAGCTGTCTATACTCCGAAAGTGCAAGGACAACAAAGGCTTTCTTGCGGGTGTCCATGTTTTTTTCTGTCAACTAGAATGCAAAAACTGTTGTCAACTCGGAGGTGACGTCATTCCCACTTCCGACCTCCGAGTACAAAACGAACACAGCATAAATGAGTGGAGTTTCCCAGCATACCCTGAGACAATTTTTTTACGGCCATAAGATAAAGGAAACTGTGTTTAAATGTGTTCTAAGTCATGCACATGTTACATATTACGCAGTGAGTAATGTTCACATATTCACAATGGTTGTAATCGGTCATGATTAATGTTGTGGGAAAAGAAATATTGCACCATGAGTTAAGTTGTGCGCATGGTTAGAAATGCTCTGCCTGTGTTGGTATACGAAAGTCACGAGAGTAGCTGTGGTATGGAATAATAGGTAGTTTTTGATAATGCTGTGAAGTCTTGTCCACTGACCTCTTGTTAAGAAGAACTTCAACTTCCTACAACATCATGGCAACTATTGAAAACACAAAATGATTACCGGTTGTCATTTCCAAACAACTAACTCTGTGTATTTTGTGAATACTTAATGTTGTCAACAAAATGTACATTAGCAAGCTAACGTATCATGAGGTTCTTTAAAATGAAAATGTGACAAAATGTAATTTCCATGACAATAATTTCCATCACTTTGTTTATGTGTTGGTAAGACATATGGTAATGGAAATGACAATGTCAGTGTTATATTACTGGAACTACTGTATCGATACATTTTTCAAAATATGCGTTAGATTTTCTAAAAGTTTCCAGACCCAAACTGACCATAGCTGAAGAACAACCCTAACATGGAGTAACTTATCATTGACATGAATAGGTGCCACACGCACATTTAAGGAAGCTGCAAGAAAGGTTCCCAGGTTGCAAAACGCTAGGTGCACCACACTGCTTTTTTTTTTTTTTTTTTAAAAATCGAATTCCACAAGTAAAAGAATTGCTTTTTATTGTTGCCAGGCAACCACCCCGCCACCTCCTTACCGTAACCTTCCCATATAATCTATCGTTTTGTTCCCCACAGTATTTAGTAGTTAGTTACAAAAATGGACAGGCAGAGGGTACTTGCTAATAGTTTGTTGGTCACAGGGAAACAGAGATCTGTGTGGGGACATGAGACCCTAAAAAAGAGAGTGGATCACAGGGAGTACCACCAGCTGGTCCAGGAGCTTCTCCTCAATGATGGCCGTTTCCAGGCATATTTTAGGATGACTCAGGGGCAGAAGGTCTGCCTTTTAAATCATCCACTTGGACAATGGGGGGAAAAAGTTGAGATGACATGGGGCGCTTTTCCGCTCTGAGTTGAAGTTTTTTCAACTCGAGGAGTTCAGAGTGCTTCGGCAAAAACACCAGGAGCATAAAGTGCAGAAACATGAGGTGCGTAGCAATGCAAACACAGCGAGCAAAAAGCTTCATTCTCCTTAAAAACAATTACAAAAAGCCGCCTCCAGCTGCTGAAATGCTTTCTGTGTGATCAGTGCTTAAATCATGACACGTGAGAGAAAAGGTAAACTACAGGAGAATAAACATTACATTCAGTTTTTACATTTTGAATTGTCACCTGCCGCCTGAATTTTGTGTTTTCCTTTACATAAATAAGACATTTTCACCAGAAAGCAGGAAATGAAGTGTTTGACACTCAAATTTTCCTGGGGTTAGGATTACTAAGGACAAAGCTACGGCCTTGGTTGGAGCCTCAGCTATACCCTGTGATGCGCAGTTTCTTCCCAGCCCACTGTAATTATCTACTCTGACCTTACACCAACCCCCCGCTACATTAAAATTGCATAATTTGTTTTTTTCTGTCAGAGCCCTGATGTCCCAAAACCATTTTTCAGCACAAAGTGACGCCCTTGGTTTCAGGGTCCTGGTTTTGTGCATGCTGGCTCACTGTCATGGTTTACGGGGACATATGAATAGAACATTACCATCATGTCTGCGGTGAAACAGCCCCGTCTCTCAGAAATTATACGTATGTGTATGTGTATGGCTTTATTGTGGTGTTTCCAAGGTCAAGAACAAATGTACTTACATTTATGCGTTGAAGTGAGTCGGCATCTTCATCAATAACACATCTTTTGTTTAGAGTAAAACAATTCAGTATTTTACAGCACAGTCATATAACATCGTGTTCTGTGTAATTGTGAGGTATTTTTCATTGTTGTGTTAAAGCAAGCGTGTTTTCAGAGATAAAAAATATTTTTATGCTGCGAACACTGGAGTCAAGGCCTGACACGGGTCAAACATAGACAAACAGGCTTTTAGAGCAAAGAATTATCAGTGACCCACTGTAGTTGTGTTCTGTGGCATTGTGCACACGCACTCACATGACAATGCATCATCGCACTGTTCCTATTTTCAATTTCTCAACCTTTCACAGAGCTGAATGAATCTTGCCTCTGCACACAAAGAGGCGCAGCTGAAGATGTAGAAAACTCGAGATTACAAATTGTATTTTAACCTTCTGCACAATAAATTCGAGCATGTAACAGGAGGAGAGCTCTCCTCTCTGCACTCATGACTACGACTCTGCTCTCCTTTTCAATTTACACTTTTCTCTTGTATTCAAGGACGCTTTCTTCCTTCTCCTGTTTTGTCTCTGCACCCAAACGACCAATGTCTGCATCACCTCTTCACCTCAATGTTTATGACCCTTTAGCTTGTATTCAGATGATATTATGTGAAACAAGCAGCGAGTGCATCAGGAACATTCCAGCGTTGTTTTGTGCTTGGCTGTGAATCAGCGGCCAGAGCTGCAGATTGACTTTGGCCTTGGGTATAAAGCTGCTTTTGTGAGGGCAGCCATTCTTGCGCTTATCTCCCTTGATTAGGTCAGTGGGTGTACAACAAGGTGATCACACCTCAAGGACACAAAATGGCACCTTTGTTACAATGCGCCCAGCTGTTCGACCACAATGTCTGAGCACAATGCACCCAGCCTCTAAAGCAGTGATCTTTCACCATTAACCACCACAAACAGTCTTGAAACCTTGGACTTCCGTCGAGTTAGAGCAAACTTGAAGAATTCTGCTTTTAAAGCCCCTATAATGTCTTTCACTTTCTTCCTCTACCTTCACTTCGCAGCGCTAATGCACAGCAGAGTGCTTCCTCCACTAATGAATGCGAGGTTTTGTGCAGAAACCCTCTTATATTCTATCATCATCACATACTTCAAGACCTCACTGAACTGGCAACGCATTCAATGCACACCGACAATAGCTAATTACATATTCAGCGACATTGAGAAGTTATTTAGTTCTGTTAGGAAATAACAGGTGAGGTGATGACAAGCAGAGTGCAGTCTGTGCTGAAAAATGCAGCATTTATTCTGAAAGAAAGACGAGAGCGAAGAAAGTACTTAAGATTTTGTATAAGACAATCTTAATAGAGAGTGCGTTTGTCCTTGTATGTTTAAATGTCAGTCACTTGTTGCCATGTTGGAGTCTTAAGTATCTCATTGAAAGCTTTGAGGGCACTCGTCTCATGTGAATGAAGTTTTCTGAGGATATTTGTGTCCCTTCACTGTCTCTTTAGGCAGATATTGATTGTGCCTTACTTCATTTCTAAAGCTGTTTTGAGTATTTTTCTTCATGATGATCAGGAATTTCACCCTCTCCTTTCATTGTACTGTGTTATTTTAACTATAATTTGTCTTCACAGCACCTGAATGCTTCACGTGTAGTAATCACTCCTAGGAACTATAGGTTAATTGACTGCTACGTCCCAGTAATATTGTTTAGTTTACAATGGAAACACTGGCAAATACCACTCAAGATTCATAGTAACCTTTGAAAAGATATGTATTTAATTTCACGCAGAAGAGGCAGGTATTTCATTTCTCGCTGAAATGCCAACTGGAAATGTAGGCTAATGCTAGCAAATTTCACCACCAGTAGCTAGTTTATTAACACCAACTCCACAGGTTGGATGAAAACTTCAGTCTCAGTGGACTTTTTAATGCTTTCAGCTGAGTCGTTTTAAAACAAAAAACATGTTAAAATGTCGTAAATATGAATTTGATTGCAGATACAGTCATGATACAGCTAGTATGCTAAAATCACTGAGGCTAAAGCTAACAGGCCTGAGTCATGATACATGTGGAGGACATGTAGGCTAACTAAGGAGTTACATTGTTCTTGTACTGAAATGTAGAGCTAGTTAGCAGGTGTAGAACAGTATTATTAAAACGCAAAGATTAAAATGGTATCTCAAGCTAACACAGCTAGCTAAGCATTCAATAAGCCAGAAGGATAGATTTAGGTTTCTGTTTTCATTTACATGAGAAAAAAACTAATCAGAAAATAAAATAAATTAAAAAAGATAGGAGAGAGCCACTGATGTTAGCTTAAACTCTGATATAGCGTTTAGGATGTGCTTCCACATATGCTCCAGTCCTAAACAGGGCTTTTTCTAACGTAACTTTTAATTCCACAAAATAATTTAGCTGGAAAATGTTACGCTTGTCAGCCTTGGTAGTGACAGTTAGGGCCTAGCCGAATTAGCTTGCTAACATTAGCAGCTTATGTTAGACCAGAAAAACACTATTTAATCCATTCCCCACACTTTTGCTGTTATTATATTGACCAGGCATAAACCTGGTGGGGATCATGCGTGGTGTTGTGTGTGTGCTGTCCACAGCTAATCTTGCAAACTACTGGACCAAACAGCCTAATGTTTTGTGTGCACATTTATGACTGTATGCTCAAGGAACTTTTGGGGTTGTGGTAATTTACAATTGCTGAAAAACCTTTTTAATTAATAGTTTTATATCATCATTGACTGCTGACTCGTAACTGGACCATAGCTAAAAACAACAAGCCTTACCGACTAAAGGTCAAGCAAACACCATGCCTCAAAAATTTTCATTGTACAACCCCACACTGGCGGCAGCTAGATGCATGTCAGTGCTCCTGGATGTGCCGCCCATGCCACTTTACGCCACCATCCTATTTCCAGCCTTGCCATCCCTGGATTAAATGCATTTTACCCCCACTTGCTCTCTGCCTGTACATACCAACTCCCAGAGCAGCTCTTCTTCTCTGCTCCTGTGGCAGCTCGACTCCGCTCCTCACCATGGATGCATGAAGTGAACTCTGTTGCTGTTACTATGTCTCATGTGTGACAAAGATTGGATGAGGAGAGACTTGTTGAGGACGAGAAATATCCCTAGCCAAATGACCCACAATCCCATCATTATAAAGACAGTGGTCAAAAAGATATTGCCTGGCGATAGATGGGGTCGTCAGCTGAGAAATCAAGTTTAATTATCGTCTGTCCACACAAAATTAAGCTAACACAGCGATGTAAGAAGTACAGATCTTTCAGTAAAAGTAGTAATAACTTTCTGTGGTCGTCTGTTAACCATCTGCAGTGTGACGTGTTCAGTGTTTGCTAGGGGCGGCACTTGCTGCGTGTCACAAGACATGCTGTACGCAGTGGCTCTAATGTGTTTTCAGCTTAATGTGGGCCACATTTTGGCTTTCGCCGTGGCTTAAAAACTAGCATCCATACAAGTGTTTAGTCTCAATTATAACCTGAGCATCTGCAGATTGATTCCATACCCGATATTATGATCTGTGAAAGTCAGGCCGATAGGCTACAAGATGAGTAAGTCAACTGATGATGTTATATTTGCTGCCATCCTGACTGTACAGGAAGGACAATTCCATTGACAGCAGCTCGTAGACTCTAATGATCATTAGTCCGTGATATTTGTACTTCTACCCCAAGTAGTTGAAGTTATAGGGTTGAGCTGAATACTTTGATGAAACAAGTATCTGGTACAGATAATGCACTTTTTTACGAATACGAGTATTATACAAGCAAAATGTCTCAATATCTGAATTTGTGGTGAAGAAAGATCCTCATTTGGGTAGCTATCAAAATAAGTTTTACATTGGTTTTGTGAGACTGGCTGACATATTTAATTGTCTCGTTTTAAATCTTGGTTCCACACTTGGCTCATCCCATCAGGCTCAGCTTGACCCTCTGCACCCTCTGGGGTCACTGCAGGTTGCCCTCATTAGTAACAGGGGGTCTCCACCTCGACCCAGTCCATCACCCTATTTGTGTCCTCCTTAATAGACCCATAAACGACCACACATGAGCAAAGGTTCCTACCCGGACCGTAACCTATAACCTCAGGAACTTCACTTGGTTCTTTGCCTCCATTCATACTCCATTCAGTCGGACTGCAGCAATCCGTTTAGTCAATGAAAAGGGAAAACACACACATGCACACAAGGGATCACTTCCTCGTCCTGCCCTCGCCTCAAATCCAGGACACCCACACACACACACACACACACACACACACACACACACACACACACTCATACATCCTCATGCAGAGCATTTCCGGGCCGACTGAAAACAGAGGGAGCTAGTGAGAGAGCAGGGGCTCACAACGGGATTATTGGGGAAGAAGAAGGGAGGAGGAGGGGTGCCAAGGCAGAGGAGGGGGGCCCTCTCTGCTTTCAACGGACGTGTGAACAAAAGCCTGGTCAAACTGTCGGGCCCGAAGCCTAGGGTGTTTACTGCTCTTGTATCTATAACCAACAAATCAAGGATCCCCCTCACCACCACCACCACCACCACCTCCACAGCTCCACTCCCCCTGCTGCCCCTTTTCCCTTGAGCTGCCTGGCTTTATTGGGAACAGCAAATTAAGGAACCATCCATCTGGGTGTGATCACCAATTACGGAGGGAAGCTGTCAGCATGCATTAAGGCCTGCGCGGAAGGCGGGCGTGTTAGGGCGGCTTTTATGAAGAGGAGGAGGCGAGGGAGGGAGTTAAGGAGCGCGAAAGTGATTGGATATGATTAAGAAATCAACTGAAAATTTAAACTTTTTTTTTTTTTTTTTTTTGAGGTCTTAAACACAACTTGGGCCATTCTTTACGACCTTGATGTGTTGTCTCAGGAAAACAAAGTCCGCTCATTATTTGCCGCCTTGCTGCCCCAAACAATTTTGTATTGTTTCACAAGCGAGGATGAGTGAGTGCACTTTTTCAGCGCTACATAAAGCGACCATGTAAGCGATATAAATATGGTAAAAACTCAATGCATGCTTATGGCCGGCCCCCTTTTGTCACTGCTCACTGGCACAGGCCGTGATTCCCTGTAACACTTCTCCTCCGGCCAGCTTTCTCACAACACAATAGAGCCGTCATTAACTTTTTGCTCCATCGGAATGCTGAAAGACCCCGTCGACCAAACGCCCCCTTCCCCTCCCCTCCCTTCCTCTCGCTCCACCATGCATCCCGCTTTTCTCTCCGCTCGCTGGTTTTCCAGGGCCCTAATTTGCGAAGGCCAGGTGTGCGCGGGCCCACAGTAAAGGGGGGTGAGCATGGGTGAGGAGAAAGGGTGAGCGTGGGGAAGAAGGGGTGGGCGGCATACAAAGGGGTTCCACAAACCAGAGGGCATCAGTGCAGACTTTTTTTTTTTTCCTGGCATATTTTCTCAAGTGTTGTAATTGAATGTGTTTTGTGTTTGCGTGAATTTAACCACTAAACCAGAGGTTCCCAACCTGGGGTCAGGACCCCCACAAAGGGTCTCGAGATAAACCAGAGGGGTCAGAAGATGATTAGTAGGAGTTGAAAGCAGAAAAGCAGCAAACTAAGGGTGCAAAAATCTGTTAATTTTTCAAAGACGCGACAAAATCAGTGAAATAAAACAAAAGAAATAACACTGGTCACTACCAGTAGATATTTTTAATGATGAGAAGTTGCTGGTGGCTTTGTTTGGGTCACTATCCAAAAATTGCGATAAACTTTGTACTACACTGTGCGTAAGTGACTTAAACCTGCAATATAAGAGTTTGGCTCAGGGGGAGCGAAAACAAGACACGTTAGCACCTTTTGGCATGCCAAAGTGGTTTGCCGATTTATAAACCTTGAGGGCTGAAAATGAAACCAATGTATAAGTGCCAAAAACTATAGTTCCTCGAATGACCACTAGAGGCTGGCTCCAATAGTGAGTCAAACCCATGGATTTATAATAATACCTATATATCCACCCAGCTCTTGTTGAAATAGGGTCACTTCAGGCTCCAAAAATCCAAGATGGCGACGGCTGAAATGCCACACTCGAAGCTTTAAAAATGGGAGTCCACAGTAGCTACACCCATTATTTTATATAGTCTGTGCTATTTATACATCCTGCAAAAACAGAGTTATGTTAGCATGTATTTGAAGGGTGGTTGTACTCGGCAACTGTAAGTCCAATATTCACTTAATCGTAGCTCCGTTTTGGTCTCAACCCCAGAGGAAATATGTAGCCCTTTAGCTGTTAAATGCTCCACTATGTTCACCAGCTAGTTGCCAACTTTGTCTGTCTACCAACTGTTGCTTAGCAGTTAGCATGCTATGGCTTTTTAAGGCTTTCTTGCTAAGTTGCCAGCTGTGGCCGATGCTAATTTGCGGGACAGAAAAATCAATTGGTTGTCTGAAAGATGCTAGAACGCTCTATAAAGTTCAGAGAAATTGAAAAGTTTGGTGATAAATTTTAATTTTTTTCACCACTAGCGACACCCTTCACATTACATGCAGTCATTAAATCCTTTGCTAATATAGACATAACGATTATAGCTGCTTTAATTTAATACTTTTATACAGATGTGTGTTACATTCATGCATGCCCCTCTGTGTGGCTGCTGAGTTGGATGTGTGGGAGTTTATGTGCAGTAAACTGTGGTTTCTATGTGATGTGTCACTTTGAATATGTGCTCTGGTGGTGAATATGAGTATGAATGTGTGAATGAGTCATTGTGTGTTCGTGTGTGTGTAATTGGGGGATGAACGAGGGGGGGAGCGCTACAAGTCGCTCCAAAGTTGTTCTCCAGCTAGCCTGCCAGGTTGAGCGAGTTGCTCAGACCTCGGCGGCTTTGCTTTTTTGTCGAGGCACAGCGGGCGGGTGAGGAAGGAGGTGGCAGTGGTGGGAGGGGGAGAAAGAGGAAGAGGAGGGTGGGGGGGGGCGACCAGGACTAATTGCCACTAATTGAATTGGATGTGCTGATCAGATGGGAGGCTGTGGAAGTAATCTGAGTTGTCACAGCAGATAACGCTGGGCCGTCCCAGAGTGTCCGCCTCATGTGACAGCCTGTAACATAGCCTGCGAGAGGGCACCGGCCCCCTTTGTCACCACCACAAAAGGGGAAAGAAGCAAAGTTGCCAGTTACAGTGAGCAGCGACCGGCTCGGAGTGGGAGGAGGGAGTCATGGAGGTGGGGAGGGAAAGGGGAAGGGTGGAAGAGGAGGAAAGGAAGATGGGAGAAATGACTAAGATGAAAGAGGAAAGCTCAGGAGGGGAGATGTTCAGAAACAGGTGAATGAGATGAAGATATATGCTCGTACAAAAAGTAAGATTAAGATATAAGCTTTTTAGAAAGACTCAGGAGTACACAGGAGGAGGTCGCGTATGTGACCTCATAGCTTTCGCTCGCTTCCTGCAGCTTGGCCTCCCCGCTGAAATTCCACTGTTTTATGATTAATCGATTTATGATTGAAGATGTCTGTGTGTTTTGTGCCAGGTTGCAGTCACTCCAAGCTGCAGGAAGCGAGCGAGAGCTATGACGTCACATACGCGACCGCCTCCTGTGTAGTTTTTCTAATTACGTTTTTTTCAAAAGCTTATATCTCAACAGTTTAACACAAAGTATGACTTTCTTGGCCTTAAAATTTATGTTTTAAATTCATTAACGACATATTTGGATTTCATGTCGCAACTCAAACGGGACCAAAAGATAATATTTCTCTCCTCATTCACTGCCATTCATATTTTTTCCGATCTAAGGTCCCATGAGCTTCACTGGAAGGGGCGTGACTTCGGCACTCTATAAAATGACGTCATTTTGATGTCGGGCCTAAAAGGGTCTTTAATTTTTAAAACAGATATAATGTATTCTTATGTTTTTTAAGGCCTTGAATGTGCAAACCTACGTGGCAATAAACCATTTCTGATTCTGACTGTTTCACCGTTTTAATTGTCTGTAGCTGTCATCACACAAGTTTCTTTTACCTGTTAAATCATTTATATATTGTGAAAACTTTACAGTTGATAAGACTGATTTTAAAACTGAGCTGCAGTGTGTTTTGTGTTTGTTTTTTCCCATCTGATCCTGCGCCAATGAAACCCCTGATGGCTGTGGCTAAATATAAGCGCCTGTTTGCTGATGTTGTAAATGACGGATGATGATCGGTAATTTGCCTCTGAGCTTTTTTTCTTTCTTTCTTTTTGCTGCGTTTGAGTGGATTCCCGGAGCACACCTGCATTCAGTGCAGCTGTGCAGGATACTGTACCACCGCTGCTGCTGATCATAGAAACACAGGATTATAAAGAGTACAGGTGGACGACAGAAAAAAAAGACAAGAGGGGTGAGAAAAAAGAGTGGCTGTGGGTCTTTCCCAAGCCTGCAGCAGTCCAATTAAGCAGGATTTCTCCCACTCCACATCTGACTCACACACACATTTACAAGCAGAGCAGCTGTGCAGTCAGTCGGTGCTTTTGAGGGAGGGGTTAAGTCTTGTCAGAAGGATGAAAGCAGCCCTGAGTTGTGTGTGTAAACCTGAGTGTGCACGTACATGTGTGCGTAGTATGTATCTATACTCCGCAGATATGAGTGTGTGTCTACGCAGCTACGCAGTGCACAAGTGTGTGTGTGTGTGTGTGTTGTGTAAAAGGGTGAGTTATGCATGCAGTGAGCATCCCGGGGCACGCAGATGTGTGAGTGTGGAGGACTAAGCCCTGGCGAAGCCCGCTGCGAGGGGTCACGACCTTTACAGAATCAGTGCCTCTGCATGTCAGGACTAATGGAAGGGCCCCACCAGCTGCACAGAGAGGAGGAGGAGGAGGAGGTAGGGGAAAAAAGATGAAGAGTGAATGAAGACTGAGGTGGGAAAAAAGAGATGGATAGGAAGGTTTGGGAGTGGGAGGAGAAATGTTGAGGAAGAGGAGAAGAGGAGTGGGAGGGAGAAGGAGGATGGAAAGAAAATGTTTTAAGAAGCGAGATTGAGGGAGAACAAGTAAATACTCGTATTTTTGGGAAGTGAAAACTTGGAAAAACGTTAGAAAGCAGAAAAGGAACAGGATTTTCTGAAGCGGGAACAAAGGACAAAATAGATGCGAGGATGAACAGCAGGAGATGCAAGGTAAGGATGGGAGGAGGAGGAGGAGGAGGAGGAGGAGGAGGAGGAGTGATGGCATGATGGTGGGATTGAGACAGAAATAAGAGGAGAGGAAATGGGTGTGGCCTAGAGATGTTTTCATGTCTGGTGTCATCTTATCCCCCCATTCAAAGGAACACTTCATCTGCAAATTGACCGTCTGTACATCAGGGTGACTGAAGAATCCAACAAAGGCGAACATTCTTGATGGATCATAGTAAACAGGCGCCGCATTTAACAACAGCAAAACTACATCACATCATCCGTTTATAACCTCTAACAGCTTCTGCAGTATCATCCAAGTCTCATTCATCCAGTCGTATCCTCAGTACTTCCCCATCACATGCATTTTTGTTATAACCTTACGATTTAAAACACTTCTGCATAAACAATGTCATGCACGACGAGTTGCTTGTGTGGAGCTTGTGCGCATGCGCATGCTCAGGAACACACAGGGCACGCTACTCATAGGCGGAAGTGTTTATATTGTAACGTTTTAGCAGGGGTGGATTATGAGACGATGAGCCACTGGGCACAGATCTGCAAAGAGCCCCCCTCACCTTTCTTACACTGGAGCAAGACACATACACGTTATAGTTGTTTGGCATCTCTTTGTAGTCCAAATGCATCTTTTTGTAGTTTTGTGTCTCATTGTGTTCGTTTTATGTCTCTTTGTGTTTGTTTTGTGTCGCTTTGTGTTTGTTTTGTGTCTTTGTGATCGTTTTGTGTCTCTTTGTATGTCTTTTGTGTCTCTTTGTATTTGTTTTGTGTCTCTTTGTGTTTATTTTGTGTCTCCTTGTGTTCATTTTGTGTCTCTTTGTGTTTGTTTTGTGTCTCCATGTGGTCATTTTGTGTCTCTTTGTATTTGTTTTGTGTCTCTTTGTGTTTGTTTTGTGTCTCCTTGTGGTCATTTTGTGTCTCTTTGTATTTGTTTTGTGTCTCTTTGTGTTTGTTTTGTGTCTCCTTGTGTTCATTTTGTGTCTCTTTGTGGTCATTTTGTGTCTCTTTGTATTTGTTTTGTGTCTCCTTGTGTTCATTTTATGTCTCTTTGTGTTTGTTTTGTGTCTCCTTGTGTTCATTTTGTGTCTCTTTGTGTTCATTTTGTGTCTCCTTGTGTTCATTTTATGTCTCTTTGTGTTTGTTTTGTGTCTCCTTGTGTTCATTTTATGTCTCTTTGTGTTCGTTTTGTGTCTCTTTGTATAAGTTTTGTCTCCTTGTGTTCATTTTGTGTTTCTTTGTGATAGGTTTGTGTCTCTTTGTGTTTGTTTTATGTCTCCTTGTGTTTTTTTTGTGTCTCTTTGTGTTCATTTTGCGTCTCTTTATGTTTGTTTTGTGTCTCTTTGTTCATTTTATGTCTCTGTGATAATTTTGAGCCTTTTTTGTGTTCGTTTTGTATCTCTGTGGGGACATTTTGCTTATATTTGTAGTTGTTTTGTATCTCTGTCTCTTTGTGTTTGTTTTGTGTCTTTGTGATCGTTTTGTGTCTCTTTGTATGTCTTTTGTGTCTCTTTGTATTTGTTTTGTGTCTCTTTGTTTATTTTGTGTCTCCTTGTGTTCATTTTGTGTCTCTGTGTTTGTTTTGTGTCTCTTTGTGGTCATTTTGTGTCTCTTTGTATTTGTTTTGTGTCTCCTTGTGTTCATTTTGTGTCTCTTTGTGGTCATTTTGTGTCTTTGTATTTGTTTTGTGTCTCTTTGTGTTCATTTTGTGTCTCTTTGTGTTCGTTTTGTGTCTCCTTGTGTTCATTTTATGTCTCTTTGTGTTCATTTTGTGTTTCTTTGTGATAGGTTTGTGTCTCTTTGTGTTCATTTTGTGTCTCTTTGTGTTCATTTTGCGTCTCTTTATGTTTGTTTTGTGTCTCTTTTTCATTTTATGTCTCTGTGATAATTTTGAGCCTTTTTTGGTCGTTTTGTATCTCTGTGTGGTCATTTTGCTTATATTTGTAGTTATTATGTGTCTCTTTGTATTTGTTTTGTGTCACTTTGTGTTCATTTGGTGTTTGCGTTTGTTTTGTGTCTCTTTGTAGTAACCTGGAGTCTATTTCTTGGTCGTTGTGTGTCTCTTGTGGTCATTATGTCCATTTTTGTAGTTATCATTTGTCTTTTTGTGTTTGTTTTATGTGTTTTTATGGTCATTTTAAATCTCTACCTGATCAGTACGTGTTAATTTTGTACATTTTGAAGGCCAGCCCCCCCCCCCCCACACACACACACACACACACTTTGGGAAAGGACCGTTCAGTAATTCTTGTGTTCAGGCAGTACTGAGCATACGGATGGTCAATTTGCGTGTGAAGTATTCTTTTCACCTTGCATTTGAATATCCTTTTGATACTGGATTTTACTTATGATAGTTTTTTTAGCTGAACACTCCAGTAAAGGAGTGTAAGCTGTGTAATGCTGCATGAGACCAGTACATAATTTGAATACACGAGAGCAAGTCAAAGATGGAGAAAAATGAATGTGAGAAGAAGATGTCACCGGCTTAATCACGGTATTAAATCAAACAGCAATATATGGTTTAATCATTAATTTGTTTGACAAACACTAAATGATGTTCTCACTTTGAATATGTATATGTGGACTTGACCTTTGCTCTTTGAGACTTTAACAAAGAAGCAAATTTATAATCTATTTACTGCTTGAACCTGAGGCAAGCTGTGTCTTGCATATCTGTGTGTGGATATAATAATTATCAGATGTCAACTCTCCTCTGATAAACATCCTAATTAACTGAGTATTTTGCATCTTGTATCTCAGTCAAATGTGTCTGTTCTCAATAAAAAACATTAGGACATAAATTTGAGATAATTGTCTGTGAACAGAAATGATGTGATTGCATTTGAAACCAGCATTCAGGAGAAATAAGAGCGTGTTTAGAGCAATCAGGTAATTGATGTCAGATGATGTTCCACACTGATAAAAACAAATCGGCTGCGGCGCTTATTGAAGAGAAAATAAGAAGCAATCAAGGTGAGGTGACTGAACGTACAGCAAGTTATGATTCTAAGAGCAAGAGGTGCTGAAATCATTTCTTTTCAACAAAGGAAATTATGCAAATGTATGCTGCTAATTCCCTGACAGACAGACAGACAGACAGACAGATGGATGCGTGTATCAGCCGCAGTGTGTGAATGCATGTATCTGTGTGTGTGTTCAGCTGCAGACAGTGCCACTGTGTGCCCACCATGACCAGACACCCTGCTTCCTCTCCTGTCATGACCCGCAGACGGTGATCGGGCCCGTCTGTGCCACTTTGTGCCGGGTTCAGCAGACGGCTTCCCCTCTGACATCATCACTGTGAGACGGTTACAGGAGACGCGGGGCAGAAGCCAACGACGGAGGACACTGACAGTGTGTCTGGTATTTTGTTGGACGTACAGTGGCTATAGTGACGTGGTCTTTTCTCACAGGCCTCTGGAGTTCAGTCTGGCATGAGCAGAGAAATTTAAGAGGATATTTTAATTTAAAATAAAACAGGAAATATAAAGAAAAAAAAATCATTTTAGTTCCCGTAAAAATAAGCACCAGTAAATAAAACACAGTGAGGAATTTATTTTAACATTATTTTTAAACATTAAAAAAATAATTTTACTTGTTATTTTTCGATTAAAATTCAATGTTAATTTTCCCCTCTTCATTTATAAAGATTTAGAGCTCAGTACTGAGGGAAGAACCTGTTGAAGACATGCAGCACAGCAACAGGTGGCAGTTCACAGAGTTAGAGTGACACCTACAGAGCTCAGTGAGGAAGAACCACCAGCTGCACACAGTCTGTGACAGTGGACACTGGCTCCAGATAACAGTTGTAAGAGTCTAAGTTTGTTTCCTGTCGTAGGAAATCACAGCAGCTACAGCCTGGATATGTTTAGGTTGGGATTTTTTTTGCAGGGAAATGTAAATATCATGTAAATCATGTGGTTTATAGCATTAGCAAATTAGCATTGCTTGAGCCAAGTGAAGCTTTTATATGATACAAATACAGTACAGCAAGAATACAGCCATTTTAAAAACTTTTAATGCTGATAAGTTTAGTTTAAACTGAAAAAATAAATTTCAATTCTTCTCATTTTTATTTTCTATTTAATATCCATCCATCTATTTCTTATTTTTCTAACTTCTAGCTTTCTTCTTTTATCATATTTGTCCATTTTCACAATTCTCCCCAGGGATCAATATTTCTGATTCTGTTTCTGATTCTCTATTGTTGAAATTTTCAGCACCTGAATTAGTATCATACAAGTTTTCAGTGATGACACTGAAGCAAATCTATTTTCTGTAATAGCTCACTTGAGGAGTGAGAACGTGTTTTTCTACAAAGCCCCTTTTTTTCTCTTTTTAAGAAAATAAGCGAAAGTTCTCTTGGCGTGACACGACGCAGCTGCACAAGAACATTTCCAAAATAAAACAGAGACAAAAACTATTCAACTTGATTTAATTCAAAATAGTTTATTTATCTCTGAAGGGGGGATTTAACACAAGCAGGTTTGGAAATCCAAAACCCAAAAAGTCAAAATTCATTGTAGCTCAGAGTCATTATCAGCCGTGGAGCACACTTATGCAACAAGGCAATTTTAAAATGCTTTATATGAAACATCAAAAGGGCCAAAGTGCAAAAGAAGCACATTATTAAAGACATTCTATTGAAATTTAAAACGGCATTAAAGAGCCGACAGAAAGGAGAAAGAATAAAAGTGACAGTGCAGTGTAATATATACCATATACAAATAATTATTTGATTTAATAAAAGGAAGCAGCGAACAGAAAAGTCTTCAGCCTTGATTTTTAAAGAAATTAGAGTTGCAGTTTTCTCGGAGTTTGTTCCAGATATGTGGTGCATAGAAACTAAAGGCTGGTTCATGTAAAGCATTACAAACCAAGTGTCTGACACATATAATACATACAATAAGACAATAGTGAGTGGCATTAGCAAAATAAAAGTGGTTAAAAAGATGAAACCAAAGGAGGAAAAACAGTGAAAGACACAACAGTCAATGTTTGCTCTGAGAAAAATAAGTAAAAAGTGAGATTTATATCAGCCAAAATTTGAATTAATTTCAAGTCAAAGTATCTAAGAATCTTTAGGGACTTGTTGGACAATTACAGAGATTTGACATCCAACACAGTTAAAACAAAGCACAATGCAAAATACTGTTCATACAAGACATGAGTTAGAAAATGCATGCTTTAAATATGTGCATTTAAACTGCATTAAATCTTAATTTTTAAAGAAGTTAGAGTTGCAGTTTTCTGGGAGTTTGCTCCAGATATGTGGTGCATAAAAACTAAAGGCTGGTTCTTCATGTTTAGTCTTGACTCTGATGACAGCGTGCCTTAAAACAGCAGTGAGCAACGTCAGCAAAACACACAAAAACAGAGTGTTTGACACGTATAATATATACGATAAGACAATAGTGAGCAGCCTTAGCAAAATAATATTAATAATAGTGGTTAAATGATGAAAATAAAGGAGAAAAAACACTAGAATTAATGTTTTCAATGGGAGCCACGGGCTGCCACCAGAGTTGCACAAGAAAAATAAATAAAAAGTATGATTTATATCAGGCAAAACTTGATTTAAAATAAAGTAAAATGTCTAAGAATCTCAATGAGACACCCACCTCGACTACTACACAGTACATTACTGTTCATACAAGACATACGTTTGAATATGCATACTTTAAATATGTGCAATTAAACTGCGTTTAAAAATACTAAAGTTAACCACCTGACTGCTCACGATTATCACTTATTGGGAGCATTTAAAATAATTAAAGTTTGAGTTCTGCAGGTGGGAATTTCACCTCTAACCCCGTAAAGTCTGCAGAGTTTGCAGGATGATCAATACCAACAGTTGCCCGCACACATTTGTGAATATTTCCCCTCAATTCAGTGGATCACTGTGTGACTGTGATGTATTTGTGTGTAAAGAAAATTGTCATTTACACGCTCTAACAGACCCGGCCATCATCCTCTGGTCTAAACTAGCACAGCAGAGACAAATATCCTGCAGGGAATTGACTCACGAGCAGCTGGACTCATTCATTTACACCTGCAGCCTCAAACAATCGTGCCTGCCTACATCATAGCGTAGTAGCGACTCATAAAGTACAGTAACGTGCATGCACTTTGAGTCTGTGACTGCATGGTGATGTAATATGAAGTGGTTAACGTGGCCCACATATTAAATATCCCATTAAGTGCTTATAAAAATCCCTACTGGCTCCCAGCAGATGGTTAAAGGATAGTTTGGGGTCATTGGAAATGATATCCTTCTGTTTTGAGGTTTGTTTGGACAAAACGTAATGGCTCGGACACGGTTTTTATGATAGAGAGGGAGGAGAGTGTGAGAGGGAGGAGAAGGAGAGTGGATGGAGGCGGCGGCAGCGGCGGCTGTTTGTTTGTTTCCAGCGTACAGTGGAGTCACCAGGAGGCCAGCAGTGTCTGCGAGGCTCTCCTGTCACAACGCATCCCGTCACCCTCCTCCATCCGTCCTCCCTCCTCCTCTCTTTCCAACATCTGAATTCCCAGAAACATGGATACAGTCTGTCACCAGAAACACCTTCCTCTTCTTATCACTCGTCTTTCATTACCCGCCTCTCTTCTTCTTATGCTGCCCTGCCCAAGGCCTCGTCTTATGCGAGGGTCGTGACCCCTCCGACCTCTCGTTGACCCCAGCTCGGCCTTCGCAGGTTAGCCTGTCTGTCAGCTGCAGCTGCAGTGCTGCTAAAAGCCCGGATAATCCAATCACACAGTCATTAGTGCTGAGTAGGCTGAAGCTGGAGCAGGTGAGCGTGTGTTTCTGTGTGTGTGTTTGTCTCATAAGCTTCTACTATTTTTTTATGCTCATTTCTCACATGTAGATTTTAGCAGATAATCAGAAGTCACATGCCCAAAAACACATCAGATCAGTGGTGTTAAACCCCAACGATCTGTCACATCAGTCCAGTTCTGCTCCGTGTATCATACAACCAGATGTGTCATGAACTAAAATCAGCTGCTGCAGCTTCATTAAACCTCTATTCAGTGTAGAGTCCACTGGACATGTGTGGATGCAGATGAGAGGGAGGGGTTGCCAGGTTTGAGGTTTTCAGGATGAAAGGCATGTGTGGTGTCAGAGCCCATCGTGGCGGAGATGTAAAGAAGAGAAGCTGCTGGGAGGTTTTAGCAGCTTTTATAAGGTTGTCCAGAGCTGCAGCAGAGACTGGGGAAACCATATCTGGCTCTATGACAAAGAAACATGATACGTTACGTTTGTACATCTTATATGCATCATAGCAGTATAAATATATGTAAATGAACTGACTTTACCATCAGGCGAGATGATGTGACACCTGGCTGAGATGCCTGCCAAGCTGCAGACCACTGCTGAGTGTTCAAAACAAACAACAAAACCACTTGTGTTTAATCAAGTCATTGCTGTCAACAGTCAACCTGTTGCTGTTACTCCACCGGGGACAATGCCACAGAGCGGTTATTTTTGACCAAAACATCTCTGTTTTTCCTGCCGGATTAGTACCATGAAAAGATACTTGTTTTTCACCGAAACATTGCTTCATTTCCAACCTGACGTCACATTTCCTGCCAGCATAGTGCCACGAAAAGGAGTTGTGTTTTCCAAAAACTTCGCTGCATTTTCTGCCAAGATGGTGCCACAAAAAAGTGGTTGTTTTTTTTTTACCAAACACTGCTACATGTAGTGCCACAGAAAGTGGTTGTTTGTACCGAAACGTGGCGACATTTTCTGCTAGGATATTGCCACAGATAGCCGGTATTTTTCACCAAGATATCGTTGCATTTCCTGCCAGCATAGGGCAATGATAAGCAGCTGTTTTTTTACGGAGACACTGCTGCATTTCCTGCCGGGATAGTGCCAGAGAAAGTGATTGTCTTTTATTGAAATATTGCTGTATTTTGAACCTGATGCCACATTTCCTGCCAGGATAGTGCCACAAATAGCCATTGTTTTACACCAAGACATTGCAGCGTTTCCTGCCGGGATAATGCCACAAAAAAGTGGTTGTTTTTACCGAAACATGGCTACATTTCCTGCCAGATAGTGCCACAAATAGCCATTGTTTTCACAAAGATATTGCTGCATTTCCTGCCAGCATAGGGCAGCGAAAAACAGTCGTTTTTTTTTTGCCAAGACATTGCTGTGTTTCCTGCTGGGATAGCGCTATGAAAAGTGGTTGTTTTTCACTGAGACATCACCGTGTTTTCTGTCAGGATTAAACCACCAAAACTCTTAAACTCAAATTTTAAGCCAAAACATGATATTTTCCTAACCATAACCAAGTGTTCCTTGTGCCTAATAATAACCACGTTTTAACCACAGCATTGTGCAAATGTTTAAAAAAACATACTCACATACAAGTGTAACATATCTGTGGTTTGCAGAGACATAAAATGCCAACATTTATTCTAGCACCTGGGTTGTCTTGGAGGTCAGTCACACATGCATATTAGCACAGGGGAAAAAATAAATAGATAAATAAGGGAAAATGAAATTCAGATAACATAAAATAAAATAAGTAAATATTTGTTGATTTTTCCATTGATAGCCAGGGTTTCAGTATGTTTGAATAAACGGTTGCCAGTTCTTATGGAAGGTCTTTAGGGAACCTCTCTAATCCTCTCAGGCCTAATGCACTGCAGCATCTCATGAATCCATCTATTGAGCGGGTGGGGAGGGATGTGTCCATTTAAGAAGAATAAGCCTCCTAGCAAGCAGAGTGGTGATGCAATAACTTGTTGTGCGTGACCTTGGGTGTGTTGGGCATTGAAGGAATTCTGAAAAGGGCAGTGACGAGGTCGGAGTCAACTGTTTTACCCAAGACCCCACTGAGTGTGTCAAATATCATAGGAAAATCTCAGAGCATTGCTACTGCAGTAGCCTTGCACATAGGATAGGAAAGTCTGGTATATGTGTCCCCATTGGTCATCTGACATTGTAATCCCGAGTTCTTGGTGCCAGATGGCCTGTAGGGAGTCTGAACAAGTTGGGTTTACCTTGAAAATGTGATTGAATGAGCCCCTCATAGCCAATGATGACCACTGTTCAAGGCAAGAAATGACAAAAGCAGGTGTTTTTAGTGAGATATTGCCAGCATTTCCAGCTACAATTGTGCCACCAAAACTGGGTACTTTAAGCCTAAACATGATATTTAACAAACTACACTTTAACCAAAGTGTAGTTGCAACGCTAAGAAAGGTTTCAACATATTCCTACAGAATGATGAAAGTATGTAACCATGAATGTGTCCATGGTTTTCAGAAACATACAATGGATTCATTCTAGTATCTATTCCAGAGACTGGGATGATTAACTGATAGAAAAGAGTCAATCACAGAATATGGAGGGCGTTTGGGAAATTGGGGGAATTGATTTTGTACAAAGTGTCTAATCTGGAAGGAGTGAAACAAGTACTTAGAGGGGGCAGATGTGCATCAGGAGCCAGACGTCCGCTCATCAGATGATCGGCAATTTGATCCCCGGCTCCTTAAGTCTGCATGTCGGAGTATCATTGGGCAAGACACTGAACCCCAAATTGTGTCAGTGCAATTGATGATGATGAACAGGTGGCACCTTGTATGGTGGTGTCGGCCAAAAGTGAATGAATGGGTGTGTGTGTGTGACATGTAGTGTACAAGTGAGTGTTGGGATGACTAGAAATTTACCATCCAAGCCCATCTGGCATCAGATGTCAATATGACGTCAGAAAGACCTTGGACTCTTACAATGGACAGAAATTAAATTTTGGATGGACTGAAAATTGGATTGACGATTTTTGAAATGTCTAATGATGTTAGATTTTCACATTGTGTGGACGTTAACATTATAATGTTTTGCAGATGTTGGGTGTTAGTATGTATTTTTACATCTCCACTGACCAGTGGATACTTGGTCAAGTCCCTGGGGATCATGTTCCATTATGACAGACGTCAGAAGTGCTAGGCTTTCTCATGAATGGACAAGTTAAATGTGTCAAGGCACCATTTTAGGTAATAGTATACATGCCACCATCCTATATAAGCTGTGTCTCTCTCTCTTCACAATCATCACATAGCTTCTGCATGTAGCCATGTTGATCCAAGCTTGTAATTAAACATGCATTACGAAAGAACTCTGTGATCTGCCTCATCCTTGAATTCTCCAGATCACCACAGAAACACCTACTCTCATTGGGTTTTGTTCTCGATAACTTACGACTTGGTATTTAGATGACTCGGTACTCTACATAAACGTGACATTGGCATGAGACATTTGTAAGATGCTTTTATTCGGTAACTTAACAACACACCTTAAAAACCAACAAAATATCAATATCATCTGTCTTCACTATCTGACATCAAATTGACGTTGCCATTAGATGTTGCCTTGAGATTGAAATTTGGTTTAGCAATGTTGGTGGCCAGCAGGGACAACCTGTTTCACTCTGAAGTCATTGAAATTGCGGTGCTTGGGCAGTAACTTGTGCCATCAGACACTGACGAAATAAGCCGTTCTTAAACGTTGATATGATACGCAGCTGGACGCCATTATAGTTCAATGGTGCTCGACAACATCAGGGGGAAAAGCAGTGGGACAAGAATGAAAATTAAGGTAATAAAAGTCGGAGCTGTGGTGGTGGATGGGTCCAACAAACACCAACTTTTACCTGGGAGAGCGGTATTCGCGTCCCGTAAGATTATAAACCCAACCACGTGCGTTAGTTGTTGAAGATTCATGGTGTTGTACTGACGTAGTGCTTTTATTTTGAAAGAGACTTTATGTAAACGGTAAAGTTCCTGTGAAAACAGGAGTGTATTTTGAAAGAAGACGACGCAGGGCGTCCCAAAACATCCACAACGAACATACCCAGGGTACCTTTCACGTCATATGTAAACGTAGAAGCTCCATGACCAAACATCTGGGCCCACACCTTTTAATTAGGTCGTTATTATTGTTTCATGCTGTCCTGTCTGTCTGTTACCATGGTGATATCTTCCTTTTAGTCTCAGTGCACCCTGCTTGATTAATTACAAATAAAGACAGTAATTATTTTAGCCCTGACTCAGTTTGATGAACCAATTAACCTCTATACTTTTATTAAATTATTCATACCTTGCTCTTTTGTTTATTCTGTTAATTTCATTTCCCGTAAATTCTATTAATGTGTCTTTTTATATTGTGTTGCGTTTCTCAAACATCTTAATTGAGCAAGTGCAAAACTATTAGATTAGACTGTTGTCTGTCAGGTATACTGAGGAGGCACCACATTCAGATGATTGTAAAATAACTATATATTTACCATCCATCTAACAGTGAACACAAAGCACACATACCCACAGTAGCACAGTATAATTATGTTTTTGTTTTTTATTGTGTAACCTTTTCAATACCACTATCCTGATTGTGGTCAACTTAATAAAAACTCAACCTCAAATTATTTTATTTTAAATTCTATTGGAGTTTCCAAAATGCCAATTAATTTTGTTTTTAGAGAACTATGTGTAAAATGCTGAACAACACAAATGAAATATTTCAATTAACGGACTGCTGCCGCCATATAAACATGAAATTGGGTTTGATTATTTCACTCACATTGCAAACTAAATTAAACTTGCAAAGGGACTGCAGTTTTAGTAGAGCTCTTTGTTTATCTACTTTTTCATGCTGTCTAATGACCATAAACTTGAACATTACCCTGAAGCCTGCAGCTCTTTATGTTGAAGGCAGAACTACAGATGAGTGCGACATAATACAAAACAGGCTATGGTTTTATTAATAGGTCCTAAGACAAGTGTAGGTCTATTAACATATTTTATGGAATATATTACACTGTCTAAGTCAGCCTCACAGTAAATGGGTTGTGGTTTGAACCGAGCTTGGGGCCCTTTTGTGTGGAGTTTGCATGTTATGGTCCCAAAATTTGGACAACACCGTATTCTGACCTTTATGGTAATTGCCCAGAGCGAACTATTATTCTATAATTTTATAGCTTGGGAAAGGCAAGTGAATACCTGAAGATGACATCTGAAATCTTTATTAAAAACACGCCACATAGGCCCACAATACACTATGTGACATTGCTTCGGACTTGACAAAGCTAGCGCAAGGATTTACGACTACTTCCGGTTTTCAAAATAAGACGTTGACACCATATAAAATACCAAGCACTTACAGTATATGGAAATAAGTTTAATCAGATGTATTCACAAGATGAGTAAAACATAGTCCCTGTAAATAAAATAAAATAAAATAAAATACAATGAACTTAAATACAATAAACTTAAATTAAATTAAATTGAATTAAAATGTGAGGGATATTTTTCTATTTCAGGTTGCTGGGAAAAATAAATGTATAAATAAATAAATAACTCCTGAAAACAACTAATACATTTCAGGTCAGGAAAGCTCGGACTACATGCAGACTGAAAATCCAGCAGTTATACTATATCAAGTTTAGAAATTTTTCTAAACTAAAAGTACCACATTTGTGCCTTGAAATGGCTTCCTTTTTTGAAATTTTAGGTGCTTTAAAAAATATGTATAATAGGCTTTTTTGTCTCACTTGGATGTGGGATGACCGCATCTGTTGTCCGTTCAGAAGGATGAAGTGGGTGTACTGTCCTTGGCTTTTTGGCTGATAGGTGGGTATACTGTAAATGACCAGAAAAAATACATATTAACTGCCAGTCATGGCTGTGCTGTCACCATAGGTGTATAATAAAAACAGCTGTGGGCGGTCACTGAGCCATAACTTTGAGAAACAGGCCTTTAAAGTAAGCAGTACGGTGGCCGCGAAGATTAACTACAGAGCGTTCCCATTGTGAATTGGGAGCGCTTCTTGTATTATAAGGGCTGTCCCGGAGTGAAAACTACACAGAAGAGCTGATAGCACCATTTTCCGTTGCAGCCGACAAGGTGTAAAAAACAAGCCAACCCAACAACAGGGCGCGTGCCGGAAGACGGCAGAACGTTGATGGTTGAACTGCAGTACGTTAGGTGAACGAAGCTAGCATTAGCATACACAGCTAGCGATGGACTTTACACAACGATATTCACTATTTGGATGAATTTTATGAACTCCCTTTTCATTATTTTTTAGTCTTACAGAGTAAGGGAATATAAAAAATGGAGGAATGGACACATTCCGGCGTTGGGACCGTTGTAAAGGTAGGGAGTTACCATTTGTCACATCTGTCTTGTCTTGTTAACTGTAGGTGTTTCTTGAAAACTGTTTCCCTGTCAATGTGTGTACCGGTAAATGTGAATAAAGAATCTTTGGTGCCCATAGTTTCAGTACATTTAATACAACGGTTAAATTAAGGGGAATGTAGGCGAGCTGAGGACGTTTAGCATATTCACATTAAAGTTTAACGGTTAATACTCATTGTTAGCTGCGTCATGCTAAGTCAAGGTCACTATGTAAGTGAGGACCACTGGTTGCTAGCTTGTCATGGTGCCTTTAAGCTTCAAAATAATATCTATCATCTGAATTTAGTTCATATTCTGACTCATACATCACAAACTACATTTACTGTGTAGTTTTCGTTGTGAATAAAACCTGTTTGTTCCATAAGCAGTTCAGAACACTCACAGTGCACTTAGTGCCGTTATGTATTTGATATATAATTTGTGTTAACATTTTATTTTGAAAACGGAAGTGGTTACGTGTGTTCTCGCGGTAACTTGGCTAAGTTCAACGCAGTTTGATAAACTGTTTAAGGCTTGCTCACATCACGTAGAATTAAGATTTAATGGTTTAAGCAAAGCTTGGATACCGTAACACTTTGTAAACTGAGGAAATTAGAGATTAAAGTGTGTAACCCTGATCGTCAGCTCGCTCGGGGCCGTTTCAATGCGTTTACCTTAAAGGTCGGAGTACTGGTGCACTCTCAATCTAGACGCTGCTGGTTTAACCATGAAGTTACCAGTGATTGATATTTCGACTATCATGCAAAACTATATTTTTCACGGAGATAATGTGTGTGTTCAAATACTCTGCATGTAGCCTTAGAGCGACATGTCAGGATGGCCGAGCGGTCTAAGGCGCTGCGTTCAGGTCGCAGTCTCCCCTGGAGGCGTGGGTTCGAATCCCACTTCTGACAATAACCTTTTGAGGAAGTACCATGTGTAGAAAACGCTCATGAATGGTCACAATAGTGACATGATGAACAAATATGCACTGTACACAGAGATTTCGAACTGAAAGTGGTGTGTTTGTGTATTGAAATAACTATCTGAGGTTTCTATTTTTAAGGAGTACCCTTAACATTTGACTGTAATTTGATTGTTGCAGCTTGAAATAGATATTTGTCACTATGCCCTCAGCACGTGTAGGCTGTTGAACACATGCTGTAAACAAATAAGATTATTTCTACCTTATGAATTCATGAATATGCACAAAGTAAAATAAAGAAATACCTCCTCAAGTCAATAATGGAGGTAAGAGGTTCACATTTTAAATAAAAATATATATTTAAAACATTTTCAAATGAGAATCACAAGCTGCTGACCATCACCTCTCTCTCTCTCTCTCTCTCTCTCTCTCTCTATATATATATATGTATGTATATATGAATTTATTAATTAAGGCGTACATGTTTGTATTTTTGTATTTTACCAATTAAATTAACTGTTTGATTCAATTGTCTGTATTATTTCCCCACTGTGAAGATCTAAAGCATTGAGATTCAGATGTTTTAATTTTTTATTCCACAGTTAGAAATATAAATTCCAGTGGGAAATGCTGAATCTGACTTTAACAGGCTTTAATAGCCTTAATAGGCTATCATACATGTCATATAAAATATATATTTTACACTTCTACAACTTTGTCAAACAAAAGTCACAGGCTACTGACAACCAGGACCGTGGCCAAGATTTTAGAAACAGTCAAGAGTTTAGGTCCCCCTGCCCCATCTTAAATATTTGAATTTTTCATATTTTATTCATTGAGTTAACTCTCAATTCTGGTGTGAAATACTGAATCCATATTTGTTCTTTATTTTAATCTATTTACAGTATGTTAAAAACTATTTATTAAGATGTTTATATACTGCATGAACATGCTACACAGGAAGAGTTACACCGTAAAGAGTTGTCAGTTGTTTTTAGTTGTAGGTTGTGAACTTCCAACAGGCTAAATACCCCAGAAGGAGAAAAATAGTTAGCTCATGATGTCAGTGTCGGTCTTGCTGACAATATTTGTGCTTGTTTTTTGGCCATTTACATTTTAAAGAAGAAAATGACTGTATTATAAGATGATACTGAGGCAATATTAATTTTTTAAAGCATGTACATGCCATGATGTCAAAAAAAATAATACCTTACAGAGAAGATTCTATTATATTGCATTTCTCAAAATGTTCTGGAGTTTGTATCTCCAACCGTTGTGCACATTTTTGTTTGACAGACATGCATGACATTTATTTTTAAAAAAAAAAAAAAGAAACAAAACTGAAGTGTCATAAAGGCCAAAGGTTCACTGAAACCCAGTGCCAGCCTTGTGAAGTCTTTGTGTGCGTCATAAATAAATGCTGCTAGCTTTCCAACCTGTCTCTATTTAATCAGGATTTAATGACCCAGTTTTAATGAGGACGGAGTTTTCTGACAATGTCGCCCGCTGCAAGAAACACCAGACAACGGCTAATGTTAAGTGACAATTTCACCTTTATTAACATGGTGAAGAATCATTAGTAAAGGTCGGGGTGACAGGCTGGAGGAGGTTTTGGTGCTCAGGTGGTGCCTGTAAAGAGAGCAACACACTGAGAGAGAAAAGACTCATTAAATCACAAGGACGTCACAGCGGCTTTTTATCCTTCAGCTGAGCGGGCCGTCCATGTGCACGGAGAAGGTGATTTCGAATGAGGGCTTTTTTGTTATTTTAGATTTATTATTATTTTAGATTTCCTATTTTTCAAACAAAATCCTACAGCCAGTATCAGTATTCTTCATTTAGATTAGAAAGTTAAAAAGCAGCTATTCAAGGCTGCTATTAAACATTAGCGTGTTTCAACTTCTGACTTTTAGAGAGATAACCCAAACCACCATGTGCACATGTTCATTCATGACATGTTTGTTTATTACAACAACCATTAGTAGGGATGCACCGAAATTAAAATTTGTGGCCGAAGCCGAATAATATTAAACGCTTGGCTAGGGATGGGCAGCACAAGCAAAAACACTATTCAAAAATCATCGCAACTATTCGACAATTTTTCGAATAATGTATTTTTCACATTGTGGAGATTTTTCACGGGCATTTTTACAGGAAACTACAACGCGGAAGTGCGCTCGACTATGAAAGCCCGAATGACTGCGGACATTCCTCGCGGAGTAGTAGTCTCTGCATGTTTCTCCTGTTTGTAGAAGAGCATCAAACTAGCTGGTAGCCCATCTCACACTGCTGTAGCAATCCTATACTGCCCTCGTGCGGTTAGGAGCTGAATTGCATGTCAAATAAAGGGGGGGGGGATAAGACGGCGAATAGTAATAGTCGCATTAAAAAATCAGTTTTTCAAAAATAAAACGACTATTCGAAATTCGAAAATCGTGACCCATCCCTACGCTTGGCCGAATACCGAGTACCAAATACCGAATATCGTTGTTTAGTTTTTCATTAGTTTTTGCAGATGAATCCCCTCCAGATTAGTGTTGTCACGGTACCAAAATTGGGACCCACTGTGCGATACCAATGAAAATATCATGGTTCTGAGTAGTATCAGAATACCACAGCGAAAATGAGGCAGATGTGCCTTTTGTCATTTATAAAAAGATAAATCACTTTTCTATAATACATCAATGATATTTCAATGGAATAAATTACTTACTGACTTATTCATACTTCAAAAACAGCATCAATAAGTGATTAACATAGGGGGGATCAAAATAAAATAAATAAATAAAATAAGAATCAACCAGCCACCCTCCTCCCCTGACAGTCCCTTCATAAGTAAAGAACAGTCCCTAAAGTGCGATGAGGTCTGTGGGCCGTGAATGACTCGTTTCTCCTCTGACACATCACATACCTGTGTTCGGCTGGCTCGGCTGTTCAGGTACTTCTGGGCAGTCATGACGCCAAGAAGAGGATATTATTGGAGCCGACTTCTCCGTCGCCGGTAAGCTGATGGCCGCTGTATTTGACAGGAATACATTTCTGTCTGTGTCTGTGACCCCTGTTCAACCCACAATCGGTGGGATTCGCCTTTCGTTTCTGCTGCTGGTTGAAATCTGTAGGCTGCTCGCCCAGCGTGCTGAACGATTTAAGCCTATTTTGCTCGCTCAAAACTATTTTTAGTCGCAAATGCGAGTGCGGTGACAGACAGATCACCACACACTCATTTTACTCCGCCCGTCACGGCACGCTGTTTGATTGCGTTATCAAAACACGCCACTATTATTTGGCCTTGCTTTTAACTTATTCCACCGAATACCGAATGTGTGGTTTTTTTTGCAATATTCGGCCGAATATATTCGGTTACCGAATATTCGGTGCATCCCTAAACACTAGCACTGATACAGTCCTACTGCTGTAAACACTTCCTAGAGAGCCAAATGAGTATTAATCCACAGCTGAAAATAGTCCCCAACAAATGCACCATTTCCTCCAGTCTGAGTTATGTTTAAAAAAAGCTACAGTGCCCAGCTGCTTTGGGAAATTACTGAGCCTGTTTCAAACATGAAATTACACTTGTGAGCTATTTCTAAATATTACACCATATGCAGGAACCAATGGGCAAGCACTTTTTTTTCAGGGGATTTGTTGACAGTAAAAATTATATGTAAAAATCCTATCATTTAAGATACTGCTCTCCATTTGACCTCTTGTTCATCCTGTGTGGATCAAAGCACCAAGCCAGCTAAATCACCCGCTCGTAGCACTTAACCCTGATCAAACTCACTGGGTACTCATAGAAGTAAACTCCTGGAAGGCAGGTGAATAAATAAATAAAACACTAAGTTAAACTTTTTAATTATTCATAGTGGAGGAATGTGTATCATCAGCATCATCACTGCCACCGTCATCTCCTGATTTATCACTCTGAATGTGGTTCCCATGGCAGGTCTGATGTTTCAGAGGTCATGAACTCTGAGCACAGATGCTAATAAAGGGATTAAAAGCAGCTTTGCCTTTGCTCCGGCTGCTTGAGTGACACTGATCTTGCTGTAAAGAGACAGTGTCATCCCTTTGAGACCACATGCGTGGACAAAGGCTACATTTTCCTCTTTTCGCTGAATTGAAAGGGGGGAAAGGTTCAAACACCTCGTCCTCTAACTTCATTGTATCATCAGAAGCAACAATTCAACAAATAGTATCAAGATCTACTCAACAATTACAACTTTTAGTTATAAAAAATAAATAAAAACTCTCTTATTAGGCTATAAATCCACATAAGGGACTGTTCAGTATTTATAAGAGGGAGTGAGGTGGTGCAAAACAGGTAAGGCACTTCAAATAATTTTTTAAGCACTAAGGAGGAGTTATGTTTTTGATTTGACTTAGGGGGAACTCTTAAACCCACAAGTGGGTGTGAAAGGAACAATTTCTTCAAATAATGACTAAAATGACACCATTTACCACAGCAAGAAACTGTGAAAACAGAAGTAATGGTCAGATTTTCTCATTTCTGACAGTCCTTGAACACATTATGGGCGAATAAATCTTTGCTTCAGAAATTATCTGTTTGTTTTGGTGATCACTTCCTCCATGGTGTTTCCACACTGCTTGGCGAAGTAAATAAAACTAAAAGGTCAGACCCCAGCCACCCCCCTCCTCTGACAAGTAAAGTACAGTTCCTTAGACTGTGCTGATTAAGATTGTCCTAAGGTCTGTGTAAGGAAAATGTTCCTCTTTTGAAATCGAGGCAGTGGGGGAGGGTTTAAACACAAATTCCCACTTGCTTCCTCGAAATAAGACGACTGCTGCTCAGACAGAAAGCAGGTTTTGTTTGTGCAGCTTAATTTAGTTTATTGTACCAAGGTGCAAAGAGAAGGTGCAGACAGCAGGATGTGGGTGCAAGGTGAGGAGAGTGCAGTGGCAGGTAAGACTTGGTAATGTGGATTTAGTCAAATGATGACCCTTGCAGATTTCTCCATATCTAAATAAGGTGTGTGTTTTTATTGTGGACTCAAGGGGGTTTTAGTTCAGAAGAAGTTTTTAACTCAGTATTTTGTGAATATTGGGGTTTCAGTGAATGAAAAAGTTCAAGATCAGCCTTTCATGGTTTTTTTAAGGGACATTCTTACAATCTCATATAAGTCACTCTTTGATTTACAACATTTAAACCCAAAACAGTGTTTGAGTAAAATTTCAGCTGGAACAAATTACTGCTTCATTACAGTTAAAACAAAAGGTAACTATTTTGGGGGGAAATGCCTCTCCCACTTGTTTATATTAAATATGTAGCCATCAGCTGGTTAGCTGCACTTAGCATAAAGACTGGGGTTTACATGCAGGACAATTACTTCACCTTCCAAGAAATATTCTTACACATAACCCCACGTAAAAACTACAAATTGATTTAACTCAGCCTAAGTTTTAGAGGTGCTGGTAGGTGTATTTTGTTTCCTTTGGGCAGAGCCAGGCTAGCTGTTTCCCTGTTTCTAGCCTTCATGCTAAGCTGGGCTAAATGCCTGCTAGCTCAATCTTTATAAGTAAAGCAACAGTTTTACATTTTGGGAAATTCACACCTTTATCTTCTTGTTAATAAAAGATCTTTGCCACTCTTATATCTGTCTCGTAGCTTAGCACAGTTACTGGAAACGGGGGAAACAGTGAGCTCGGCTATGAATGAAGGTAAATAATGACTCACACAGCACCTGTAAAGCTCAATAAATAACATCTTGTTTGTTGAATCCCAACCCAGTCACCAAATGTTGGTACTGCACATGTCTGCAAACCACAGCTATGTAATAATTGTACATTGTTATGCAGCGATATGTTGAAACCTAACATCTATACAATGCTGTGGATAACATGGTTATATTTAGACACAAAAAACACTTTTTTGGTGGCACAATCATAGCTAGAAATGTCACTGATGTCTCACTAAAAAACAACCACTTTTGTTGCATGATCACAGCTGGAAATGCTGCTGATGTCTCGCTGAAAAATCAACCGGATTTGGAGGCACAATCACGCCTGGAAATGCTGATGAAGTCTAGCTAAAAAACAACTGCTCTTGTGGCACAATCACGCTTGGAAATACTGCTGATGTCTTGCCACAATACAGATGCTTTTGGTGGCACAGTCAGAGCTGAAAATGCCGCCAGTGTGTCACTAATAAACAACTGTTTTTGTTGTTTGTTGGTATCAATCAATTGTCTGCAGTGGCCATCCACCACTCCCTCCAACTTCTGATGAACAAGTCAGCTCAGCGTCATTTCAGAATTTCAGAAACATTGGTATAATATGTATGAAATGTATCCATGGTTTTTCAACATCTTCTGGTGATTGGGCTGTAAATCCGCACAAAAACAGTGTGAAGTGTAAAGATTATGGGGTTTATCCTGGACATGGCCTGGAAACAGCCTGGCGGCATATGGATATGGTATCAGTGTTCTCATCTAACTCAGCAAGAAAGCAGATTTCCCAAAATGTGAAACTGCTGCTTCGACAACTCAAAACTCTCAGTTCATTGAACAAAGAGAAGTATCAGGTGGAAGCTCCTGTTAGTCAGAGGCCGCAGAAAGTGAAACACGATTTTAGGATCCCCCTGTGATTTCACTTCCTGTATTTCTCTCTGAACCCCCCTCCAGACGGCCTCGTGAAGTTCCTCTTGCTGTCACATTGACAGGATGCGAGGATCTTTTTATTATCTCGCCCTCCCTGTTCTCTGACAGTCTGTCTGTTGTGTGACGATAAGATGATTTTCTTTTCCCCACAGTGTCTGAAGGAGAGAGCAGTTTATCTTCCGAAAATGAGGGAGACATTCAGGTATTACTGTCAGTGACAGGCGGTAAATTACTGGTTAATTAATGTTGCTTTCTGATGTGCAACGAACACAAACATCATGGGAGGAAGCACAAGCAGATGTATTGTTACCTTGCAGAAAGTTTAATGACTTGGTAACAAAACAGAGATGTCGCTCAGTTTGGAGAGGCTTTCTCTGAATAAAAATGTTTGATCAGAGAAAACATTATTTTGTTTTCACAGCTCACATTTTAAAATAAAACATCTAAAATGAAAAAACAGAAAATTGCAGAATTAAAAAAGTGCTAAAACAAAATTTGATCATATCAACAAGGACAATTTCAGCACCACAACTGTCTCATAATAGAATAAAATGTGAAAAAATCAAATACATCAATTTGTTGTGATGTCTTTCTCATGTTTGGCTTTTTTATGTTTGATTGTTAGTATGAGATCCTGGAAATGCAGAGGGATGAAGCCAATCAGAGACTGTCTGAACTGGAGGAAGGTGAGAATCATTTATTCCTTTTCTTTACCTAGTTGTCCTCACTCAGGACCATAATGGGGGTGGAGACTATCCCAGTATGCTTCACACTCAGATACACATTTATATGGACAATAAAGTCTCCAGGGCAAAGGGAATGAATGGAGGATAAAACAAAGTTTCAGGTTGATTTAGTGTGATGTAGTTCATCATGGCCACGACTAACAGCTCCCCTCCTCTCATCTCCAGCCTCCTCTCAGCTCCTGAAAGAGATAAATGTACTGGAGATGCAGTTCCAGATTGAGCGCTCCTGCAGGGAGAGTGCTGAGGCGCTGGCTGTCAGAGTATGTCTCCTTAACAGTGTTAGTCCTTTCTGTTTCCATGTTATATCCTTTTATGTCCCCTTTCCTTTCCTGCCTTGTGTCTTTTCCTTTCTTTTCATTTCTTTTCCTTTCCTGTGCTCTTTCTTGCCCCCTTTTTCCTATGCTATTTTTTGTCCTTTCCTTTCCTTTCCTTTGCTCTCCTCTCCTCTTTTCTGCCATTTCCTTCCCTGTGTCCTTTTCTTCCTTGTGTCCTTTCCTTTCCTTTCCTTTCCTTTCCTTTCCTTTCCTTTCCTTTCCTCTCCTCTTTTCTGCCATTTCCTTCCCTGTGTCCTTTCCTTTCTTGTGTCCTTTCCTTTCCTTTCCTTTCCTTTCCTTTCCTTTCCTTTCCTCTTTTCTGCCAATTCCTTCCCTGTGTCCTTTCCTTCCTTGTGTCCTTTCTTTTCCTTTCCTTTCCTTTGTTTCCCTGTGCCCTGTCCTGCCATTACCTTCCCTATGTCCTCTCCTTTTCCCTTTCTTTCCCTTTCATTCCATATGTCCTTTCCTTTCCTTTCCTTTCCTTTCCTTTCCTTTCCTTTCCTTTCCTTTCCTTCCATAATATGTCCTTTCCGTTCCTTTATCCTGTTCTTTTCTTTACCTGTGCCCTTTCCTGCCATTTCCTAAACGATGCCCTTTCTTTTTCCTTTCATTTCCTTGTCATTACTTTACTTTCCTGTCATTTGCCATGATCTTTTCTTTGCTTCCTTTACTTTCCTATGTCCTTTATTTTGTGTTGTTTCCTTTCTTCTCTTGTCCCCCTGCCCCTCCCTATGTCTCTTTTCATTCCTCTACCTCTTTATGTCTTTTCGTGTCAAGAGACTCGAGTAAGAAACGGCTTCACTCTAACCTTTTTCGTTTTCATACCAACAGATTAAAATTAAACTCTCACAAACCTCCAGGCTCACTGGTTGTCTCCCCTGTTGCCTAGGTGACCAAAGAGAACAAAGCCTTAAAGAGGACGAGCCAGATGCTGATGCCGCTCATCCCCGAGCTGCCTGAAAACTTGGCTGCCATGACCTTTGACCCAGAGGCTGACCCCGTGGTTAACGGCGAGGACGTGGTCAATCTCGGTGAGGACGGCGATGAGGAGATGATGCTGCTGCAGAATCAAGCCAAGATCGCAGGTTAGACAACAGTGCTCGTGGTGTGAATTTAGAATTAGGGGGATAAGTGGCGTTTTATATTGTCTGTCTGATAGAAGTCGAAAACTACCAGTAACAGTTAGGACTATATATAAGAACAAACGTATGAAGCAATAAAAAATAAGAGGCACTTTATCTTCTTTTGTACCTGATAATAAAGAAAAAACATCACCCATTCAGCCAATTAGTCAAAGAACCAAGCTAATTAATTGCAGTTAAGTCGTATTATATTTATAAAGGGATTTAGTCACACTGTGTTACCAGTGTAAACCTTTAATGGAAACATTTAAAATATGAAACATGTTTTTCCTCAACATTTTTCGGTGCTCTAAAATCATGCCTCATCAGATCAGCATCATAGGCAAACTGGACTCAAATTAAGGAAGTGGATTAATTTTGGGAATTCAATGCTTGTTGTCGACGTCTATTACGTGTCATAAACCTGTTTGTGTGTGTGTGTGTGTGTGTGTGTGTGTGTCAGAGCTGCAGGCGTCAGTGGACGGTCTGCTGGCTGAGAAGCTGCAGCTGGAGCAACAAGTGGAGGATCTGACAAAAGAGCGAGCCCAACTCAGAGAGCAGGTATATCAGTGAGTGTGTGTGTGTGTGTGTGTGTGTGTATGTGGTTGTTTACATCACACCACAGAGCAGATCACTGAAACACTGTCACACATCTTGAATAGCTGCTGTGCCTACAAAGGAATGACAGAGTATTGGACCTTTTAACAAATATCAAACCTTTAACACCTTCAGTGAGATTGTACAAACATTCCTGTGTCAAACCTTCGGTGTTTCATCTCTAATAGTAACCCAGGTGCCTTTCACATCTGTCTGCCAGTACACCAGATGTTGACGTGGTTAATGAAGAGTCCAAAGAGGTGTTTGTTTTTAGGGGTAGCCTGCGGTTTTAAATTATTCATTAAATCCCTACCACTTCTTAATACCCTCTCAGAGCTGGGTTATAGATGCAGACTTTTTGTATTTGGCAGCCCAGGACATGTTCACAGGTTGGTCATAAAAGGGCTTCAACAATGCAGGATGCGCAAAAAGAGGGCTAAACGGCTTGCAAAGTGCTGTGCTGTATCAGTGACAGGCGCCATAGACACAGCTGCCTATACCCCTGGCAACACCTTCAATATTTGTGTCCTTGTACAAGTTCTTTTTATGTGGACATAAATGAATTGTTAAAAGGTGTGTGTGTGTGTGTGTGTGTGTGTGTGTGTGTGTGTGTGTGTGTGTGTTCGTTCCTGGAGTCTTATCACCTGATTTGTTTTCCCAGCTAGTTCTGGAGGTCGAGGAGAAAGAGGCCTTACTGAGGAAAATGAGCAAACAGAGCAAGACCATGAATAAGATGAAACGGGGTGAGTCGCACTCATTACATTTGCACTGCAACTGATAATTTTTTTCATTGCTGATGAGTCTATCAATATTTTTCAGAATATAATGAGGCTGATGTTAAATAATAAATCAGTAGATATAAATCATTTAGTCTAGAAAACGTCACAAAAATAGTCTTTCTGTGTTTCCAACAGTCGAAAACCTAAAAGTATTTAAAGGTTTGTCCAAATTACAAAAAACACCACATTTCCTGTTACTTGTAGTGATTTCTAGCCACACACAGTTTTGGCTTTATCTGCTGAGGTGTTGAGATAGCTGTCTCTGAGGTTTCTGCTGCCATGCCAGTAACGTGGAGATTTATATAAAACAGAAAAAAAGCAAATCCTCATAACTGAGAGACCTGAACGAGTGCATAAATGGCTTCATAAATAACTTAAAGTGATTAATTAATAGACAAATTTGATTCATTTTCCACAGATTGACTGATTTATTAAGCAGTGCATCATTTTAGTACGTTTCATTTACTCATTCAAAAACATCATGAATGCCTAAATGCCACTTAATTTTGTGTGTGTGTGTGTGTGTGTGTGTGTGTGTGTGTGTTTTCTGTGTGTACGTGCCTAGTGTCCCAGCTTGTCACCGAGGAGTTCACAGAAATGTCTCAGAAGCTGGAGCTGGAGCAGGGCCTCCGGCAGCATGCTGAAGTCTTCGCCCACCAGGTGTGAGCGTGTGTCATGCGTGTGTGTGTGTGTGTATGTTGTCTGCACGGCGCGCAAAACATTTTGTCGTACATTCACACCTATAGATACTGAGGGTGACAGGTCGTGCCACAGGAAGGGCGCAGGAGTGTCAGAGTGTTGACCTGCTGGCGGCCACGGCGAACAGACGGACACTCGGACAGAAGGGGTGGGACACACACACACACACACACACACACACACATCCGCTGTCAGCTGATATGGCTGGACAGGAGAAGGGGTCTCCATTCTCTGTTTTCACACCGATGACACTTTGGTCTAATCCAGACTCTCTGTTCGAGGCGAGGCGTTCACACACACACACAAGACAAAAGCAGACACCCACTCGTACACAAGCCGTAAAAAAACCAATTCACTTAAAATCCACATACCCAAACACACACACACACACACACACACACACACACACACACACACACACACACACAACACAGTTTTTGCTGCCCCAGCTGCTCCCATAATGAAGGCTCTTTCTTTCGAAAACGTCTCTCTGTTCCGTTCCCTTCCCATTTAGCCCCTCCCTTCCCCATAATTAGTGGTCATCACTGCCGCTGAAGGAGAATAGTGGTCTTTAAGCACAACCTGTCTTTGCCTGACACCTTTATGTTTTGCCGAGCATATAGCAATTGTCGCCTTTGTGCGCAGCGTCCTCCATTTACCGGACAGGCGCACAATGGGCTGCCTCGCAGGGGTCCTTACCTGTGAAAAGGACCCCCAACTGTTCATACAATCCCCTCCCTTTACTCTCAATTCATGGTAAAAGACCCCCCTGCGCTGAATGCCTCTTGTATGCACTACTATTTGTCTGTTTTCATGTGTTTTGAAAACACCAACCATTCACACCTCTCCTCTGTGATGCATGGTGGTATAATGACGCAGGGCCTCAAAACAGGAAACAATTTGAAGGTTTTTTGTGTCTGTGTGTGTCTTTGTCTCTTTGTGCAGCCGTGCGTGGTTGTGTCTGTCTGTGGGTTTGTATGTATGAAATAACTGTGCTAATTGCTGTGTGAAAATTGCCCTCTGCTGAAGGGAGACCCGAGATTAGAGCAGTGTAATTTGCAGCGCGGAGCCTCGTGCTGCCGTGTGCTGAAACAGAGCTCACTAAACCTGCTGCTTCACTTTGTCCTCGCCGTAAAAACACAGAAATGAAAACCACCTTTACTCTCACTTCCTGTTCTCTGATCACCCCACCTGTTCTCACAAAGTGTCTGTGAGAGGTACAGTTTATGGATCCACTTTACCACAATACACTAAGGTCATGTACTTTGTATAGTCTGTGAGAATGAAGGGGTTTTTACTGTGTGTTATTTCACACAATTCAACAGTTTCAGGTTTTTAAGGCTTGTAGGTTTGTCTGTTTCTGACAAATAGATAATTTTAAAGAAGGCACTTGAAATACAATTTTTATTGCTCCTGTTTTCATACTCGGTCTTTTATTTATTATGTAGGTTTTTTATTTAGTTGCTAGGTGATACATTTATATCTTCTTGAATATGAAGTGCATGTCTTTCCAACCTAATCTCCAGAATTTTTTTTGTGTATTATATGTTCCTGCAAACCACAGATACGTTACATTTGTACAATATTTTGTAGTTTTTGTACAACACCGCTTGGTTATGATTAGGAAAAAGTCATGTTTGTTTGCACAAGATCCAATGGAAAAGCGAGTTTGGTTCAGTGAAAAACATCCAGGTTCAGTTCCTCAAACGCTGCAGGGAAATGCAGCCATGTGTTGGTAAAAAACACCCAGGTTCGATGGCTCAAATGCCGCTGGGAAATGCCGCAATCTGTCGGTAAAAAATACCAAAGTTTGGTGCAACAACAATGTGGGTAAATGCTGCCATGTTTTGGTAAACAACATCTAGGTTCAGGGGCTTATACGCTGCTGGGAAACATTAGCCCCTTTTACACTGCCAGATTTTCCGCGAATGTTGGTCCGTTTGGCCGGCAAGCTGTGAGCGTTTAGACACATAGAGCCGGATTGGCGAGTTGATCCGAGGTGCCAAGTGTTCCCCCTCTTAGGGTTGTCATATTGGCGGAACCCTTTTAGTTTAAAAAGACTGGGGTGGCCTTCCGCAACGGGAGGAGCTGTTGATGACGCCGCACGTGTGAGACACTGGTGGTGGATAAACAGGAAACAACTGATAGCAGGAATTAGCGAGCAGTTAGTAGCAAGAGGGAAACGCAAACCTGACAGACACTGTAAAGATGAGCAACTGGGGAGACAAGGAATTGCGTGCCCTCCTTGTCCTCACATACAAAGAGGCCGTTAACCGTCAGTTGACGGGGACGGTGAAGAACGGGACGACTTACGAGAGAATCACTGAAGGACTGACCAGCTGTGGCTTCCCTTTCACGTCACTGTTTACGTCACACGCTGAGCTACACGTTTTGTGACTTGCTCACGCCCCCCATTGCCCCGAAAAAGGTGCATTCTGTATAAATAAAAGTAGGTAGGTGGCATTTTGCCGCACTCCCCCATTTTGTTTTTATACTGCCAATGCTGAAAAAAGACTGATTGGGCTTTCCTGCAAATTTGCACAATTCCTATCTAAAAAGGGCTACTGTGATGTGTTGGTTCAGTACCACAGATGCCACTGAGAAATGCAGGGATTTGTCGGTAAAAAAATACCAAGGTTGAATTGTTTAAATGCCACTTGGAAAGGCCGGGAGGCCGAACTACTTTCCCTTTGTGGATTAATTACAATATCTGATGTAAACTAATTGATCAGTACCAACATCTCTACCTGTATATATAATACTAAACATCACACAAGCTCATGCCACAGAACAAAATGTTTGTTTATAGCACTCTGATCATTTAGTAGCTCTGAACCACAGTGATTAACTGTAGCCGGTGTGTTTATTTGTCTCACTGCAGAAGAAAGAATCTAATTTTCAGCGAATCGAGGCAAAGCTTGAAGTTTTTCATTTTTCCTTCGAAGCCACTTATCATAATGCGGAGAAAAGTAAGCTTTGTCTCACAGCCAAGTCGTCCTTTTTGCATTGTTGCTGTTCTTCAGCGGAGCCGATGAGTAATTCCAAGTCATTGTTCGCTTTGAAAACACTTTCTCTGCATTGTGACAACCTCCTGCGGGAGAAAATTAACAGCCAGCCACTCAGATCTCACTTTATTTTCCCTCTAATTGTGGCTCATTGTCATTAATGGATTTCTTTTTCCATTTTCGTAGAAGCAGATAATGATAAAGAAGTGTTCAAGGTGTCAAAAGGTGAATTTGGTTTGTCTTGTCAGATGTTGGTGCAGCAGAAGGCGGCCCACAGGGAGAGTCTGATACTGATGCAGAGCTCAGAGACTGGCCTGCAGCTGCAGCAGGCTCTGGAACAAATCTCCAACATCAGCACGGCTCTGTGTGACATACAGCGCTGTTACCAGGACCAGGTGTGTTTAGATGTGATAAAAGAGTGTAATTACAGTAAAATGGTCTGTTTATGTTCTTCATCATGTCCCCTGTTTCCTTCAGGTAAGACAGAGTCAGGGTGCTGTGGAAGAGAGCGGCGTCCGCTCTGAGCTGCAGAACCTTAGAGAACAGCTGGAGAAGAGCGAGGAGGAGAGGAAAACCTTGGAGACGCAGCTGTTTGAAGCTAACAGCGCTGCCACACAGCTTCAGGAGGAAGGTAGCTGCTTGTGGAGAAACCATTTCTTAGCAAACATGCTTTATGGTAGCACCAGGAAAGGGTCAGTGGGTGAAGTCAAAGTGGAGTCTCTTCTACTGCCGTCTATGTTGGCTCCCAAAAACTCTAAATGAAGCAACACATTGCAAGCCCTCCTAAAAACACAGATGTTGGGTTTCAATACCTATTGTCACTTCTAATGTGTGTTTGGTTAGTAGTAAAGTAAAGAAAGCAAACTTCCAACATTTGTAAAAAAAAAAAAAAAAAAAACAAGCAAAAAAGCCTTTTTAGGTTTACTTCCTTAGGTTCAGGCAACAAAAGTACATGCTTAGGTTTGAGACAAACAAACATCATGGTTTGGCTTAAAATAAGTAAATTTTAACTCTAACGAAATGTAAAGTCAGATGACATACATCTGTAGCATAGTATGCTACATAAACTAGCATGCTATGTTGTGATTGAAGTAGCTTGATCAACTTTTGGTTTCACACTGGACACAAACAGCAGACTCTTGAGTTAAAGTTTGGAGTTCGTTTGACCCATCTTTCCCACCCTGTGCAGACTTTCTCGCTCTTAATACTACGGCAGTTGCTTAGAGCATCAAATAAATGGCATCTCATACCACCGCTAAAGGTACCTATGGTGCAGCGTTGACACAGAGCCTACGCCGTAGCCTGACGTGCACCTCCCAGAAATGTAACTACACATTGCGGTGACGCAGACCTCCTGTGTATTTCTGTAACCTGAAACCATTTCCCTCAGTGGAAACAAAGCTTTTATTTACTTTAATTTCACAGATAAGAAATAATAAATGGTGAAGACAATAAAGCCTCCACAAAAATAGCATTTTAAGTCTTGTGTGTGATTTATCCTGGCTTCATATGGGCAGAGAAAACCTCTGCTCGTCGCTAGACTAATTTATACAATCTAAAATGCCATAGACTTGTGCTAATAATATTAGCATGTTACATTTGTTTGGAAAACGTGTTTAGTATAAGACAGTTGTTTCGTCAGTGAACCTTGTGAGTTGTAATGGAGCCAAATTTTATAACATTACCTTTGTTAAATGTTGCTGTTGTCCCTGGCTTCATATGAGTAGAGGAAAAGTCTGCTTGCTGCTAGGCTAATTTATACAATGTAAAATGCCATAGGCTTGTGCTAATAACATTAGCATGTTGTATTTGTGGGGAAAATGTGTCCAGATAAAGACAAGTGTTTGTCTGTGAATGCTGCGAGTTATAGTGAAGCTGATTTGTGTGCTTGTGTTTGAAATTGTCTCTATTAAGCCATGTTTAATGTGTGTTTAATGTGTGTTTTGAGTCACCTACTCAGTCAACTACTGTATTGGGCCAGATATGACCGAGAAGAGACCTGTGACTCATATCTGTGTGAGAGGGTGGGGCTGACTCATAGACTACAGTGGCACCACCCAGACAGCCTGTAACTCACAGTTGTCATGAATGTTGAAAATAGCTATAGAGACCAAAAGTATTTTTTGTAAACATGTTTATTTATCATCATCTTTGGTGTGGGCTTCATTTTTCAGCCCAGGAGGTTGCCACTTGTTTTCTGCAGGCTGTGTAGTCAAATGCTTTCCGGATGATTCATCTTGTTGTTGCCCATAAGAAATGATATTTTGCAAAATCCTTGTCTCAGGGCTACTCTCAGGCTTGTCTCTTTCTCTCTGAATGAACAGGTGTTTAACATGCAGCAATATAATTTATATTTCCAGGGTGAATGTTCTCTTAGCTCACGATATTGATGATCAAAGGAAATGTTTCACTGTCTTCCTTTGTAGTAAAGAAGTTACAAGGCTCACTGAAACGTGAAGATGCAACTAATGAACCAGAGGAGAAAGCCACTCCTGCTCCACCTCCACCCGCTCCTCCTCCTCCTCCTCCTCCTCCTCCTCCTCCACCTCCTCCTCCACTTCCACCTACCTCTGCTGTCACTAAGTATGTTTAACTAAAGCCAGGCGATGGGGAGTGTCAGTGGACAGTGTTGGGTTCACATCTTCAAATCCTGTATCAGAGGCTTTTTACACTCTAACGACTGTGTGTTTCATAAGTTATGAAGCAGTGTGACCATTTGACCCTTGTGACCTCGTTCTCTTCCTCTCTCTGTGCCAAGTTCACTCGATTTCCTGAGAAGCAGGAGAAAAGAAGGTGCCAGTAAGGCTGATCAAAACAGTGAGTCACACTTTCATTCAACTGCAGCAGTGTCACATAAAACATACTTTTCACCTCGAAGCCAAGATTTATCCCAAATTTATAATTTACTCTGAATTCTTATGATACATTCTCTCTGGTTTTTCAAAAACACAGTAGTTCATAAAGGTGTAAAACAGTTTAAAATATCATATCCAATCTCTAATCTTTTAGAAGCAGCATCCATGTTGGACATGAAGACAAAAGCGGTGGATGAGATGATGGAGAGGATAAAGAAAGGCATCATCCTGAGGCCCATCAAGAAAATACAGGTGGACAAATTGTATTTACAGACTTTTAAAATTCCTTTATTTGCATTTCCCATTGATTATAATGTGTGTTCACATTTTAGGATTTTATATGAGCAGTTGAAGTTGTAAAAGAATAAAACCCAAAGTGATAAATAATAAACTGATGACTAAGATCTGACTTCTCTGCTCACAGGACGATGACAGCGCATGGAAGGTCAGTTATCATCATTTGTTCCTTTTTGTATTTATTATAAAACAGCTGTGACACGAAAATATTTCCAAATCTTTTTGCAGGACCAGAGGAGTGAAAACAGAAAATCAGCTATCGTGGAGTTGAAAGGAATGCTGGTAACGTACCTCAACTCATACTGTGTGTCATGAGCACAAACCCTTGAGTAACAAAGGGCAACTGAAACATCTGTAACCGTTCTACACACCAGGACACCATGAAACATCAGCAGCTCCGCAGACTGCCGTCCAGGCGGGTATTTGGCCGAAATGTTGGGGAGGCTGAGCTCCTGCAGGTGCTCCAGAGGAGGAGGAGAGTGATGGGGGAGAACCAAGACCAAACACACGGTACGCTGTCCTGTCACTCCTCTGTGGTCAGAATGATGCCACAGTGTGTCTGTCTTTTATTTCTGTCTTTTGTTAAATGAGTTTAGATTAATATTGTTGTTGTTTTTTATGCATTTGTCTGGTCTCCTGTGTGTCAGCACCTCCACAAATGGTGTAGCACACCTCAATTAGTAAATCATATGTCTCAAGGGATAGATTCAGAGTTTCAAAACCCAAATTAGGTTTATTAATATGTTGTCAAATATCATTTATGAGTTTGTGTAACAAAACACAGGCACTAAAGGCCAAAGTGATTCCCTTTAGACTGTGTTTGAACCCAGTGGGAAGCACAGGGACAATCATGTCTAAAATGTCTCAATCGTGAAGCTATTGGAAGGTTAGAAATCATGGGATATATTTTAATAAGGTCCAAGATGAAGACATTTGTGTGGTGTCTGAAAGCATGTTTTGATTCTCAAAGGGTGGTGTATACCACAAAATTGACAGTTTGACACAAAGTGAGTGGATGCTCTAAAATGTTGGAGTGTTCCTTTAATACTATGAGGTCATTCAGGCTGCTCTCGTGCACTGTTTGTACGTAAACCTATGAAAAGTAATGCACCACAATTCGTATATAACCCATGTGGTACATCATCACCATGTTTCTTTTCCTAAACCTAACATATGTAACTCAAGTTTCCTAAACCTAACCTACATTTCTTTACGTTAAGTATATAACTTTACAGTAAGTATGTAAACTGATGATGCTAAACCATGTTTCTTTTCCTAAACCTAGCTTACATAACCTTACTTCCCTAAAGCTAACCTACGTAACTTTACCCTCCTAAACCTAACCTATGAAACGTAACTTTCCTGAACCTTACCTACGTAACTTTACTTACCTTTACTAAATCTATGTATCTTTACTTTAAGTGCGTAACTTTACGTTACCTACATGCTTTACTTGCCTGAACCTAACCTACGTAACTTTAGTGTCCTAAACCTAAACTATTTAACTTTACGATAAGTACATAACTTTACGTTACGTACATAATGTGATGATGCCCAACAAAGTTTCTTGTCCTAAACCTAACCTACATTAGTTTCCTAAATCTGACCTACGTAACTTTAGTTTCCTAAACCTAACCTATATAACTTTACGTTAAGTACGTAACTTTACGTTACGTACATAATGTGATGATGCCCAACAAAGTTTCTTGTCCTAAACCTAACCTACATTAGTTTCCTAAACCTAACCTACGTAACTTTAGTTTCCTAAACCTAATCTATATAACTTTACGTTAAGTACGTAACTTTACGTTACGTACATAATGTGATGATGCCCAACAAAGGTTCTTGTCCTAAACCTAACCTACATTAGTTTCCTAAACCTAAACCTAACCTATATAACTTTACGTTAAGTATGCAACTTTATGTTAAGTACATAATGTGATGAAGCCAACCAAGTTTCTTTTCCTAAACCTGACTTTCATAACTTTACTTTCCTAAACCTAACCTACGTATCTTTACTTTCCTAAACCTAACACATTACTTTACGTTAAGTACGTAACGTAGTGATGCTGAACCATGTTTCTTTTCCCAGACCTAACCTATGTAACTTTACTTGCCTTAACCTAACCTATGTAACTTTACATTAAATATGTAACCTAGTGACGGTAATTGTGGGGTGCTAATTCGTTAGTTATTATATGAACCATTGTGTGAGGATACATTGGGCCACTAATGTGAAAGACCTACCAGGTCATAACATGCAGTCATCCCTGTATTTTATTTTCATTGTTTTATCATTTTTCTGGTAATTTCATGTTTTTTTTCTTATAGTGATGCACTGTGGCATATGACTTCTAAAAAGAGTCCTACAGATACACTATAATATATTAAAAGGAAAAGCTAAGGAGTGAAAAGTAACCATCAGATCACTTCAGGCTCAACATTTGATCTGCACGCAGAGAGAATTTTTGCCTCTGCAATATTTATAATCAGAACAAAGTGCTTTATCATATCACTGTGGTCAGCTTTTATCGCCCATCTTTCAGTTCTCATTTTTTGGATTTGTGCTTGATCTGAGGTAATCTCTTGGTCAGATGCTCAGCCAGGTCCACGGAGTGTCCCAGCAGCGGAAGACGTCCCCTGGGCAGGCGAGAGCAGCAGCGCCCCTGTGCTCCGCAGGCTGAAACAGAACAGAGAGAAGAGAGACTCTCGCATCAGAGCGTCAGCGCTGATCATCAGCCAGGAAAACTGAGAGTGGTAACAGGAAGTCTTTTTGTCATTACTGTTGTATATGATGAGTTTTTTTTGTTACTGATTTCCTGAATATCACTGTTGTTTTTACTTCAAATGAATCAATTCTGTCTTTATATATTTGTTGAATAAATACAGGAATTCATAGCTTTTGTGATTACATTACAATAAAATGTTGGTTGATTGTGGTCTGTACTGAATGCTAAAATAAAGACTTCTGGATCATGTGATGTCAGAAAACAGCTCTTAATTTGTCATTTATCTTCCTGGAAGCATCGTACATCGCGAACAAATGTTCAGAGCTCAGAAACCCCCCAAAAGAAAAGTAATTTTCAAATGTCGTTTAACCCACATCTGCTTCAAATAGCGTGTACTTGTTGCGTGTCAGAGGAAATGGAACTCATTCAGCCGCATTTAATGTCAAGCATCTGCCTTTTTGGATGTCTCGGCTTCAGCTGATCTAAGTGCAACTTACAGGGCTTCATTTATGCTACAGAATATAGATGGAAAAATAGCCCGAGCCATAAAAAAACACTTTATGAAATGAATACCCACTTCCCTCCCGAGGTGTCTGTCTCTTAAAGCTCAATCCAGCAGAAGGATGCAGGCTGCCATTTATTTAGGCACATTAAAGCTCTCACACCCAGAGTCCAGAGGTGTTGTTGAGATAAGAGCCTCAGGTGATCTGCGCGCTTCCTCCTGAAAGTATCTTTAAATGCGGCGGGTCGCCTTTTGTTTTCTCACCTTCACACAGATACTGTATATATGTGTGCATGCATGCATGAATGAATACACACCTCACACCACGCCGCCCATTCTGCCTTTGTTGAAAGCATTTGAAAAGATGAAATTACTCTCACCTTTGACTCCGACACCATTTTAGTGTCTTCACACTGTTTCACATTATATATTTACTTTATTTAGCTCCTTTTACTAGAAGGTCTGCCTTTTCACTCTGCAGCATACATTTTTTATTGTTTTCCTCCTCAGTCTCAGAGGTGTTAGCTTTTGGGACGCAGTAATGTATTCTGCCTCCACAGTGTTATTGAATCAATGCACATGGAAGCCAGCGTGTGTGTGTGTGTGTGTGTGTGTGTGTGTGTGTGTGTGTGTGTGTGTGTGAATGAGAGAAAGAAAGAAAGCAGAAGAGGGACACACACAGGAAATGAAGAGACACAGGAGGTTCTGAAACTGAAACTCTATATTCAAGTTAAAACCAACCTAAAGGGTGCGTTAACGAGAGACGACAGTGATACTGAGTGGCACTAATCCTTTAAATGATGACCCTACAGTATATTTCCCAGGTGAACGAACAGAAGAAAGGAAGCATGTTTGTATCTACGACCTTTGCCAAGGTTACAGTTCTGAAACAAATGAAGCCACATTGAGAAACCAGCTAATTTCATGAATACAGACAGAGCTGTGGCACATTTATGGGCGTGCAGCACTACACAACAGTGTTTCAAAAATACCCGTTTTTGATAGATGTCGATTCTAAATATTTTAAAGTTTAATTTCTCGTTTTCCTCAGTATTGACATAACAGAGCTGCGCTTTCTCACTCTGTTGTTGTTTACTACAGTCATTTTGCTGTTCTCTGCTGCTTAACAAGAAAAGGAAGGTTATATTGTGTCTTGTTATATTTATCTTTTCATAAACATTTTGAATTAAGCGGTCTGTTTCAGTTCACTAGATGACTTATAGAGAAGGGGTGGCATTAAATACGTTTGTACTTCCTCCTCCTTTTCAGATATGTAAGTCACATTAACTATACACTGACAATTGCTTTTTCATCATGCTTTTCATTATTTGTCAATATTACTTTCTGTCTGTCTGCTTGTTTGAAGGTTCATATATTTTTTTTGTACATGTTAGAAATAAATATCAATATTAATATGTCCTCAATGCTGATGTTTCCCTGTGGTGTCATAAATGGCGTCAAATTGGGCTACCATCAGATTGATACCACAGGACAAAAGAGTTCATGATAACAATATCGTGATAGCTGTTGAAAAATTTTGAGAAACTTCAGGTAATGCTGTTAGTCAAATTCATATTTAACCTTTGCTTATTGTGACTTTTATCCCTTTTCTTCTGCAAATGAATTACACTTAAAATTTCTGTAACCAAAGCTATAAAATCATACAAAAAGAGTAACTATACTTAATGAACAGTGAAAAAAAAGCAACCAAATGGTATTGGGGGAGGCAAAGCAAGGACGGAAAAAATGGAAATTACTTAGGAGGCACAGAATTATATACATTAAATTATCATGTGTGTATTATTAAAATGATGTCAATAATTTTTATTATTATATTAAATATCAGGGTTATAGTCAATACTAGTATATCATATCACCCTTAATGTCGATATTTTTTAAGGTATTGTATCATTTCTGTGTTGTTTGACTTTAAATAACTTTTGGAGGCTTATTTTTTTTTTTTTTTTTTTTTAGTTTTTTGTTTTTTAAACACAGTTAAGGCCAACCTCCGGGCAACTGGAGGCTACAACACAGGTAGGCTGTGGAGACAGAGCAATTATTTCCCTGTAATATATATATATATATATATATATATATATGTGTGTGTGTGTGTGTGTGTGTGTGTGTACTATAGTAAATCAAAAAGATTTACCATGGCAAAATTATTATATTAGTTATGATAGCATGACAAAATGTTGACTTTGTATCTCGTCATTTTAATTTAACAGTCAGATTTTTTTGCTAGTAAATCAAATCAACGTTTCCTTTGTCTCCCATACACTCACTCAGTTTGTTATTGCTCTGTGTAATTTAAAGGGGGCGGACAAAAACAATCAGTGTTAAAAGGGAAGGTGTAGTAAGCCTTTTCGGTCCTGTTTGGGGTTTTTTTGGTTACCTTTTATACACTAAAAAAAACCATTAATGCAATGTTATGTATCATCTATCTACCCTTGTATTTGATTTCTATAAGTTTGAAAATGATGAAATAGACTAAATTAAACTATACTGAATACTCAAACAGCGCATTTCATAAATCAGGACAGTAAGTTGTCTAATTTTGGGGGGTTAGTGTTGGCTGTGGGCCAGGAGGTAGAGGTAGAGCTCTCGATCCATCAGTCCCAAGGTTGTAGGTTCGATCCTCCCTGTCCACAAGGCATGTGAACAGCGGGTACATGTAAATATAATAAATTCAGCTGTTGACTATTTATTTCTCAGGAACAAGACACCGTATTTGACTTATCTGTCAAACTGCTGCACTCCCCCTCCAACCAGACGTGGCGCTACAGCCCAGACACCCCCGTCCCTCCGTCACCCGGGGCCCTTCTTCTCTGCTCTCCTCAGCCTGTACTGAAAACACAGGGGCAGGAACTTTGACCGGTGCTCCAGCGCTAGTTAGCAGCCAGCTAGCTGCTCTCTCTATTATTTTCATATTTTTGCTTGTTGTTTCATATGCAGAGAGATGTGGTTTATTTATTTACTCAGCTGGCTGTCGTTAGTCATCCAGATATCCTTCGTCACTCTAGCAATAGGTAAGTGCACGCTGGGAATCCCTGCAAGAGCTGGCTAATAGTCGCTTGCTAATGCTAGCGGACCGAGTTAGCATTTGAAGCTGCACCGTTACACGTTAACGGGGCATATTTTCATAAAACGGCGACTGTATAATGTGTTCATAATAAAACGCAAATACAAACAGTAGTTGTGCCTTAAGAATAAATAGATTACGTGTGTCAAATCGCCGAAGTACTGATATCATGTTTAGCTAGCTAGCTAGCTAGCTTTCTAGGACAGGAAGTTGTGTGCAGCGAATACAAGATGCTCTTTTTTTGTACATAACAAAAATGACAGCGTTACATATTTCAAACGATATCCCATCAGGCGAAACAATGATAATATTTTATAGGCAGATATTGATTTGACTAATGTTTAAGTAGTTTTTGGGACATGGGAGACACTTCAGCTGGAAGTGATGTTTGCTAATAGCTTGTTAGCATGTAGCGTTCCGTCACTCCTCTTTTATCGATTCTGACTAATCGATTAGGTTGATGTCTCAGCAAATAACGCTGATGTGGTCATGATGTCTGGTATGCAGTAGAGTCTAGATACAGTAGCATCCAGCAGCAGTCTGTAGAGGAGAGTTAGCATGTAAGCTAACACGAACAGCCTGCTAATGCATCAAATCTATATAACATTAGCAAGAAGCTATTTTCGTTTATTTATTTTAAACTGGTTGGAAGGTTATTTGGCAAGATGGCTGCCTAACATGCTGTCCACATGCCTGTCACAAGTAGGGTCAATATTATGTTGATACAAAACTTGGCAAAGAGCCTCTCTGTCTGTCCACGTTGTCAGGTAGTTACCTGGCCACGTAACACCTGCTGCAGCTGTCAGGTGTGGCTGCTGACTGTCAGACTGTCTGTCAGTCACACTCCGTCCGGCCCACCTGTCAGGTGCATGTCTGTGTACTCTTTTTTTTTCATTTGCATTTGTAAATAAAGAAACTGGATCCAGGAACAAGAATTTACATTTTTGCTCAACTGAATCCGGCTGAAACCTCATGAAATTGAGTGACAGCACCTCTTTCTAATAGGGCAGCTTCTTTTTATTGCTATTTAATAATAAAGGGTCAGTTATAATTAGGGTTAGGTCAGGTTTGATTTTATCTCCTGAATGTTATACTTAGGATTATCTGTGTAAACTGCCATCTAATAATCAGTGATTTTAATTTTGTTTGTCCCTTTGTGGACTTAAATGTATGGATGTCTGCTACTGTGTGCAGGTTTCTCTTTTGTCTTTCTGTCTCTCCCATGTTTGTAATATTTTTATCTATGGACTAATGGATCAAGGGGCCTGGATCAAGCTCTCTGAGGGGTTTTTACATGTCTCAATCGCATTCCTCTTGCATAAGGACTAATTAGCAAACTGCCTGTGAAACATCAGGAAATTATTTACTGATGAAGACAGTAGATATGTTTATTGGAAAGTGGCATGGACAGGATTTATTACCAATGAGTACCTCACTTACTGCCGTTGCCTCTCATGAACTTCTTGTTCATTATTGCCTCATTTTACTTTTTTGGTTCATATTTTATTTATTGTGTTTGTGTTGTCCAGAGCTGAGAGGAGGCACCAAGTATACAGGGAATGTCAGTCTTGATTTATTAAATTTAAAAGAGCAAGGCAGTTTGCTGTCACTATTCTTCCCTCTCTTTTTCTTTTGGCTCTATCTTTTAGAAAGTGCTGATTGCCTTTGTGTGATGAAGCTCTCGGGCTCCCATGAGCTGTCGCCTTCTCAGCTCCCTGGCGTACAAGTTTTGACGTGTAGTCTTTTTGGCTGTGTTTGGCCCTCATTCCACATGTGCTCAGTAACTGTGGGTCATGTCTGTTTTGCCCATTAGTTTTTATTAACGCACTCACCTTTCTTGCTTTGCCTCGGCTGTTCACTGGGGAGAGGTTTTGAATCTCAGTACCTTTTATTTACTCACTGAAATTTGTTTTTAAGCACCAAGAAGGAAAACTGTCAAGTGCTGAAGCTGGCCTTGAATCTCTGGTCAGATGTATACTCTTCTTTATTTATCCTGTCATCAGTTATTTAGAGATTTCTTTCAATGTTTTTCCCCAAAAAATCAGTAATCTTTAAAATTTGAGGGCTTTCGAGAAGAGTTTCGTAGAACGGTGTGTTAATATTCCTCAAAGCAAGGCACTGAACGATAATTACCTCAAGTGTCATTTTGGTAGAGGCATCTAAACTCAGGTACTGTATCATAACTTGTTTAAAACAGTGTTACTGTTGACTGCAGTGTAGATAGCACCAGATCTTTGGATAGCATAGCAATGTTTTTGGAGCGAGGTGACCATATTTGGATGAGAGGGTGGAGTCAACCATAACACAAGCTGCTACCTTGGTTAGCATGTAGCATTCACAGCCTGTGGTCAACTGTGACAATGCCAATGCTAATTTTTGCCAGCAAAAAATAGGTTTAAAACTAGGGCTGTCACTGTGTTGATTTCCAGCACAGATGACAAAGAATTCTGTCTCTCTGTCTTTGTTGTTGTTCCTGTTTGGTTGCTGATCATCTTATCTCCATCTTCACCCAGCTGCTGGCCTGTACTACCTGGCTGAACTAATAGAAGAATACACAGTAGCCACCAGTCGAATAATAAAATACATGATTATGGTGAGTAAGCAGCTATAGATTGATGTCATTTCCTTATGCACTTGTTTTTAAGAATATACTGCAATAAAACATTCAGTGAACAACGTCTGTACTCTGTTTCACTGTGTGCATGTGTTCAGTTCTCGACAGGTGTGCTGGCAGGTCTCTATCTTTTTGAAGGCTTCCCAATGTTGATGGTGGGAGTCGGCCTGTTCACCAACCTGGTGTACTTCGGCCTCCTGCAGACGTTCCCCTACATACTGCTGAGCTCCCCAAACTTCATCCTCTCCTGTGGTAAGTGTGGCAGACACTGGCTTTGGATTATATAGCCTGTTGATTTCTTAAAACAGAGCAACTGATATCAGCTTCACCTAAAGGGTAACTTTGGTATTTCTCAACCTGGAACCTGTTTTCCCTTTTTTGTGTCTGACTAATGGGAACAGTCATTCTTGAAGTTAGTCCAGTAGTGAGCGAGAGCGCTTCAGCTGCGAAACAGGCTGCAATGTAACCATACGGGACATGTTCGCACTGTCAATTTCCATCCACTCAAAGTGTTTGTTTTTGCCACTGACAGGCTCATTTGTGTCCGACAACATTATGGAAAGGATCCCTACAGAGATAGACCTTTTTGTTTTAAAAAAAAAAAAAAAAGCCCGAAATGGAGTCTGGTGGGTTTGGTGATGGTGATTTCAGGGCTGTTTCTGGTTAAACAAAAAGGACTGTACTCTTTAACAAAAAGGTCTGTCTCTTTAGGGATCCTTTCCATAAGGTCGTTAGACACTTAAAATAACAATCTGAGCCTGTCAGTGGCAAAAAGAAGCAGTTTTAGTCGCCCAAAATTGACGTCGTTCCCATCAGTTACTTAGACACATAAACATGTGGAAATAGGGCCCAGGTTAAAAAATACTTTAGTTACTCTTGAAAAGAACAGTAAGAATAGAGGCTCCCAGGTATTTTTATGAAGCTAAAAAATGTCTTCCTTTCATTCAGTCAGCAAAAGACTCTTGTGTGAGAATATTAAGTCGAACCAACACACAGTTTTCTTGTCCTGTTTTACTTTACCAACATCCTTTCTTCTCCTTTCTCTTCATTCTCCAGTGTTGGTAGTGGTGAACCATTATATGGCCTTCCAGTACTTTGCACAAGAGTATTATCCATTCTCAGAGGTAATTTCATCCCACATTTGTGACACCATGCACTGCCTTTGATATAGTGTTATTTTAGGAATATGAAAAAGATTTTCTGCCATTAAAATTTCTCCTATACTTGTCTTATAATCTTGCATTTGGCATTTAGGTACTGGCGTACTTCACCATCTGCCTGTGGGTGATCCCCTTTGCCTTCTTTGTGTCACTGTCAGCGGGGGAAAATGTGCTTCCGTCCACCATGCAACAAGGAGGTGAGGCTTTTCTTTTTGTCTCTTTAGCTGTTTCTGATTGGAGCACTGGTAGCAGTTGAGTGCTTAGTATGTTTTATTGGATTCTCTCTATCTTGACAAGTTCTCTTTGAGGAACTGAGGATATTCTTAGATCTCTTACATTTAAACCTTTTTTATAAGCATTGAAATTAAGGGAAAACCATGTATTTGTCAGGGAGAGCAGGGCCGGCTGTGTGTTCAGTGTGTAAGCGTGACAATAGTGGAATGAATGGAAGACGTTATGCAGGTCACATTATCAAGGTGTATTCAGAGCAGATGGGCTATGTGGAGACAGTGTCCAATTAAACGCTCTCCCTACCTTCCTCTCCCCTCCCAATCAAAGAACAGTTGAGTCTCACTCAGTTGCTCCCAGTTATGTTTGGGACTCTCGTGGCCTGAAAATGAGAGCTAGTGTATTTAACCCGAAACAGCTCAATCCAAGAAGCAAAGTAAGGAGAAGTACATTCCTCTACACAGAAGGGAGAAGTGGAGTCAGTCCCAAAGGAAATGAAATCTGCCCATTCTCTGAATAGTTTTAAGAAACAGCTGAAAAAATGGATGCTGAGTAAGTTAGTGAAACATCCTTTCCAGGACAGTTTTTATGACAGTGTAACACTGATGCTTTTTTATTAGATTAATTCATTTAAAAGTGGGATATAAGTAGCATCAGTAGCATATACATGTCATTCACTATTCCTGCCTGCGTCCTATGGGCTGAGTCAAGCCACGCTGCGCCGATTTGCATTTCCATTACCAGTTTAGAGGCGCCGTGCCACACAGAGCTGCGCCAGAGATAGACCTTCTCCAGAGTAGGTCCAAAAGCCGGGCCCTCATGCGGGTAGCAGTGACGTCTCACCGACTGCAGCCAACCCCCAATGACCCCCTTCTCCCCTTCAAACAAGCCGTGTGTTTTGCAAGACTCCTCTCACCTCTGTGTGCAGGAGCCCAGAGTCTTTAAAGCTCCCTGTGTTCAGCTCTCAGTGCTTTTGTAGCTTCTAGCTGAATCTCTGTAGTTTGGAGTTTAGTTTCTCTCCTGTGTCCTGTTTTTACTTTAGAGATCTGATTTATTTTACTATTTCATGTTCGCTTTCAGCTGTATTAGAAGTTGAAAACTCAACATTTCCTTATTTTTCTGCTTCACAATAAAACTTTTTACATAACAAAAAAACAGGGGACTTTAATTGCGAAGAATCTATAGGAAGTCAAATGTGTGATCACTGAATTAGCCGAACTTTGTTAGAGGCTTTTCTTTAATTAAGACAAGTGTAAAAATACGTCAAGGAGGAAGAGTGAAATCAGAGACAGCCACAGTGAGATGTTGATGAAGAGCTGCAGACAACAGGCTCTTACTGCACCTCTGCAAACAGCTCACCTCCAACAGGTAAACTTCTTTTACCTGCACTGCAATAAAAATAACAGGGGACTGTAGCCATGGATCAGCTCACTGCTTTTAAACGTCATCACTCAAGACAAGCTGATATCAGTTTAAGATACATCTTCAGGTAGCCCTGTTGTAATGGAAATGCAAATCCCTGCTAGTGGCTGAAACCAAACCAAGCAAGGCTGAGCCAGCCCATGACTGTCAAAAAGGCGTACTAGCCTAGTTCCAGGACCACTATGGTAACAAGTCATGTGACTTTATCTCAATATCTTGATGAAATCTAGTAGTATATGCACATTTGTCTACTGAACTTTAATTTATCAAATTAAGTCCATCAATCACTCCCAGCTCCCTTACAATCAAGATGGTGGCCAAAAAAAAAAGAAAAACTGGGATTTATTGATCTCATATGGTGCCTAACTCTAGTGGATCCTAACATAGTGGATATGGAATTAATCTGCAGGTGCTCCCGTTCAAAATAAGACTGTTGTTTGGATGTTTTTAGCCATGAAAATGTGGCCTTCATCAGATAGATAAGTCTTGTGTTTAGCTCAGTCCATAGCTTGAAATGCCTTTTGCTTCGTGATGTTGTTGATGACTTGCAGCCCCTACCAGCCGGTTAACAGGAGTGAGGAGTCAGGAGCCAGTGACTTGTAAAACAGTCAATCATCACTGCAACCATGAGAGGCCATGAAGCATACAGTCGTAAATGTGCACCAAAAATATTAGGCTGATAGGTCCAGTAGTTTGCTAGATAAGCTGAGTACAGACAGATACACACACACACACACACACACACACACACACACACACACAGCATAACACATGATAATGCGAACAATGGTAACAAATGCCCTTTTCTTTTTCTCTTCTTTTTTTTAGATGATGTGGTGTCTAATTACTTCACCAAGGGCAAGAGGGGGAAGAGGTCTGGGATCCTTCTTGTGTTCTCCTTCCTCAAAGAGGCAGTGCTGCCCAGCCGACAGAAAATGTACTAAGGAGCTTGGACTCGTGGTGCAGCCTCGGGGGTCAGGGTGTGTGTGAGTAAGTGTATGTGTCGCAGATTAAGGGGAAGCAGGAAGGACTTTGGAAATTTGTTTCTGGATGGGACTAAAACGAAACAGTGGCCAAAGTGGAAGAAGAGCACACGAAGAGGACGGACCAATAAACAGAGCTTCCTGCTGGACGAGCCCACGAGTTTACACAGGCCATGTTTGTCTCTCTTTGTTTTTCTGTCTGTCTGTACTGACTGCCAACAACATCTACTAGAGACCTCTTAGTGGGGATCTTGTCCGTAGCGCAACGCTTTCTTAATGTCATGTCAGACTCCTCCATTTTTTACGCTTTGATATGTGTGTGAAGGGTCTGGAATTAACCACCAAAATACCTGTACGTTTTGACTTTGGCAGATAAATCAGTATCACTTTTCTTCTTGAGATGAGATCTGCTGTCATTTGTGTGTTGTAGGTCTTATATTTGGTCAGATTCAATACACAAAGTAGCATCACAGACAGGTTAGGAGACAAAATACGACTAGTGAAAACTTTGTGTCTCCTCAGACTAAGAAGGTTGGAGATAAATTAGATAGCTTAATACTCTCTGGCTAAATCCTGATCAAGTTTGGATTTTGATGTGAAGTGATCCTTGAAAGGAGATAAGTGTTAACGTGGCAAACCAGCTGCAGGTTGATTGCCACAGGTCGCCACAGAAGTGCTTATTGCGATTACTGCAAATGAGAAAGGGCAGTGTAAGGAACACTTGACTCCCTCCAGAGTGAACGAAGAATCCAAAAATGGTGAAATTCTTGAGAAATTGGTGTTAAGTCATCAACATCAATGGAGACCGCAAAAGCAAATCTTTATGAAAACATCTGTTTACAAACTCTCACACTGTGCAGTATAAGTCTCATTTATCCAGTTGTATGTTTAGGACTTCCCAAACAGACAGCTCTTTCTAACTGACCGAAAAGTTAAACTTGTCAATTCTCTCTTCAAATCCAGACTCTCAAAAACAGTATTTTTTATCTTTCTAAACATGGAAGCTGCTGGTCTACTGCTGCATCAATCAGTAGTTTGTTTCTGTTAATGTGTTACTTTGGTGTTTTAAAGGGTTACTTCGGTCCCACAACAACACAAAGTGAAGCGGGATTTATACTTGTGCAGCAGACCTTATGCTGTAGGCTACGCCGTGGTGAGCATTTATACTTGGGCGGTGGTGTGTCTGTGTCACTCTGCAGTTACACCTCCAAAACACGAGTCAGTGGCGGGGTTCCTGTGAATGCATAGTCGATTCAAAACACACAAAAGAACACAAATCAGCTTCACTATAACTCGCAGCATTCACAAACAAACATTTGTCCTTTTCTGGACACATTTTCCCCACAAATACAACATGCTAATGTTTTTAGCACAAGCCTATGGCATTTTACATTGTATAAATTAGCCTAGCAGCTAGCGAACTTTTCCTCTACTCATATAAAACCAGGGACAACAACAACATTTAACAAAGGTAACGTTACAAAATTCATCTCCATTACAACTCACAAGGTTCACCAACAAAACAACTGTCTTATACTGAACATGTTTTCCAAACAAATACAACATGCTAATGTTATTAGCACAAGCTTATGGCATTTTACATTGTATAAATTAGCCACACGATGAGCAGAGATTTCCTCTGCTCATATGAAGCCAGGATAAATCACACACAAGATTTAAAATGCTATTTTTGTGGAGGCTTTATTGTCTTCACAATTTATTGTTTCTTATCTGTGAAATTAAAGTAAATAAAAGCTTTGTTTCCACTGAGGGAAATGGTTTCAGGTTAGAGAAATAGACAGGAGGTCTGCGTCGCAGCGACGTATAGTTACATTTTTGGGGAGGTGCATGTCAGGCTATGGTGTAGATTCAATGCAGAAGTATAAATTCCACATAAGTGTTCAAGGCAGTGGTAGACAAACAACTCCTGTGTTCAGTGAGGTAAAATTACAGTTTATGTCAATGGAGTCTGGCTTTGAAGACAGCATTGGTAAGTTTCACTCCAAGTTCAGCTTCCCATCAGAAAGAGCTGTATGTTTGGGAAATACTGAGCATAAGACTGGATAAATCAAACTTTGATTATACTGCACGACTTGTGTGAGAGTCCGTAAACGGATGTATTGGTATAGTTTTGTCGTTGTTAAGCGTGGACCCCTTTTACTTCAATTCATCAAGAGTTTGCTCAATTTTTGGATTCTTCATTCACAATGGAGGCATACCAGAAAAACTAAGTTTTCATCATGTATTTAACATAACTTGGGTTAAGTAACTGACAAACAAATGGTCATTTTGTGGGGTGAAGTGTTCCTTTAAAGTTGTAAGGAATCAGGTTCTGATCGATGGAAATGTCTGGTTTTAATTACAGTATGTGACATGTAAATACTCCCTGCCCTGTCGGATCACATTGATGAAAAAGGGGCTGATAAGGGCAATTGGAAAGGATTACTTTTATAATTGAAACACCCCTAAATTAAAGTTAGCTACAATGGAAGTCTCCCAGTGTGGACTGTTTACATGTGGCCGCAGAAACCATGCACTAGGTAAAGATTTTTATTCTTCTCTTGCATCTCCAGAGTCATTAATCACCAGCGCTGTAGCCTGCGACCAGCCTGTTATTTTTGGACTGTTTTTAAAAATTCACAGTAATAACAAAGTGATTTTTGTACATTGATTGTTGAGTTAACCCGACATCAGACGACAAATGAAACACTTGTTAAGATCGAACTTGTGCAATGACTCCTGCAAGCTTACACGCGTCGGGGGACAAAAGCTGCTTAAAGTGGTTTGATGAAAGCGCCGTTGAAGAGGCCGAATTTTTTTTTTTTTTTTTTTTTTTAACCAATTACAGAGTGCGATTCATTGTAGGCTGGTATGCACACAAATGTATAATAAAAGATTTTGTTGAAATAACCGGCAGATTAAATGGTTCTTTTCACAGGTTGGTGTTCAAGGAAATAAAGGCAAAAATGGATGTGCTGAGCCTCGTCATTTCCAATTAAATCAGCTTAATTCACCCATTCAGTGGTAAATTTTATTCGCAGTGCGATGGATTGTACCGTTGTCACACCCTGAACTCCACTCAAAATATGTGTGTGTGTGCATGTGTGCCAGACAGCGTCACTGGATGACATTATGTTATCCAAGTCCCATGTGGCTCGGTCACAGTGGGCGCACCAGGTTGAGGCTGGTGTGCACTTTGACCCCCACTGAGGTGTGAAGTGCTTTGTGAAGTAAAGGAAGAAGACAAAACCACGACACACACACACACACACACACACACACACATACATACACACACACACACACACACACACACCCTCAGCTGACAGGCCACAGCTCGCAGTTACACACATGCTGTTGACAAGCCCTCACCTGGATCCCGAGTCAGGTCCCTGGGGGGAGCAGTGAAAGTGCAGGGATACATCTGAGACAGGTGACCCAGTTCACTGAGGTTTTCTCACCTTTCACTCACCCCTCCACTCACCCCACTTTTTGGAGGCACAGCGTCTGGAGTGTGTGGCATTTTTAATTTTGTCACTTTGAGCTGAGGTTGTGGGGTGGCAGGTTATTTTGTTAGTCTGCTGTTGTGCCTATACAACACGTTTCCCTAAAATAGAGTCCTCTAATCACAATGGTAACACTTTATAATAAACAATGAAACAATAGTGTTAATTAAATATTAGTAATGCTATGATTTATGTTATTTTAACAGTTGTTCTTGTTTCAAATGTTACAATATTTTCTATACTATATTGAGTATTTATTAATGGTTAATAATTGGTTTGTAAAGCGTCTATAAACATTATTTGGATGACTATCAAAGTTGCAACTGATGGTTTTAACACCTTGTTAAATGGTCTATTCATCTATTAACATTGGAACTTATGTATAATATGGCCGCCGATATAATATTTATAGATTTTCAGTGTTTATTTACCATTTAGTAAAGCATTATAATCATCCGTTGCAACTTTATAATAGCTATCCAATGTTTATAGACCCTTTATAAACCAATTACTAACCATTAACAAATATTTAACATAGTGTATAACATGTTAAATAACAATAAACTCTTAAAATGCTTGAAATTAGAACATTACATGTAGTATTGTAATGGTAACACTTAATTATCATCAACTATCATCAATAAATAGTTAGTTGATGGTTAATTAAGCTTCAGTTAATAGTTATTTAACTGTTAACAAATAAGAAAAATATAATTAATAATGTTTAATAATTATTATTGTTAGTAGTTTTACTGTTATCATGTTAATTCTTCTTCTTCATGTTGTTTCCACCTCCACCTAAGTAAAATATATGAAGAATTTAATACTAGATGAGATTTAATACATATTTTAAACACATCCGTAATCTCAGTTCCAGCTGAAGCGTTTCAATATCACAGTGTGATGATCAATAGTGCCCAGGCTCCAGCGCCTCAGCCAGGTGCATGGCCACTTCTGTCCAGGGGGAGGTGCTCCGCCCCTGGGGGTATCCTTTGTGCTGGACCTCCACAATGTCCTGTGGCTCAAAGTACCGAGGGGAAGCGATCCTGGAGGGGAAGGCTCTGGGGAACAACACCCTCTCCAGGACATCCAGAGGCACATCAGGGGCCGGGTGACGTGTGCTGTCCCACTTGGTGGAGTATTGAGGCTGCCTGCTGCTGTGGCCCCTCCACACCGTGACATTACCCCTGAGGTCTGGCTCTGTGGGAGGTTTCTCTGGCTGGAGGCCCATGAAGATGGTCCAGGGTCTGGACGATGAGGCCGGAGGTGGCTTAGTGGAGGTGCTGGTGTCCTCCAGAGGACCTTCTGGCTGGTGCTTCAATGGGTGCTTGGCATGTTTTGAGTTAGAAGTGTTCTGATCTGATGAGAGGCACTGGGTGTGATACTGGCTCACCAAGACTCTGGGGGAGAAATCCTTTAGGAGAGGAAAACCTTTATTCTTCACCCACTCTGCCACCTTCACATCAATAAGCGTCTGAAAATGGACACGGAAAAGTGTGATTAGATTTTTGATATGTTTGAAAAATGCTGCAAATATTATATAGCATGACAAGAAAATCAAAAACACTGAATAAGAGTTAGAACTAATGTTTCATTTGAGAGTTCATTTGTAACCGGACTGAGTCCACCTCTTCAAGAAGGTCTATGGAGTTAGCATTGTTAGCTGCTAGCCACCAGCAAAGCCACCTCCATGTTGAGAACCGTGTACAGATCACTTATATGCTCTGAACTTCACACAGAGCCCCTTCACATCTCATTTTTACACAGTTTTGTTTTGTGTCCGTACTTCCACATAGTATACAGAGTGCACCTGTTCAACGCAAGAAAATGTATCTCACTGGCTCACAGGCTGATTGGTGCGGCGTCTGCAGAGATGCAGATGTTCTGCCGGACCATTGTGGTGAAGAGGGAGCTGGTCCAGAAGGCAAAGCTTTCAATTTACTGGTCCATCTACATCCCAACCCTCACCTATGGTCATGAGCTCTGGGTAGTGACTGAAAAAATGAGATTACAGATACAAGCAGCCGAAATGAGTTTCCGCCGTGGGGTGGCTGGGCTCAGCCTTAGAGATAAGGTAAGGAGCTCGGACATCCAGAGGGAGTTTGGCTCTACTCCGAGCTCTTTCCGAATGTCAGAGCTCCTCACCCTATCTCTAAGGCTGAGTCCAGACACCTCACAGAGGAAACTCATTTCGGCCACTTGCATCTGCAACCTCATTCTTTCGGTCACTACCCAGAGCTCATGACCACAGGTGAATTTTGGGACGTAGATGGACCAGTAAATCGAAAGCTTTGCCTTCTGGCTCAGCTCCCTCTTCACCACGAAAGTCCTTCTTCATCAGAATACAAAAAAAGTGTTATAATATGTGAATGTTTTCCTGATTTTATCACAGTTTGGGAGTTATCTGTGCGTTCCACAACATACCTACTAACCTTTTTATTGAGATCATTCAGTTTGACCATATCCACGAGATCACTGTATAAACTTTGAACTAGCCTCCTCTCCTTCATTTCTTTCTTCTTATGTGTCTGCCACAGGCAGTTCTTCAGATACCTGCACAAAAACACAACAAGTCTGTTAAAGAGAGAGAAGTCAATTTTACCTGAAACAGTTTAACTTACCTTTTATCTTACATGTGATTTGTTCTTAAAGCTCGTTACCTTGCTACATCCCTGTGGCACCAGATGCGGGCCAAATCCAGTGGGGTGTGTCCCATGCTGTCCTGGGCCAACACGTCTGCTCCGGCCTGCACAAGGCTCTCTGTGCAGTCCAGGAGACCTTCAGAGGCAGCCAGGTGCAGCGGGGTCGTCCCTGAATCTGTGGTGCTGGTTATAAGAAAAAACTATACTTAAAACTCTGTCTTCTTAGCTTCATCATTATTTCCAGTGTCATCATCATTGCTGCTGTTATCATCATCATCACCATTACTTTTTCCCATCATAATCATCATCATTACCATAATACCGTCATTATCGCTTCCAACAGCAGCTATAAACTTTCACCATCATCTCATTTTAATCAGAATTTTGCTTTTCGCCACTGGATCCAGCTGACAGAAGTTATAAATAGGCGCTTGATAGAAAATAAAGCTTCCAAAAACTTGAACAAAGCAGTCATTCACAAAATCAGGCCCCTACACATTGACGTCAGCCCCGTGCTCCAGCAGGTATCTGAGGCACCGCAAGGTGTTGGGCGAGCTCCGGGGAGACAAAACCATGTGAACAGGCCGGCGACCCTGGAGATCACTGCTGTCGATCCACCCCAGCCTGGACTCCACCAGGAGCTGAACAGCAGCCAGCTGGCCATGAAGGCAGGCCACGTGGAGCGCTGACAAACCCTGGAGAGTGAAACACAAGTCATCCATAGAGTTATGTATGTTTTTCTCACTGACACAGCTGCAATACAGAGAAGCCATCAGTATTTCTTACATCTGACAAGTAACTAAAGGTGAACATGAAGTTCATTTAGTAATGTGCTGCACCAGTTAATTTTTAAAGGCAATTTATTTGACTATTTCTACTTTGTGAAAGTGCGTGCTTTTAATGAATTCACTTTAGAGGAAAGTGTTGATAGGTCAACCATTTCTCTGAAAGCAACAGCTACTTACAGATTAAGGTTTACCCTTGCTCGTTTGATTGCATTTTTATTTTTCAATAACACCCAAAATGGTAAAATTAGATTCAGGCCTACAGGATAACACATCAATAATCACATCACGGCACCTTTCCTCTCTGTGAGTAAAGACTTTTTAAATCAACTTTTTAATGCTGACTTTTTACTTTTATTGGTGTAGACAATATTTGCATTTGGTATTTGGTTGGAGTGGGGTATTTCATTGGACCATCACTTCACTCCCCTCTGCATTATGCCACAGGAGTGGACAAGCATCTACAGCATATCTGTTACCATACTGTGATGTTAATGTGCCTACCTGACTGTTCACACTGACATCCGGCTTCTCTGGACTCCCACCACCAACAGCTGGAAACATGTGTCCGTCAGGGAGAGCTTTGGAAGGAAGTTTCCTACAAAATGACACCACACAGAAATGATGCCTGTAAATACCAGTCTGTTGATACCTTATAGCACAAGAGAGATTGAAGCTAACTTACACCAAATTGGAAATATTTCAGACTACAGTCATGTGACGTTTAAAATGGCCCATACAACAAACTAAAGCGCTCAAAGCGACTCGTGTATAAAGATTTATATCCAAGCACAGAAATATAAGCTGTAAACTTAGATATTGTTAAAGTTATTTACCTGTTTTTACATCTCCCACGTCTCCGTTTTCTGGGTTTGTTGACAGCTTCCATGGTTGCCGTGGAAACGTGGTAACTAGGACACGAACTCTGATTTATGACAACTCAGTCACATGCATGGATGTTACCACTACGTCACATCTTTTTAGAAATTATTATGATTAAAGTTCAGAAACCGAATGTAATAGTTTTAGAATTGCATTTTTTTTAAACATTTTTTATTTTGGAAAAAAAAAACCTTTATTGAATTTCAACAACAAATACAATCATCAGAAATAATAAACACGTTAAATATATAAAAGAACAATAGCAATTCAAAAACAAAAGAGGTAACATACAATAAAAGTGCAGGGCAGTACAATAATAAACTATTACATTTAAATGTCTGGAGTATCGGGAAACAACACTGCGCATGCCCAAAACTGATTACCTGCCAGCTGCTGCAATGTGATTGGCTGTTTTCCACGTAACGTTGGCAGCCGTTATGTCTTTTGGTAACTGCGTCACAGTGAACGGTTTTGACTGTCGTGTTGTAGAAATTTAAAACTCTGCCTTTTTAAGTAAAACTTGAGATTAAACACTTTATTACAACACTTGATATTATTGTAACACAAACATTTGGTAATTTTTTTTTTCTTTTTCTTTTTGACATGAAGTGGTTTTCCGGGACAAATGGCTAACGCTAACGTTGGCTGCTAGCTTGTCAGAGACAGAGAAGACGCCTTTCTTGCTTCTTGGTGATGCTAAGTGGTCAAAAACAGACTTTAAGGATTTCCAGCATCTTTCTGAGAGGATTACTAAACATGGAAGCAAGAGAACAACTTGGCAAAGTCGGGTTAGCTTGGCAGAGCTAACAGCTAAATAGCCTAATTGACAGCGCATTCAAACGGGGAATGGAGTGGTACGTTACCTGACGTAATGACAGCGGGGTGAGGAGAACAGGTATGTCACCTGTGTAAACTGTGTAAAATATGTAAAAAAAAAAAAAAAAAAAAAGTAAAATAGCGCATTATGTCAAATTATAAAATTGTGTAGTTTTCTGGTTTTACATCTGTGTAAACTAAAGTAGTAGTAGTTGTTGTACCACCGTTTTACTACCTAAACGTTCTTTACTGTTGAGTCATGCTAGACCAGCTCCAATACTGATTATTTGGCTTCTTTTCTTTAAGGAACTTTATGTTTATTTCAATAACAAATACAAGTAACATTATCAGAAATAATAATAAATGAGTTTTATATAAAATAACAATGCTAATACCAAGGCAAAAGGGGAAACACACCAGTGCTACTCTTTGTCTGTAATAGTAAATTATTTCGACAGAAATGTCCTTCAATTCGTGTTATATCCTCCTGAGACATAAAACTTTTGTTTGGTTTGCATTTGTAATTTCTCCTAGCTATTTGGGATTAGTAGGACCTGATAAGTTTAAAAACTAAACAACAGTGCTTTGTAATTAACAGCGCCTTAGCATGTTACTGTTGTTTATCAAACTACAAACATCATTAATCATGAATACATACAATTCAACCATTGAATCTGATTCAGGATTTATACCTTGTCTACTTTCGTGTCAGGGTTGGCTGCAGACTGATTAAGCAGAAATGGCTGCCATCTTGTTTTTACATGAATTAGCGCTTTGAGGTCTTCCTTCCACTAGATGGCACAAAAAGTGTCCACGAACAAGACCAACAGGCCTAAGTTAAGCAGAATGAAGTAGAAGGTCCCGTAAACCCAAAATGTGATGTCCTCATATGAGGACACAGGGTCTCAGGAGGATATGTCCAGAATGTGCCAGTGAAGGCGCTGTTTTTGTCCATAGTTATCTGAGAGTGTATGTTTAACAAGTTTGTTGTAGGTCCATTGCACATCTGGTGTTCCACAGTTTGAAAGAAACAGCACTGACAATGAGTTGAAATAGTTTATGTTTTGGGGGCATCTTCTCTTCAAAGAGTCCATACATCATAGAGTTATCACACTTGTTAAAATTTACGTCCAGACCTTTTAAAATGAGCCAAACTTCTTGTGCTCTACAACAGTCGATTAAAAGGGGTTGTTTGGTTTCAGGCTTGTTGCAATGAATTATTGGGCATTCCTTGGTAGTGACATCACGGCTCCAAGACTTGACAGCTCTCACTGGGAGTCTTGTTTTCCCTCTTTCTATCTCGTTGTAATATAACTGAAAATTAAGTGTGTTTCACTTTTTAAATAATTGAGCAAATAGGGGCCTGCAATTGCTCAAATTACAAGAAAAATACTGGGGAAAACAGCTCAGAAACTGTAGAGACTGCCACCTGGAGACAAGAGTATTTGGAGACAAGAGTATTTTTTATTCAGCAGCTACGCCCATGTTTTGTAGATGCTGCCTTCATCAGCATGCAATTGCTCGCTGTTCTTCCATCTCTTAAGGCGAAAAGAAAAGCCCACTTCCTTATACAGCATATTCAGTAACACCTGTTGGGTGTGAGTCAATGTAATAGATTGTGACAGATATGGGCAGATGAGTGGCTGCAGGCACGGCAGAAATGGATATGTCCACCCTCCCATGTAGTCCACAGCTCTCTCTTCATACATCCCTGGTGTGCTTATATTGACAGTGCATTAGGATTGGCAGCTTGCACTTGGCCTGAGTAAAGCAGATCAATCCTGCCAATACTATGGAGGCCTCAGAGTGGCCGCTTGTGACACTGCACCCCGGACCTGCCGTCACGCGTGAGGCCGATATGAACTGGAGCAGTTATATTCTCCATGTCTCTGTGGGGCTTAGAGATCGATGGTCTCATCGGGCTGCAGGCCTCTCTGATCACTGCTATTGACCACTTGATCTCTGATTGGACTGAGTGTAGGCACATGTGAACTATGGAGAACAATGTGTGTCATGGCAGATAAATTATAGGTTAGGTTTAGCATGGATTTGCAGTATTTGCACAAAATTAAACAAGACAGAGTCAGAATTTGGGGGATCAAAACATTTTCAATCACCAAACTCACTTAAATCTAGTTTATGATGGGTTTACCTGCAAATTGATCATTTGTGTAACAATTATTCACCCCATGTTATGTTGAATTAATGAAAGATTTTTTTTTTTTTTACATGCCTCCATGATCCACGAAGAATCCAAAAAAGGAGAAAAATTCTTGATGAGTTGAAGTAATTGGTGACCACATTTATCAACAGCAAAACTATATCAAAATTTGCGTTTACAAACGTTTATGCTCAGTACATCCCAAACACGAGTTTTCACCAGAACTTTAGAGACCTCGATTATTCTGCACGGGTTTTGCAAGAGTTTGAAAAGGGATGTTTTGATTTAGTTTTACTGTTGTTAAACGTAGTCGCTGTGTACATCAGTTCATGAAGAATTCACATCATGGGGTGTCGGTGGCTTAGTGGTAGAGCAGGCGCTCCATGTACAAGGCTGTTTCCGCAGCGGCCCCGGTTCAACTCCAGTCTCTGGCCCCTTGCTCCATGTCTCTCCCTCTCTTTTTCTCCCCCCCTTCACACTTCACTATCCTATCAATTAAAGGCAGAAAAATGCCCTAAAAAATATCTTTAAAAAAAAAAATACTCACATCGTTTTTTGGATTCTCCTTTCATCGTGAAGGCATGAAAAAAAAAAGTTCCTACATGAATTCAACATAACATGCGATGAATAATTGATGCGCAAATAGTCATTGTGCAAGTGAAGATTTCTTTTAAGGTTACCTATTTTTGGGGGGTTTCCTTGTTGTTGTTTTTTTTTCATACATTTGCTCAGTTTTCTGTGAAATAGTTAATCCTAGATAGCGGAAAATCTAATCTCACATTGTTGCTAATTAAACTCAAAATTTTACCCGTTCTATCTATGCAGCTTCAAACTTTCTTAACCCAAATTTAAATTCTGAAATTAAATTATTCTTTTAATATTTAAATTTGCCATTTGGATGCCCCTATTTATTCTGTTTTATAAGTAAGTGAAAATATCTATTATTGAATTAGCTTGATAATACCTAAACAAAGCAAAAAACATAAAAGTACAAAACTTAAAATAAAGTGAAAAGGAACAAATGAAAAGCAAGAAAACTGGATCCAATATATACTGAATAGTGGTGATGGAAACATCTACAGTTACAATGCAACATTCACCATCATTACCATTCTTATCACCTCTTAAATTAGCTTTTTTGCCTTCTTTATCTTTAGTTCGTCCAAATTTTTAACCATGGTGTCTAATTTCTAGCTTTTAAAAAAAAAAAGAATTACCATGAAAATCATAACGCCCCTATTCCTTTTAACTGGCGGAAAACTCTGCTGCTTTTCTGCAGCTAAATATTGTCATCCATTTCTTTAATTTATGACTTCCCCCTTTTATTCTCTGTCAATCGCTCCCACTCAGAGCTGTCAAGGTCCATTGGAGGGTCAAGGACGGGCCATGAACCTCTGGCTTTCCGCTCTGAGCGCCAGCCCTCCAGAGCCTTTGCCTTTATCACAGCCACACTGCTACTTTGATGACAAATGCATGTGTGTGCACACAGAAAATGTGAGTACAAGTAAACTGTGTGTGTGTGTGTGTGTGTGTGTGTGTGTGTGTGCACACACATGAATGTGTATACAGTTGATGTGTGTGTATACGGTTTAATAGTAAGAGCACGGCCCCGCCACAGCCTCAGCGGCTTCCTTTGACCTCGGTCACATGTCATGGAGGTTGTACAGAGCCTTCGGTGTAGAGCTCTTTCATGTTTGACTTTCAGCCCAAGTCCCTGGACGGCGACCCCCGACATGACCTCTTTCTTATGACAGTTGAGTGTGTGTGTGTGTTTGACTGTCCATGTACTGTCAAATTCAGTCTGTATGAGAGTGTATGTGCCTTAAAATCCTAAAAGCTTTGTGCCATATGACATCTGTAGCACAGTTTGCAAAAAACGTAGATAAAAGCAGCTGCTCACGTGAGTGTTACGACTCCAACATGCTCGTATCATTCAAGAAATACATTTAAACTTGTGTGTGTGTGTGTCCGTGTGTGTGCATGCAGCGAGTGCGCATGCATGCATTAGCTACAGCACATCAGTTGGTGCAGAGCAGATAAGCAATGGGCCGATCAGAGCTGTCTAAAACTGCTTAGGGCGAGGATGAAAGTGAGATCATGTCCCAGCAGCCTCACGACAGACTCTCCCATTGGTCCGTTACATCATCCAATCACATCCCATCAGCTTTTATTTAACAGCTCTCAGTGCACATGAGATGGGAATACACTCAGTCCTGTGTGTTTCATAGACTTAATGTTCTTACATAAAATATCTTATCTCTACATTTTGGGTTATTCATATATTTTTTAAAGAATACCCTTTTACCCTTTATTGATAGTAGCTTGTGCAGATGGACTGGGATCATGGGAGTAAGGAGGTTGACAACAAAGTAAACCAGGGACACTGACTACCAAGACACCCCGGTTTGGGTTTTTGTCTGGATTTAGCTTTAAATTGAATTTACAGTAAAGTGAAGATAGTTGGCCATATTTCCTGCTGCCTTTTTAGAGACAGAAACACGTTTTATGGAAAAAAAATATTAAGTTAGCATTGAAGGCAGAAACAGTGAGCAAGAAAGTGTTAAGAAGAAGAACAGAGGCAAAAAAGATTTAAGAAGAAATAAAGTGATACAGTGGCAAGTAAAGAGAGAAAATCATGATAATGAGGAGCTGATACCGGAGCGAACACCTAACCTTGATATGCCTTCATATTTGATGAGCCACCTTACAGGGACCCTGTGCCCCTGAGGCTTGTGAACTCTGCTTGTGTATGTGCGCTGATGCTCTCACGTTCCTCCTCCTCCTCCTCCTCCTCCATCTCTCCTCTCATCCTCCCCTGGTCCTCCTCCCTCTTTTGCTTCCCCATCCTCTTCCCTTTTACTCCATCCCTTAGCTCCTCCTATCTCTTTATTTTTTCCTCCTCCTCTTCTCTCTTCCTCTCTCTGTGTGCCTCATGCTCAGCCAGGCGGCAGCGCGCTAATGCACCATGGCACATTCTGCAGCTCCGAGTCACAATGCGACCAGGCTTTGCGCAGTGACCGCACAGCGACCTCCCTCAGTATCGCCGCACACAGGCGCTGTGCTGTACCAGGGCCTGTTTAAGGCGAGGTTTGAGGTGATAGATGGGCGGTGGGGTTAGAGGATGAAGGAGGAGAGGAGAGGAGAAAGCAGGGTTCTGCCACTGACAGGTACAATCAGATCAAATGACAGTGAGATAAATGAATTGCGAGTAGAGAAAGGCTGAAGTGCCCTGAGATTCCCATCTAAAAGACATTTTTGTGCCACGTGTGAATTATCAGCGTGTTAAACCGGAGGAGGTATGAGCTTATGTGTGCAGTTGTAGCACATGGAGTGCGCAGCATGATAGAAGGAACATATTTTTGAACCTGTCGTTGACCCAACAGCTGAGCCACTGCTGCCACCGGACATCTAGATTCTCTCAACGAATATCGGAGGTGTTACTCCTTCAATAATCGCTGCGAGAGAGAGGTGGAAGGAAATCCTTTTTTACCTTTACTCTCCTCCCCCTAAGTCAGGCCATGGTCTTTTAATCCCTGAGGTCTTGACAGACATCCTGCCATCACACCTTCCCATGATCCTGAGCTTTTTTCCACATCTTTCAATCCTCACAGTTCAGCAGAAACGACCAGAGGGAAGGAGAGAGAGATAAGGACTGGGATAGTGAGAAAATGAGAGAGGGATGCCTTAAAGGTCAATGTTATGAAGGTAGAGCAGAAAGGAAAGAAAAGGAAGAGAGACAGAAGGGGGAGGAGAAAGTAAACCTCAGTCTATCTTTTGGCTTACTCGTCCACTTTTATTCACTGTTACGTTGCTATTACTCTAAAGGAGGCAGCACGTTTCTCCTCAAACCTGAGGGGGATTTAGTCCATCTGTTAGTTATCACATCCTCCAAGCGGGGCCTGCTTTACTCCTGTATCAAACTCCACTTTACTATAATTCGTCCTGTAATCCTTCACAGTTGTTTGAATGAAACTCAAGTCAAAGTCAGTTTACTAGTTACTTGCTAAGCAGCTATGAGCATCCAGAAAAAAAGTAACTATTTTAACTTGAGATACAGTATTATTGACTCCAAATGTAAAGGCTTAATATTGTAAATTAGCATGACCTCTCCAAAGAACTTTAGATGAGACTCCCACTAGTTTCCAGTAAAGCCTCGTTTCTTCTACTTTCTGGAAGTAAATAGCTAATGCAGGTGGGTGGGGCTTGAAGAATGAGGCCCCTCCCCCTGAGCAGGTGTAAGCAGCTGTCTCTGTGGCGCAATCGGTTAGCGCGTTCGGCTGTTAACCGAAAGGTTGGTGGTTCGAGCCCACCCAGGGACGCTAGTTTTGGGATTAAGTAATCAGGGCCCATGATGTTAATAAGTAATCTGGTGTCCATGATCAGGGTAAAGGTTCAAGAAACCTGGAGCAAAAATGTAATGACAGTAACAGAAGAAATAGTGCTGCAATGTCCTTGTTTCCCAATGATCTACATTCAAAGTCAGTCCAGTTTGAATTGACACTTAAAGGCATAGCAGCTGTAAATTAGTATGACTACTCTAGAGAACTTCTAGTATTAGTTTTGTCACCAAAAACTGAGATTATATGGTGTTATCAAAGTTACATAAAATGAATAACAGTGTAGTGATCATGTGAGTGAATCCAGGTTCTAAATGATCAGTTGTTTTGCATGACTTCCTAGAGGTCAGTAGCAAATATGGGTGGGTGGGGCCTGAATATCAGAGCCGGTCCAGTTGAAACTGAGACTTTAAAAATACATTGCCCCATCAGCTTCTACAGGTCTGCATATACAAGCTACCTTTGTTCCAAAAAGCTGACAAATTGAGGTGAATGACAAGTGCAAGTGGGTGGGCCTTGCAGATCCAGGCCCCACCCCCTCACCAAGGGGGCATAGGTGTCTCTGTGGCGCAATCGGTTAGCGCGTTCGGCTGTTAACCGAAAGGTTGGTGGTTCGAGCCCACCCAGGGACGCAAATTTTGGGATTACATAACAGGGCAATATCATGTTATTGAGTAAACTCGTTTCTGTAACCAAGCTCAAGGTTCAAGAAACCATGAGCAAAATGTGACTTTGACAAAAAGACTGGTATATATTATCAGTAGTGCTATGCCCTTATATTCCAAAGAACTACATTCAAAGTCAGAGTCCACTTGTAATTGACACCTAAAGGGACAGTGGCTATAAATAAGTATGACCTTTCAAGAGGAACATAGATGAGACTCCCATTAGCCTCCTGTATTGATTTCTTCACCAAAAATGTTGAGACTATATAGCTTTACGAAAGCTACATAAAATCAAATTATCAGTTTAGTGAACATGTGAGTGAATCCAGTTTCTAAGGTCACACACCATCTGAATTAGGTCAGAGTTGTCTCTGTGGTGCAATCTGTTAGCCCAAAAGCCGTTGTTGGTCTGAGCCCACCCAGGGACATTTGTTTTGTAAATGGAAGAAGCAGGTTGCTGAAATCAGTAAAGAGAGGAGCAGTAAAATGACTTTGACAAATCCTCAGCCGTGGTACGTCTGTATCCAAAAGAGTCTGTCACAAAATGATTGTCCAGTTGAAGCTGAGAGTGTGGGTGTTTCTCAAAGTCAAGGAAGGATCCTCAAATGGCCGAATTTCAAGGATACTACGTCATCAAATCTTGCTGAAGGACTGTTCCAATGTCAAGGATCCTTTTGGATTTCACCAAGGACTGAGTCCTTCTTTCAGAGAAATTCCAAGGATGCATGTGTGTATCCTCAGTGGGTATAAAATCCTCACAATGCTTTGCACAGTCTTTGCTGGAAGTAAAGGTGGGCCCTCTTCAATAAACTCCGGGAGTTTTTATCATACAAGTGTGGAAAAAAGTATTGACAGAAACCTCACACTTACACTTACACTTAACAATGTGTCCACTGCCAAATTGTGAGATTTGAAATAACGTGATTTAAATAAAACATTATAGTTTTTAAACTGAGATGGTGAGAACTGCCACAGTTAAAGACATTAAAATATCCTGCAGGTCAAGGCATCACTCATTTGTTTATAGGTGAACATATCTGGGAGGATTACACAACAGTATCATGTACAATTGGCACCGTCAGCTGATTCAGAGCAGCGTGGCTCATCACATCAGATCCACTATTCATATTATTGTAGTGGAGTGTGTGTGGTGATGCACACATGAAATATGGATCACTTTGAAATCACTGTTCCAAAAAGCAGGCAAATTCATTTCTAAACTTATCAGCCTACATTTCCAGTCTGACATATTGAGGTGAACTGCAAATGCAAGTGGGTTGGGCTTGAAGAATGAGGCCCCTCCCCCTGAGCAGGTGCAAACAGCTGTCTCTGTAGCGCAATCGGTTAGCGCGTTCGGCTGTTAACCGAAAGGTTGGTGGTTCGAGCCCACCCAGGGACGTCAGTTTTATGATTGGGTAACCAGACAACATGTTAATGAGTAAACCTGTTTCCATGCTCAGGGTAAAGGTTCAAGAATCCAGGAGCAAAACTTTGATGTTTTCACCTGCACGGCGTGGTGATGAACTGTCTAATTGATTTTCTGTTGCCGTGCTGTCTTGTGGGCCTGCACGGCGGAGTGATACTGGCCAGAAAATAGTCCCAATTGATAGCAAGGTCTGACGTAATGCGGGGATGTTTTAAAATTATTGAAATAGTCTAACAAAACACATGCATACTTTTTTGTAGCTTAAAACCTTTTGGTTACATGTCCTCTGTACATCTTCAGAACTGCTTTTTCTCCGGTAAGCTACGGGCGATTTCTCAGAGCAGGAGGCTCGTTGAGAGTAGTGACACCGTCACATCAGAGCTACAGATGGTCAGCGTTTCACACAACTTCATGTCCAAAAACCTGAACTATCACTTTAATAAAGTCATTAGTTAAGTTAGTTAATTATAGTATGATGAGAACATTGTCTTGATGTACAACCTGTAATAAAGTTGATGGGATAGGGAGCTGCAGTCTCATTATATGGTATGTGTCTTACACCACCAGGCTATTAGACCACCTCTACTGCTCTGAGTTTTTTTGCCTGTTATAAGTAACGAGATTACAGTGAGCGTCAGAACTTTAGCATTCATAAAAAAAAGGGGCTTATTTTCCTTCTTTTCTCACATGAACCTTTTGGACTTTGCTGTGACCTCAGAGTTTATCGGTTCAGCTGCTGTGTGATCTCACACTCTGGTTATGTGCAAAGCTGCAAAGATCAAGTGCTCGGCAACACCATTAACAAGGTCAAATTTACATGTCTCCGATCCAGCAGCAGCGATCACTGCTTTGCACTATTAACCTGAACATGAACATAAAGCTTTGACAAACGAACTGAAACGCAACCACCATGACACACGCTATAGTCGGCTCACCCTGTATGTGCTAACCCTGCATGTGCGTGCAGTGTATGTCTGATTGCTCACCCTTACACGCATGCGTGTTTGCTATTGACCCCGTGACCCTTTCTAATATCACGACCCCTCCTCTTGTATCCAGGTCATGGAGCATTGGCTCGTCCCGGTTCATCAGCGGGGCAACGCTCCACAAAACCCATTGTTCTTGTGACACGCATCCTCATTATAATCCCAAAATGTGGTGTTGGTAGAGATAACATGATGTAAAAATGCAAATGCAATTGCGACAGCGATACCACAACAGCTTCGGGACAGACAGCCACTTCATAATATGTGCCCTAGACAAACATGACACGACAGGACACACACAAGCCCACACACAGTGTGAATTGTGTTTTTTGCCAGAGTTTTATCATCTATTCAATTTAAGTGCATGGATTTTGCTCCTTTATGAAACCAGGGAGCTGGAATTAGGCCAAAATAAGCACAATAAGTGGGGGTGGGGTGGAGGATGGACAGCTGATCTGATGATCTTCCTCTTAAAAAACTATGTAATGTTCTGACAGTTCTCCCCAGAGACATACAGCAGCCACAATCGCCTAATTACTGCCTGTAAATAATTCAGCAGTATGGCAGCTACGTGTAGAAGCATTGAAATCCATTTGGACCGACAAGACTGAAAGGATTTAGCCTCATACCCTGTGTTTGGCAGGTTGATCACTGTATTATTGATGGTGAGTGTTTTACCAAGCTCAACTGCAACTGAAATAAACCTAAACTTAACCCCAAACATTTTACACGTCATAATTCACATGTGAATCAGAAAACAATACGTTTGATAATTAATTGAAATCTGTTGTTTGTAATGAACCTCAGAGCTTTGAAAGTGTGAATTTGATGGAAGAAAAGAAGTACAGTCATGTAAAGAGTATTTTAAAAGGCACTAAAAAAAGAGTTCTATTGTCGTAATTTAAAAATTGTCCATCAAAATGTTAACTTTTCAGGGAGAAAGAATATAGCCTTTTTTTCCATCTTGACAGCGAGCATTTTTTGACAGTGTCAGGTTTATTATGAAAAGGGTTTATAAGTTGAAGAGGCTGGAGAAGAATTCCCCTTTCAGCAAATGTTCTCAGCAGTGTTAAAGTTAAAATGCTGTTTTCAGGCTGCGAAACAACAAGGACACAAAGTTCAAAGTTCTCCCATTTAAAACTCAATTAAGTACCCAAAAATGTAAAGCGTGGAAATTTTTAAATTATCAAACCAATGTCCCTCTACTGGGAATAAAAAGAGAGCCGTCAGTGCTCAATTTGCTGCAGTTAAATTGTTAATTTGTGATTGCTGGAGGTTCTGGTGATTAAAATATCTTGACTTTTCTTTTACCACCCAAAAAACCTTTAATGGAGCACAAAAATATTTCTGCAATCAGTCTCTGCTGTAGCTGTTTGTCAGTATGATGCCACAGTGCCTCAGTTTTGCTTAATATTCCACCTAAATAAGTTTTTTTTTTTTTTTTAGTTTATTACAGATATTTTGTACATCTCAGCAAAACACTTTAATCAGCATCTCCTGCAGGGGAAACAATCTGTAATTACAGCACTGACACATTTTCACTTTTTAAAAGTAGATACTGCAACTATGTTAGCAAGCTGTTAATTATTTACACATCTAGCAGGTATGTAGCAACATTAGCATTTATTTAGAGTCATGTTTCTGGCAACCTGAAGGATCAAGTCCAATAGACCAGTGCAGGGATGACATTTTTTAATAGGCCTGTTAGCGTTGCCCCGGTTCTCTTGACAAAGGGCCAATGGGATTTTTTCATTGGATTTTGGATTGTTGCAGAAACATTAGGCTTTAAACAAACTACACCAGGGTTGCATGACTTTAACGCCGTCACCACAGTGAGGCTGTAAAGTTGTGTTCAGCATGATGACGTTCTGTAGTCACTGTAGCCACTTGTTAGCACCGCCTTTTTAAAGACACATAAAAGCTTCAAAATTCACGATTTGGGTGTTTACTGATGTATTTTATGTCGTAGAACAAAACATGAAAATCTCTGTATCTTGTTCTAACCACAGACTTTATTTCAGGCATCTAACCAAACCCTCTTACTTGGAGACAGGGGAACAGGTAGTGTGATGATACCCATATTATTTATTTTATTTATTTATTTATATTTTTTGTTATGACTCGTATACGTAGCATTTTATATTGACTCTTATTTCAGCTGTGTTTTGGTTTCCACCAACTCCTGAGATAAATATCTGGCTCTTTAGCTGATGAATGCTCCACTATGTTCACCAGCTAGTTGCTAAATTTTTCCCTCTGCCATTTGGTGCTCGTCAGGTAGTGCACAGTGATTTTATTTCCTGCTGTAAACAGCTGCCTGCTGCTGCCAGAAACTGTACAAGAGTGGTGACAGTGACTCAGATGCAGTAAGAAGAACCAGTCCCATTTGTTATATCCGCCCGCATACATACTATAATTCTGCGAGTGTGTGTGTGTCTGTCGGCTTCGTGTGTGTGATCCTCAGCTCCTCTGGCATCCCCCGCAGTGACAACACCAAGGTCTGCCACCCTTCCTGTCCAGCTCCTCTTACCCGGGGTCGTGACGTCGGCAGGGCGCAGAGCGGTGGATTTTGATCCTGTCTGGCATGTTTGGGCTCTCCCTGCTTTTTCAGTGGAGTCTTCACGCAGACACCTACTGTGCTCTGTGTATTATGCGCTTACAGCTTGTGTGTGTGTGAGGTTTTGTATCTGTGGTAACGGCAGATGTGTGTTTTTTTTTTTAACACATCCTCACAGTTGTGTGTTCATTTATTGTCGCACACATGTACTCTATATACATTGGTGTCTGTGGCAGCATGTGGTCTGAGGCCATATGGCTCAAATACTCTGTCAGATGTACTCTCTATCACTAGATGTGTATGTGTGAATATATGTGTGTTATGTGCACTCCCTTATATGATCTTATTTAATCCAATCTGAAAACGTGTGGATGCGATACATGTGCATGGTGCCCTCATGCATTCACATCTGTCTTCATGGAGTGATGACATTGGAGTGTGTAGGCCTTGATGCGCTTTGGATATGTGTTCGTATGCCCTGAGGGAGGGAGATGTGACCCATTCAGCCAGGTCATGAGCATGCTCAGTGTTACCTCTCCGAGCCGGATGAGGGTACACATGCTTGACCCGGGGTCGCCTTCACAATTGTGATCAAAGTGTGAAAGGAGTCTAGGCATGAGAAATCGGGGTTAACTCACACCCTGGACCAAAGTCTGGCTCCTCTGGTTCCCAGGTGTCCTCTCACCTCAGATAATGCTAATGTGCGGAGAAGAGAGCTGATCCTGAGAGGCTGTGTTCATAAAAGCAAAGGACAAAGAGAGGGTGTTAAAGGGTACCATTGTTTTCTTTCCTCTCTATCATCTCAAACACCAGTGGTTCAGAGTTTTAACAACGTAAAATTCCCCTGGAGACATGAGACATACAGTACAGTGTGTACTGTACAGCATCTGCATGAATATAGAGACACCTCCACAGATGCTAATGTCAATATATACACAGAAAACTGAGGCTGACAAACTGCATGACAACATGGAGGAAGACATATACTGTAAAAGTGCACACACACGCACTCATACATAAGTACAGTACAAGGTCATAGTGTGAGTCATGGAGGATAAAGCAGACTGCAGATTCCTTCAGGTGAAGAAAAAGGAGTTGTTTTGTAAAGCTGTTCACTTGTTAGTTTCTAATCTCCGATGCACTTATTTAATTTATGAAAAAACGTGACTCAGTTTTAGGTGTATGTGCTGAAAAGGCTAAAAACATGAAGGCTGAAAAGCTGTGTTTTTACTGCCTTGTCTGATTGAAAGTTTTAAGTATGTTTAAGTAAACTCTAGGTTTTGTCAGAGCCGTGCTGTGTTGCACATGTAAACACACCCGACAGTGATGTCACAGCATACTGACACACCTGCACACTTCACTGAGAACCACTGCAGGTTAGCAAAAACAACATTTACAGCTGCTGTTAAGTTGCTCTTTAAAATCCAGATAAAGTAAAATCTGAGATTTGTGTCTAAACACATTAAACATGTTAGAAAATAACTGCTGAAAACATTTGAAAAGACGGAGCTACTGTATATAGTTTTGAATTGCGGAGTTAGACCGATAGTTTTTCACCATTTTTGTGTTCAGGATTTTTTGGGCGGGCCTGAAATCATAGCTAGATGACACACTGGAGCCATCCCTATCTTAACTCATAAGTCCCCTACACTTTATCAACACTAGAGCACACAGCATCAGTGATTCTCTCTGAAAGTTAGCTAGCTATTAGCTATTATTAATACCTGCACCTACTCAACCCGTTATCAGAGTCACTCGGGTTCGACCCGCAAACCACCAACTTTTTGTGTTATAGTAGCACAGTTGTCAGAATGGAGGATGCAAGGAGACAAAGGCTAATTGCCATAGCGCTTGTGGTGTTTAAGAGAGAGGCTGTAACAGAGAGGAAGAGAATGTGGAAGGTGGACTATTGCACACAGTATTTCTGTAAATTATTAATAACTTACTTGTAACCCTGCTTTGTCACACGTAGAAGTCGCATTGACCGCTTTGGCTTGCTGCTGTAATACGTCATCATCACCGCCATATTGTACCAGACAAGACACACCCCAGCATTTCTGAGTGTTTTTTTATTTTGAGGGGGTTTTTGTACGATTTTGAAACCTAATTTTATTTTCCTGGGGATTTTTTAATTATTCAAATTTGGCTGGGTGGTTTATGATACATTTTTCTGTTGTGTGACAAACCCAGAACCCAGATTTTGGTTTTTACATTATTTGCAGTCTGCAGTGTACTTTTCCTTCACTGCAGGTTGTAATCTTAAAAAAAAAGACAAGAGTCGTGTATTTGTGTAACTGCAAGTCGTGTATTTGTGTAACTATAAGTCCTTAAAAGTTCAAGTGCTAAAAGGCAGAAAAAACTGATTTATTCTTCACAAAATTATATTTATTTCCTAAGAAGTTCCTCCAATTTTGGCTTTTTCACTTGTGAAAACTTGTGGATAATTTTACATTTTCAGGCTTCAAAAAATTATTTCAATGGGAAGAAAAATCATTCTTTGGTTGACATGCTCATAATACACGTTAAATCATTGAGAATGGATTACAAGTAGACATTGATTTATGTGAGAGGTTACAGGAAAAACACTAAGCCTTAGTGCTAAAGCTATTGTTATTTTAAATATTGTTGATGCTATAAACTGAGTTCCCATCAGTAACAGTTCTATTTGCACACATTTTGGATAATCCCCACAGATGTCAGTACCTTCCTCATCCTCCCCATCGTCTATCTGCTGCCCGTCAGCAGCTGCCGAGGAACTGCATGCTTTTATATCACTGCGATGGTGCTCTCAGGCAGTGAGAGGAAATGACATCTCACCTCACCCACACAGCCAACACAGGCTTTTAAAAACCTCTGCGGTCCTTCCCTCAGCCGTGTCCTCACCAATATTACACCGGCAGCCTAAGAGCCACGCTCCCTGCTCTGCCCTGACCTAATGGGCTGTGAAGCAGCGACAGGAGGGAGGGGGTGAAACAGACTACCTCTCACCCCTCTCTGTCTTTTTCCCTATTTTTGGTTTGATTTTTTTTTGTAGTTCGTTCTCTAAAAACACCAAAAACGTTTAGGCCTTTTAGCGCTAGATCTGGAATTTAGCTCTGTCGTATTTTTGTCACAGAATATACTGGTCTAAATACAGAGCCCAGAGCTTTGGTGGGCAAATCATAGTGTGGTGGGCAAAAGATTTTAAGATATCAAGATTTAATTTGCAGACAGGTTTGGATTCAATCATGTATAAAATTCACACATTCACACACAGTGGATTGAAGGTGAATGTGTGCAGCTCAGATATCCAGCTGTTCACACCCTTGGAGTGTTCAAAATCAGACTGAGGTTAGCCTGAGGGTGAGGGGAGAGCTGAGAAGAACATGGAGAGGGGAAAAACGCTGAAATATTATAAAGAGAAATTCAGTTACCCTGTTTCATTCATTTGCTACTACTGCTACTACTCTGAATTTCAATACTATCCTACAAGTAATAATAATCAACTACATTTCCTGCTGATCCCCAGGACTTAATGAGAATGATTAATGGATCCACTGCGTGTCTGAAACTGAAACTAGATGTAACTGGACTTTAGCAAGATTGTAAAGATTCGTGTGAGTGTAGTAATATACAGCAAGATGGTAGTATGGGTACAGAAAGGTACACATGATGCATTTAATGACAGGAAACAGCAGTAAAAAGCAGTGTGTGAGTGTGGCTTTTTTATTGACATCTCACTGACTTGGATCAGTCTTGGACTTGGCTTGGCTTGAGTGGCTGGCAGCACTGTCCTCTGTGCTGCGATGATGGTTCTTGGCAGCTTTTAGACGATGATCCACCCTTTTCTGTGTGCTGATTTTAAGGATGATTTGGGCTGTTGAAGTGCAGAACAGGTTTGCAGATAGAGCCACATCTCTGCTCATGCTTATACTGCTCGTACTCTCGACTTGGCCTCAACCCTTGTGACGCTTTATCTTCACTGTAAAAGCTAGGGTGTGTGTGTGTGTTTAAAGTTATTTTGACCTTGTTAAAGTGGTCTTACGCAGCTCTGCCATGTTGCTGCTATACATGTAGGTTCTTTCACAGCCCACCACCTAAACCAGTCCAGCCTGGTGTTTCATGAGTGACTGTCAGTAGGTCAGAAAGAGAAGCGTTGATACGACAGCTGTACATCACTGTCATGGGTTTGAGGAGTTGACCTAGCACAACCAGAATCCGTAAAGTGATGCACAAGAGCAGGGATGCAGGGAGAAGCCCTTTAGTGGCCCTAAAAATCAAACTGCATTCATAGAAAGCAGCCTCTCCCCTCTGTGTTTTCAGCTGGCTAGGCTGAGTGGCATCATTAGACTACTCAGCTCAGCCGAAGACATCACGAAAGAGATCTCATGATGGATGATAGTGGGACTGAAAGCTCAGACCCGGGGACGTGTGCCCGCAGGACACAAAACAGCAGCACCTCAGGAGCTGGTCCAGCTCGGTGGTCAGAGTTCGAGGACGATGCCCAGCCGAAGGAGCCCCCTCACATCGGCCTGTTTTGTGAGACATCTGCGGGCTAAAATGACCTGACAGCGCTTGATGCATTTGCTGCCTGGCACATAAGCGATCTGAAAATGTGGAGCTATTTTTGCTGATGTTAATTTGCTCCATGTTAGGGCCCCGGTTCACAGCTCGGTCAGCCTTCCCTGATACTATATTCCCGTTTGTTTCAGTAAAGGTTCTCCCGTCACATCGCATTTAGGTCGAGATGCCTGTGAACTGTGAATGCACCGCGCACAGGGACCCGGCCACGCCGAGGCTTCAGGGCCCTAGAGTCTGTCGTTTTCAGGGAGGATCTCCCCATGTTGAAGGACTTGTTTGTAATATCTAGGTTTTCCTGTATGACGAGGCTGCTGTAGTCAAAGAAATGAAGGTAATTTATATAAAACAAACAAAAAAATCACTATTTCTTGTGTGCATGTGAGGAGAAATTAAAAGTAATTGTTGTAAAAATCCCACGTGACTAAATAGCCTTTTAAAAAGGTTTAAATTTTTTAGCAATTAATAAAATATTAACCGGTAGCATGCAATGAAATATGTGAATTTGTCTAATTTCTTATTTTCTATTTCTTTCAAAGCAAATGGTTAAAAGTTGTATTTGTAACAATAAGGTATTTTTCAAAATGTAACTGACATATAAAAATGTGATAATAGCACTATAAATTGCCATTTGTGAAAAAACAGGCTATTTTCTAAATTTGAATTTTAAAATAAATGAAAATAAACAGAATTGTAATAGTATTAGTATAAGTTACTATATTTGTAAGAGTAAGAAGTACCTGATGTGCTGTTGAATCCACCAAGCAGCAGCAGACTGACTGCATGTTGTCGAAGAAAAGGCAGCAATGACTCCTGTCTTTATACCAATCCCTCCTCAGTGGGCAAGCTGATCCTTTCACTCTCCTTCTTGTTAACTCTGATTTCATGAATAATTCATGACACAATCAGAACCACAAATGAGCACGCTAATTGGTGCCTTTTTTATCATCATCGTTATTATTGTTATTATTCCATGCTCCGGTGCGTACGATTAAACATGAAATTAAATTAATGTGATGGTGAGAAAAATATTTTTCTAATAGCCCTGCATTAACCCTCTTGTTAATTTGAAAACAGATTTAGGGAAATTAATTTTAAATTTGAACGCAGTTTGTGAGGGGAAGGAAAAAAAATCTCAAAACAGCTAATTTAAGTATTAATTTGTGTAATAGCTCAATTTGTTTGCCAGTGGAGATATGCTAATATTTCTTTTTAAACAAGTCAAGAGGAGAAGAGATTTAACAGAGGTTAAAGTAAAACATGAATAAAACTTAATATTGAAAACAAATTCAGATTCACATCATTATGGTACATGATGTGCTCTGTTGAAGAAAAAAAAACAGAGGTAATTTTTTTTACAATGGTCACATCAGGCCTATAGCAGAGTTGTTATTTTATCCCCTCTATAGTACTTTTTAAATTTCATGTCCAGTGGTTATTTTTTAATTAAATTGGCTTTCCAGTGGTGCATATACAACAGTAGCCCTTACGGCTGCATTAGATTGTTTGTATTGTGTGTGTGTGTGTGCGCGTGCGTGCGTGCGTGCGTGCGCACGCACACGCGCTCGCCTCTTTAAAACAGCCAGAAGGTGAGTGTGTGCCTCACAGTGAAGCGGTTAAACGGAGGTTAACACGTGTTGAGGCAGAATACAAACATAATTAGGTCACATTAAGTTCATGACAAAGTAAATATATTTCCTAAATATATTTCCCCCCTTCTTTTATATTTCTCAGATGTCATTGGTGTGCAAGGTTTGAATTGAGGCGAAGGTTGTTGAAATAAAAAATATACTTTTTAAGTTGCATTTCAAATTGATGTATCAGCTACACTTACATCTATTGGACAATCATATTTTAGGATATTTTATGTGTGACAAATTAATGTGAATGTTATATATTTTTGTAGCTTTAAACTGTAGCAAATAAGGAAATTGACATCAGTTACCATACAGGTTGTCAAATTCCAAGAAAAAAATGTTATTCTGGAATGTTCTATTACTCAGTTTCAGAAAGTATTTGAGAATAGACATATCTAAAATTCTAGAGTATCTAATTGTATTCCTGAAAGTATTTGAGAATCGAAATGTATAAAATTCTAAAGTATTCAATTGTATTCCTGAAAGTATTCTAGAATAGACATATCTAAAATTCTAGAGTATCCAATTGTATTCCTAAAAGAATTCCAGAATAGACATGTCTAAAATTCTAGAGTATTCAATTGTATTCCTGAAAGTATTCTAGAATAGACGTGTCTAAAATTCTAGAGTATTTAATTGTATTACTGAAAGTATGCTAGAATAGACATATCTAAAGTTCTAGAGTATTCAATTGTATTCCTGAAAGTATTCTACAACAGACATCTTTAAAGTTCTAGAGTATTCAATTGTATTCCTGAAAGTATTCTACAACAGACATCTTTAAAATTCTAGAGTATTCAATTGTATTTCTGAACATATTCTAGAATAGACATATCTAAAATTCTAGAGTATTCAGTTGTATTCCTGAAAGTATTCTAGAATAGACAATCTAAAATTCTAGAGTTTCAATTGTATTCCAGAAAGTATTTTAGAATAGACATATCTAAAATTCTAGAATATCCAATTGTATTCCAGAAAGTATTTGAGAATAGACATATCTAAAATTCTAGAATATCCAATTGTATTCCAGAAAGTATTTTAGAATAGAAAATTTTTAAAAAAAATTCTAGAATATCCAACTGTATTCTTGAAAGTATTTGAGAATCGACATGTCTGAAATTCGAAAGTATTGAATTGTATTCCTGAAAGAATCCCAGAATAGACATATCTAAAATTCCAGAATATTTAGTTGTATTCCTGAAAGTATTCTAGAATAGACATGTCTAAAATTCTAGAGTATTCAATTGTATTCCTGAAAGTATTCTAGAATAGACATGTCTAAAATTCTAGGGTATTCAGTTGTATTCCTGAAAGTATTCTAGAATAGACATGTCTAAAATTCTAGAGTATTGAATTGTATTCCTAAAAGAATTCCAGAATAGACATGTCTAAAATTCTAGAGTATTCAATTGTATTCCTGAAAGTATTCTAGAATAGACATGTCTAAAATTCTAATCATGATTTGATATGCTATTGATTTTTTGGACAACAATACGGTACTTACAAAATCTGCCCCGATATTTCAGTTTGATTCATTCTAGGGGCCTGTGATTGATTTAAGACAATATTGGTAAATATCCTTTTTTTTTTCTTGGCTGCTTGCTATTATCTGCCCGATGCTGGACTGCTAGCATTGTTTGAATGTTTGAGAAGGAGATGTGCTTGGGCGGAAATAGTGATGCCGACATGCCATTTTTTTTCTAGAATAGAATTGTTCAATCATCAGAGTATCCTAGAATAAAACTGTCCGTAGTTCAAAATACTCTGTTGTATTCTCTGTTGTAGTACAGTACAATACAATTGTTCAAACTCTAGAGTGTTCTAAAAAAAAATTGGAGAATTCAGTTCTTTTCTAGTATATTCTACAAAATATCCTTAAGAGTATTCTACGGTGTAGTGATGAAGTTCTAGACAGTATTCTGGAATAAAATAGTTCAGTATCCATAAGTATTCAATAATAGAATTGTCCAGAATTCTGGAGTATTTTAGAGCGCAGTTTAACAGATTCATTGAATACATTACTTGAGCTTTGGTGTATACAACCATTCTACATTACTGTGGTTCCTTGATGTTCAGTTCTACACAGAGGCCACCTCTGGAAACCTCTTTCCCTCAGGAACTGGTGAATAAGATGTGTTCCGATGTGTTGGAAAAACACTTGTAATAGTCCAGGTGTGTGAGAGGATTGAGGACGGGGACCTGCAGTGCTCCTGAAAAGCGGGCGTCACTGCTCTTCACTTTGTGTCAAAACCCATTAAAATGCACCTGCAGCAATAAAAAAGAGCCTTCCTACTTTCTCTCTCCATCTGTCAGGCAACAGCAGCAGCGGCAGCAGCCAGTTGCCATGGCAACAGAAGCAGATGTTGAAGGGGTTTCTCCTGTGTGATGGGATGTGAACTACTGACCTCAGTCTTAAAAAAAAAATAGAGATGGCAGTAATGGATATGGATTTGTGAGTGTATGGGCTGTAGCTGCATCGCCTGTAACGCAGCTTGGCACACCATATGCCACTGTATGCATTTTTTATGATGTGGGACTACTTACTTGCAGAGGTTGAACGATTGACTTTGCTCACAGGCTCTAGGGCTTTGCAGCAGTACACACACTGTATGTTGAAAGTATACAGAATAAACTGTATCCTGACCTCTTCTGTGTAGAAATGTGATGACATAGACCGTTGTGCATCTTTTATAAGCAACAGGTCCTACAACCAACACCAATCACACCCCAGACAGGGATTAATAAAGGAAAATTAAACATATTGAAAAGAATATACTGCAGCCCAGGCTTGTATATATTAATAAAATAGCCTAAACAGCTTCTTGTGACTCACACACCCAGCTGAACCAACATTAGACCTAATTTGACAAACTAGGATACACATATGCATTAATGGCTTCGGGCACAATGTGAGTCACAGTGCTACAGTAACCACAAGGGCCTACTTCTGCATGCGGCTACATGGAGGCTGCAGGCCTTGACACATTATGTACACAAAGACATACTTGACAGGCTGTTTTTGCAAGACTGTCTCTCTCTCTCTTTTTTTTCTCGTCTCTTTTTTTTTTCTTTTTTTTCTGGCAATTCTGTCACTGTTTTGCAACAGACCTATTCTGGGATAAAGCACTTTATACTTGTGTTGTATTTTGCATTTTCTTAAAGCAGGATGGTTGAGTACTTAAAGTACATAATGTAAATACATTAAATAGTTAACATACAAAAAGACATTTCTGTCTGTACTTTGCACCTGTTTAATTTGCGGTATGAAATCCAGGTGACCAGAGTAAAACTGAGCTGAAGTGAGCTGCTAAAACATCAATTCTAAATGCTGCATTCATGTGCTTTAGAGGCAGGATGGGTGTGTAAAGATCCACCCGTTAACCTCCCCAGTTGAGAAAAGCAGAAAATACAGGACAGGCCATGCGCCTTTCAGTTTAAACTTAGAGGTTCAGGGATTTGTGTTTGAAATTCTTTGAGCTCATGAAGAGGAGCAACACGATAAAAGACCCTAGCCGCTGCAAAGATTGAAGCAGTGATATTGCCATTAAAGGATTGCAACTTTAATCATGAGGTCATCTTACTTATTGTGTTAAAAGTGGCATATTTTTGCCCTCCAAACAGTAGCCTTGTCCTGGGTAAGGATCCAAATGGGAAGGAAGAGTGTGATTCAAAATTAGATGGAGATTGTTTGATTAAAAAGTGTCATTGGCTCTAAAATGTATTTGTGCCATCAAATTGTGTTAGTTTCCGTCAGGTCAAGGGAGGGTTTATGCTGATTTGTAGACTACAAAGTGAGGCATGCATTTTTTTTTTTAACTGAGAAATTAGAGAATCAAAGGAGTAATAGAAACTCTAACCCTAAAAGCAAACTAACAATAAGCCTGCGATAAAGACTAAGGTCACTGCTTTCCCCCCAGAACTGCTTCAATCCTACTTGGAATGTTGTAATTCAAGTCATGAACTGTGTGTAGTTGAACATTGGACCTTTCCTCCAGAAGAAAAGCCTCCTGGTCTTTGAGGAACAAATAAAACTGATGTCATTTTCTGTTGCTTTCAGATAAGTGTAAAGTCTGGTGACTGCTGAGGCCGTGGAAGATGGTTCACTTTATTCTGGTGTTTTGGCAGCATGTACTGAGGCCTGATAATCTTGAACTGTAGCAACAACACGAGCAAAAGAGGCGTACAGAAATTATCTGACCCGAAGGCATCCTTTGGTTCTCTGCAGATGTAACCTGGTGTTGATGTGGGATACAATGATGACAAACAAGTAATGAGATCATGTTTCTTTATTTTCAGTGTGCAGAGATGTCAGGTTTTGCTACCCAGCAAAGGTTGTGATTCAGGCATGTCTTAAAGTAAGTTTTAGATGTTCAGCCAGAAAGATTATTACCTTTGCTTGGCGTAAGCCTGGAGGAGATCATGCTTGAGTGTGTGTCTTTGTCTGTCCACAGCTAATCTCCTAAACTACTGGACCAATCAGCCTAATATTTTGTGCGCACATTTAAAACTGAATGCTTGAGGACCTCTCGTAGTTATGGTGATTCACAGTTTTTGAAAGACAAGTTTTATTGACTATATTATACTGTTACTGATTGCAAGTTTTCTAGAAATCGGCTCGTCTAAAAGCAGCAAACCTTACTGTCTGTTATAGGCCACATTTTAGCCTTCGTTGTGACTCAAAAGCAGACATCCAAAGAAAGGTTTAAGTTATGAATAACATGGATCAAAGATTTGTGTCTGTGTTAGTTAAAATACATTTAATCTTCATAATTCTATTGTATCTATATTTCACATACAGTGCCTGTTAGCACGGGAACGCGATAAAAGTGCCATGGATTCGTCAAAAATAGACAAGGCGTGTTTTTTATTAGCTTCCTCTCTAGGGGTGGGGGAAATTTCCGATTCTTAGATGCATCGCGATTCAGACATGGACGAATCTGAATCGATTCACAAATGTCCAAATTTTGATTAATTAGAGTAATACAGAAGGTTCTAAATGATGCGGAACTAAGAAGCGCGGTACGCATCATCTCTGGGACACTTTGGGATGCGCACCTGGAGCGGACACGCCAACACACGCAAAGAGGAAAACAAACATGGCTGACCGCCACCCACCTCGCCGTGAGATCCGAACAGCTCCTTCTAATTTAAAAGCAGACATGTGGAAATACTTTGGCTTCTACAACGTTGACGGCGGAAGCGAACTGGACAAAAGCCACGTTATATGTAAGCTGTGTCGTACCAAAATAAAATACTTTGGCAACACAACAAACATGAGAAGCCATGTAACTCGATTCCACCTCCTCCACGGAGGAGTCAGGGAGACGGCAGGCTGTTGTTGCTGCGGCTACTAGTGGCGCTACCGACCAGAGAACAATCGAGGAAGCAATTCGAAAGCTGCCACCCTCATCGGAAAAGGCCAAGCGAATTACGAAGGCCATCGCGGCATTTATTGCCAAGGATTTGCGTCCTTATTCCGTCATGGAAAATCAGGGATTTCAAGCACTGCTGCATACATTGGAGCCGATACACCATCCCATCCTGATGCTATTTCACTGACACGGCCATCCCGACACTCTACCATCAAACCAAAACAGAAGTCATGGCCTCGCTGTTGAAGGCAGGTAAGAACGCAGTTACATGTGATGCGTGGACGTCTGTCGCCACCGAATCATTTGTCACTCTAAGTTAACTGCGCATTTTATCTTGTGATTTAAGATACCTGTTGTTACCTTTGGTTCCGTACAACGAAGTTGTAACTTTCCAGTTTGCACGCATTTCCATTTATATGTTTAATAAAATAAAATGGAAATGAATTTCCATTCTTATTACAAATGCACTGTTTTTAAAAATTGCAAGTGTTGAATGCTTATTCAGTGAGACAAAAAGAAATGTGTTGTGAAAAAGTGCATCAATATACATAAATTAAAGATGCATCAATAATCGTTTATAATCGAATCGTAGCCCCTGAATCGTAATCGTTATCCAATCGTGAGGTGCCCAGAGATTCCCACCCCTATTCCTCTCACAAGTTGGAAGTACCTCATCAACAAGGAAGATCTTTTCACATGTTCTCTTTTCTTTCTTTCTTTGTTTCCTTTTTTATTTTCTGTCTTTCTTTCCTTTCCTTTCCCACCTTTGACACTATAGTCCTTTCCATTTTTACACAAAACCAAACTACGGCTGCATCATGCCACTCTTGTGTCATATTTTAGACAGTATGCCGACATGTAAAACAACAGTGTCGGCCTCTAGTGTGATGTATAACATTTGTGTTTGCAGTGCTTTATAAACAATAACAATGGCATTAACGTGGCACAGACAATCATTGACCATCCCTGTAATATGGCAGCTGATTTTGTCCACTGCCTGGAGGATAAGGAGCTCCTGAACCTCATTGTTTCCCCAATTTGCAGTTTTAGCCGCTGTTCTTCTTCGAGTTAGCTGCTAACTGCTGCTAGCTTTTTAAATCTCCCAAGGATGGGTCACACACATCACACATTGTTGCAACATCACACCTGTCCCATCTATGGCACCATCTTGGTGACTGTCCCTTTTACACAGATGTCAATTCAGTGCTGTTGCTACCTTCACTGCTGGCTTAAAGACGAGAAAGCTCTATCCCCTCCATTCCATGATTGTACCTTTTACAGAGAATGGCAAGCTGCAATAATGGCAAATTCATGCCTTCAGCAGGCAGTGTAAAAGGGGCCTATGTCATGCCTCTTTTATACTAAAAGAATTAGAACCGATTTTCTTGTCCTTTTTCATATGGTGTTCTTGTTATTTTGGCTTCCCCCTGTATGTATTTATTTCTCCAGACAGCACACAGGCTACAAACATAGCCATTCAAACATGTGTACACACATACACACTCTTGACCTAAGCAGCAGAATAATAGTCCTCCCAAGATTAACTTCATTATACTCACACAATTAATCTTTAATCTGCTCCTCACCTCCATCCAGAGCTGTGGCTCCCACTCTCTGCTGGCCTATTAAACTTTCATAAGGGTAATCGAGATAAACCTGAAGTGGAATAACCGCACCTTCCATATAATCCCAGAGGAAAGGTGAAAGAAAACGTTTTCAAGGTGTTACAAGGTGCCAGACAGCTCTCTGAATTAGCTTTTTCCACCCAAAGGTGCAGCTCGGATGGCCATTGGATGGTATTCAGTTTAAATGTTTTCTGATTGAATATTCTACAGTGTTTGTGTGTGTCCTTGTGTGTGTGTAATAAGTTTGCATGGTCATGTAATCCCCTGCCAGTCTGTCAAGTGAATCTCTTTTTTTTCACATAAAAGCATAAACAGTAGGGAAAAAACATACATGGACAAAACATCAAAGCATTATGCACATACAGGAAAATAAACATTGCCCAAGGGTGTGAAATCATGTATGCATGCAGCTGTACACATCTGCATGCATTAAATAATGAGCAAAACAGCATAGAGTACATACTGTGCAGATGACAAAGCACATGCTGTGTTGTATTTTGTTCACTAGAGAGCGCTCATCTTCTGTGAACTTTTGACCCCAGCTGCTGGGCATTTAGAACACATCACATCTGTTTGTACGTGATCTAGCTTTATTTAATTAGGTGAATATGATGGTACATACTGACTCTATGACTGTCCAAACGAGGACAGAGTCGACGCCGGACATTTCAATTGGTAAAGCAAACAGGACGTGTGAAGTGATGGAAATTGACGAACTAGGAAACAGAGGTGAAAGAGAGATATGGGAACGTGGGAGGAGAAGAAGGAGAGGAGCTGACAGGAGTGGTCATAGATGCGAGTGTGTTCTGCTCGATGCAGTTCTACACTCAAAGACATGTTGCTGCACGGATGGGTGTGGATTAAAGTACACAGCACAGCTGCCCCACAGGTCTACGCATCTATCATACCCTCTGCCGCGTCAGGCTTTTCCTCTATTATCCCTATCTGCCGTAGATGGGATAATGAACGGGCTTTGTGGCCATCAAGTGGTTGATTTTGAAATCAAATGGTCATCAAAAGAGACACAAAACGACCACAAATAGACTAGAAAGTACCACAAAGGCACCTCAAAATGACCACAGAGACTCAAAATGGCCACAAAGGGACACAATTACAAAGAGATGCAATGATCACAGACATGCAAAACATTTACAAAGAGATGCAAAATTACCACAAGGAGATGTGAAATGACCGCAAAGAGATGTGAAACAATTGCAAAGAGATGCAAAATGACCACAAAGAGATGCAAAGCAATTACAAAGAGATGCAAAATGGCCACAGAGATGCGAAACAATTACAAAGAGACACCAAATGACCACAAAAAGATGTGAAACAATTACAAAGAGATGCCAAATGACCACAAAGAGATGTGAAACAATTACAGAGATGCAAAATGACCACAAAGACATGAAAAACAATTACAAAGAGACGCAGAATGACCACAAAGAGATGCGAAACAATTACAAAGACATGCAAAATGACCACAAAGAGATGCAAAATGACTACAAAGACATGCAAAATGACTACAAAGAGATGCGAAACAATTACGAAGACATGCAAAATCGCGACAAAGAGATGCAAAATGACTACAAAGAGATGCTAGACAATTACAGAGATACAAAATGATCACAAAGAATCATAAAATGACATAAATAACCTCAAAAGTGTGAATAAAGATACTCAAATTGTAAACAGAGACACGTAATTACCACAAAAACATCAAACAACTACAAAGGGATGCAAAAATTTAACACAGACAAAACTACCACAAAGACAAATGTGATGACTATGAGGAGACACAACATGACTACAAACATCATTGGTAGTTATTTTGTTGTTTTAGTTTGTGTGTCTGGCTCCTATGTAGGAGGGTTGGGGCTGAGGCCTTTTACATGTCTGCGCCCAGGGACCCGTTGTCTTAGAATTCATCCATGTTTTCCACTCCGCTTTCCGAGGTCACATCTCCGATTTCCTCCATCTCTGCATTTCCCTCCTGGTTGTAGGCATACCCTCTTCATCCTCCCACTGCTCTCTTTTTTTTCTCCTCCTGTTCTTCCGCCTTCAGGCATCTGCCACCATGAGCTGATCACAGGACGCTCACTTACAACCAGAAATGTTCATCATCCCCTCCTCTTGTGTCCTGACCTTCATCTGAACTCGCCTCACAGCTCCGCGGAGGCCACTGAGACAGAGAAGCAAAATGTCAAAGATGGGGTGAAAAAGCAGCAGGTCCGACTTTTTCCACATCCTTTGCTGGTCTGTATTACTTTTCTGATGTCTTGAACTTGCCTTGCACCTCTTCGTTTTGTATTCCTGCGGGCAGTATACTGTAATATTTCCCTATCATGGATAGTACATTCTCAACACTGGTCAAGGCTCGTGAAGATGTTCCTCTTTGCACCAAACGTCCAGAGTGTGTTACGGCCAGTTTATCCCAGGCAAAGTGGAAGTAAAAATATTTGTAGGACGTTCCAGATGAGAGGTTCTGCCTTTTACTCGTAGTAAGAAATACAATATTTTATTCATGTTGGAAGATACACAACATGTCGCTTTCGTTGTCAAAGGCCCTCCGCAGATATCTCACTGAATAAATAAAATCTATAGGTATATTCAGCGAGTGGAAGTAAGCCCTCACATCTGGAGGATGTGTTTCACTTCAATGGGACCTTGAAAAAAGAGTGAATTACAGCCCCTGAAAAATGATTCGCTTTGGAGGCATCGTAACTCATTCAGCCATAAGAGGGAAGCATAAAATATCAAATACAGTAAAGCAGCTGTAGATACAGAGTTAAATGTGCTGCGTGAAATTGCTTTAGATACAGGATGGCTAAAGATTTTGCCACTGGAAATTTTAAAAAATTATGGCCCCAGCATTTGGAAATAAACCACATTCCCCTCAGATACACCACCTGAAAATATGTTTAAAAAATATGTGTTGAAGAGATTAAAGTAAAGGGGAAATTCCAAATATTTAACCTTTTAGTTTTTATAATTTTGCAAACCCAAAATGTTAGCCTGAGTATACATTTCACTCCGCTCGTTTAACTTCTTTACTGTGTGCCATGCTGGATAAGAACACTATGAATTTTGACTTGCAACACGCTCTGACAGCTGCTTGCACAAGACTCGATCGGCCAATCGCCTCGGCTGCCGCCAGCCTCTCAGCCAATAGGACGACACAGGCCCCTCTGGGGGGTGTGTCTCATTAGCTAGATTCCAGGACCTGGCTCTGGCCCACTGGACGCACTCAGTCGGAAATGATGCAGTCCAGAGGGGGATTCATCATCTGCAGCATCGTCTTCTCGTCCTCGCTCTTTCTCCCCTCCCTTTTTGGGAAAGGAGTGGGCACGGCGGCGAGAAAGTTTTAAACAAACAGAGGAGCACAAAAATGCCAGGATTGATTTGGGGTTTTTTTTCCCTATTTTTTGTTGAAAATTTTTAACACTCGGTTATTTAAAAAATTCCTTATTTCACATATCCAACATCAGCCGAAGTTTCAAGCGTCTGTTCTCGCAGACATCTGGCCACCTCTTTACCTCAGCAGGAACAAGATCTGGAACTCCTCATGGCCCATCAGGTCTAATTTAAATCCTTGGAACGTTGACCTTGCAGCCACGATCGTACCTACCTGGCCTGTTATTTCTTAAGCAATGACGTCTGCAGAAAAAAGGAATAATTGAAGTTAATGTCCCGAATTCATGGACATAGACTGTTTGACCACATCTGAACAAAAATCCCTTTATATAATCGACCTAATAACACAAACTTTTGGGATTTTTACAGCATGGCAGCCCAAACGTTGTTCTTGTTAATGTCTTAAAACTGATCCGTAAAGCTTAAGTAAATGAATTATTAACCACTAATAAAGGCATCAGTTACAGCTTATAAATTGTGCTGTTATTAAATAAACAATATAGGTAAATGTACATGCTTGGAAGTAAGCCCTCACATCTGGAGGATGTCTTTTTCACTTCAATGGGACCTAAGAAAAAGAAAGAATTACAGCCCTGAAAAATGATTTCATCCAAAGCCAGATCACTTTGATTCAGGCGTTCTCAAAATGACAACTCATGTAAGAAAATATCAAATACAGTAAAGCAGCTGTAGATACAGAGTTAAATGTGCTGCGTGAAAATAATAATAATATGTTTACAGGATGGCAAAAAGATTTTGCCACTGGAAATTTTAAAAAATTATGGCCCCAGCATTTGGAAATAAACCACATTCCCCTCAGATACACCACCTGAAAATATGTTTAAAAAATATGTGTTGAAGAGATTAAAGTAAAGGGGAAATTCCAAATATTTAACATTTTAGTTTTTAGCAGACTGCCATGCAAATTTAGCCTGAGTCAGAAATAAACCTGGAGTATTAAAGCCACTTGAATATTAATGCCATGCTTAAAGAATCACATTTATTTTGACTTGCAACACGCTCTGACAGCTGCTTGCACAAGACTTATTCAAATGAGAGTGCACAGACCTCGGCTGCCGCCAGCCTCTCAGCCAATAGGACGACACAGGCCCCTCTGGGGGGTGTGTCTCATTAGCTAGATTCCAGGACCTGGCTCTGGCCCACTGGACGCACTCAGTCGGAAATGATGCAGTCCAGAGGGGGATTCATCATCTGCAGCAGCGTCTGCTCGTCCTCGCTCTTTCTCCTCCCTTTTTGGGAAAATTGGGCACGGTTACGAGAAAGTTTTAAACAAACAGAGGAGCAAAACCCAAATGCCAGGATTGATTTGGGGTTTTTCATCTATTTTTTGTGATATGAAAATTTTTAACACTCACGGTTATTTAAAAATTCCTTATTTCATTTCATATACCAACATCAAGAAGTTTCAAGCGTCTGTTCTGCCGTTGGGACATCAAAGGCCACCTTAAAAACACTTTACCTCAGCAGGAACATTTTGTGCCCCCCTCCCATCCTCCTCCCCTTGTGCTACAACTATTTTGGGCACAGATTCCAGAGGGCCTGTGCGGGACCATGGGTGGTTTATGTAACTGGTCGAAAGGAGCTATCCAAATCAAAAAAGGCTAACGTTATCTAAATATACGCCCCGGGAGGTTGTCAAGGTGGGGGGGCAGATCTGGAACTCCTCATGGCCCATCAGGTCTAATTTAAATCCTTGTCCTTGAAAGTGACCATTTGACGCTTATGCACTTTCTTCACGAGTTATGCTGCACCTGTCCACCACAACGGACACCACTGCAGCCTTTGCCTGTTATTTCTTAAGCAATGACGTCTGCAGAAAAAAGGAATAATTGAAGTTAATGTCCCGAATTCATGGACATAGACTGTTTGACCACATCTGAACAAAAATCCCTTTATATAATCGACCTAATAACACAAACTTTTGGGATTTTTACAGCATGGCAGCCCAAACGTTGTTCTTGTTAATGTCTTAAAACTGATCCGTAAAGCTTAAGTAAATGAATTATTAACCACTAATAAAGGCATCAGTTACAGCTTATAAATTGTGCTGTTATTAATGGAAACAATAAAGAAATGTACATGCTTGGAGGCAAAATTGAAACAGCAGGTTGTCTTTTGTGAACAGCCATAAAAGAATAAGAAAAAGAAAGATTAAACCAACACAGTGATGAAAATGAGCCGTTTCATCCAAAGCCAGATACACTTTGATTGAAGCGTTCTCAAAATGACAACTCACATGTAAGAAAATCAGATTTTGTGTGACAGTGAGTCATCCTGAAACGCAGTGAGCAAAATAATAATAATATGTTTAAGGACAAAATCATTTTTATGTTTCAAAAACACTGATTTCTAGGTTTTCTTTCCTCGCAAAAGCTATATATTTTTTTGTTGTAATGAGACCCCTAGTTTTTTCCACCAGCATCCAAACGCACAATCAGAACATGATTTATCATAAACTAGCGGCAGACTGCCATGCTAATTACGGTGAGTCAGAAATAAACCTGGAGTATTAAAGCCACTTGAATATTAATGGAGGTGTTAAAGCGGAATCACATTTATTTCCCTCCTGGGTCAAGTACTGAAAAGAAAAAACATTGTTGGAAGCACCATTATTCAAATGAGAGTGCACAGACCTTAATAGAAATCAGCCCAACCATTAACTTCTGTTTTAACACAGCCCAGTAATTTTGTTTCCAACATTTGTAGACATGATTGACTGCGCTGTTCCTGTCTATTGTAGAGCATGTAAATGTGGCCCCATCCATATTTCCCAAAAAGCCTCATTCAGGACCTTAAAAGGCTCCAAATAAAGATAAATTAGGGTTACTGTGTTGCCTTAATCTGAACTAATGCCGGCTAAAACCCAAATGAGTGCCCAAGAGTGGTTTCATCATTCGCTGTTTGCTGATATGGAGCAAGGATTCACTTTTGAACTCACGGATATAGTGGTGATTTTTGTTTCCTGAATTACCTTGGATGGAAAGAAGGAGTAGTGTGATGTGCCGTTGGGATCAAAGTTCACTTAAAAAACACATTTTACATGCTGATACCGTCGTTCCTAAACCTCTCTGACCTTGGTGTTAAGAAACTTTTGGATCGTCAGCTCATTAAGTGAAGGTTAAGGAATGTGTTTTTGTAAAAGAGACATGGGAATGCAGTGTTTTGGATCTTAAGGTTCTTAGAAAAACACACCAAACAACCAATATATTAAAATATTTAGACACCGTGTATTTTTAGTACTGCATACACCATATGAAAGTTCTGTATCCTAGATTACTAATGCATAACTTTAAAGTGATAGACATTTGGGGAAACATGCTTATTCACTTTCTTCACGAGAGTTATGCTGCATTAATGTGCCCGTCGCATTAGTTGGGAAGTATAGAGCTTCTGGTCGTAATGTGGAAACAACATGGCTGCTACAAAGATTTGTTTTATTGGGTTGCTCAGAGCATGTAAGCAGCACGTTGATAACAGTTTGAAGCTTTATATTAAAAGGGATTTTGTCCAGGACTTGTTGTTATACCAGTGCATCATCAAAAACTACTTAAGTATTGCTTTACCCGACTAATGCTAATAAATAACTTAGTAACTTCTTACAATTTTCAGGACTGACTGACCTTCATTTCTTAAAGTAATGATGGCCACTGGTTTTTCTTTAGTTAGCTGATTGGTTCACTTGCAAATATGTGAATTAATAAAAGTTAATTGCATCATTGTGTATTAACTCTTTCTTCATATATGATGTCAACTCGGCAACTCATGTACCAAAACTTGCGACTTTCCAGTTGTTGTTCCAACTTGACGGGGCTTTCCCATGTAACTAATTTTTCCAATTATTCATGGAGAGACATGAATGCAAAGCAGTTAGATGAGGGTGGCTATTTTGATAATGCTCTCCAGTTATTTCACCTTTTAAGTCAAAATGAAGCTACGGCTAGCATCAATTTAGCTTATTTTAGCAACCTGTAAAACCACAAGTTGTTGCAAAAAAAACAAGATATATATGTTAATAAGTGCTCCCTTGAGTTGTAGGTGTGTTGTTGTTTTTTGTTTTTTTTTTTTTGTTGTAGCACAAATCGTGCTGACTGTTTCCCTCTGTTTTAATAGTTATGCTAGGCTAAGCTAACTAGCCTTATAGCTTCATATTTAGCTAACTCTCAGGAAAAATCTAATTAGTTAGTTTATTTCCTAAATGTTGAACTTTACTATTCACAGCCTTTTTAGTTCCTGAATCAGGTTATATACCACTCATAAGTTTGTGCATTAGCAAAATATTAGCGTAGCTTAGCACAACAACTGAAAACGGGGAAAAACAGCTGTCTTTGCTCTGTCTGAAGGTTACAAAATCTGCCTACAAGCACCTCTAAAGTTCAGAAATTAACATCTATATCCTGATTACTTAACCTGTACATAAAACAAAGTGTAAAAACAGCAATTTGTGGTTTTACGATGGGTCATTTGCCAAAGTCATCTTGCTACGCTATGCTAATCTATTGCTGGCTGTAACTTACACTGTACAGACATGAGAGATAAGCATAAGCTAGATGAACATATTTCCCAAAATATTTAACAATTCATATTCACATCCTTTTAAGTTCCTGAATGAAGTTTGACACTACTCTCATATCTGTGCGTTAGCTAAATACGAAGCTACAGCCAGCAGCTGATTAGCTTAGCATAGCACAAAGACTGGAAACGGGAAAACAGCAAGCCTGGCTCTGTCCAAAGGTAACAAAATCTGCCTATTAGCACCTATAAAGCTCACTAATAAGGATATATCTTGGTTGTTTAATCTGTACAGAAATCAAAGTGTAAAAACAACAATTTGTGGTTTTACGGTGGGTTATTTGCCCAAGTTACTTTGCTAAGCTACGCTAACCTGCTGCTGGCTGTAGATATTGACCATACAGACATGAGAGAAAAGCATAAGCTAGATAGACATATTTCCTGAAATGTCAAATTATTCCTTTTAACACATTTTCTCCAAATTTAGCATATAAGTTGTTTGACATTTCTGATAACATTGTACTCTTATCTAAAATTCGGAATAAAGCTTCACTCGATGCTGTATTGTGTATCAGGACTATCTATCTGTCCTTCTATCTGTCTGTCTGTCTCTCTGTGGTTGTTTGGCTGTGCAACATGCATTTTTAATGATGTACTCAAAAGTTTTTGTCTTGCAGCGTTGACGAAGTTAAAACTTCAAACAGCCTTTAAACTAAACCACTAATAACCATGCCTTTGAATTTCTGCAGAAACCCATCATGCACTCTGTAATCAATCCAAGCTTATAATCAATAAATCAAGTGTTGTGATATGATAAATGAGCCATGTGATGGCAAATCTAAGGATTTAGAAATGAAAACGGCGTCGCTTATGACATATTATGGCTTGAGTTTGTGTTGGATACCTGATATGTTTAAAACATTATGCTAAAATGTATGAAAATTATGTCTGCATCAACTGCAATTTGACAACTTTTTTTCTTTCTTAATTTCACCCCCAGACGCTTTGAAAACAGTCACACCCTGCAGGGATGATCAAAGAAGCAGGGATCCATCTTGACACAACACCCTCTCATCTCGCCTCTAAAGGCAGCTCACATTGAATGGACAGATTAAAAAACATTGCTGCCATGGTAGATACAGACCAGCACTCACACTCCATAATTATTAGCCTGATGATTGCACACGAGTGTTTTTGGCTGTTGCATCTGGCTCCGCCGATGATGGAAGTTGTTGTATGTATCCACCCGCATTTTCCTGGCTGTCAAAAATTGCATTCTGAGAAAGCCGTACTCCTCTCATCAAGAGTCATAATTTACTTGTCAAAGCAGGGGTCCTCTCAGCGTGCAGGAGGCTCCCTGGGGTTATAATTGCGAGACGGTTTGGTTCTCCTGAAATGCCTCCAGTCAAGATGGAGCACAGGCCTGCGAGTCGGGCTTTGTGTACTCTTTCCTTTTAAAAGTAGCCATTTACACAGAAAATTGTAAACCACGTTTAAAAAAAAATATTTGACTAGCTTCACTATACTTTCACCATCAACTCCTTGTCATCAGTGACTTTCAACACTGATTACTTTGGTGCTCAGGGAGTCATCTCTACGCTGACACAAGGTCCCCATCTTGTGGAGAGAGTGTGAAAGTCTTTCTGTCTTTCATGGGGGGAGATGGTGCAGGTCAGCTCAGGTTCATCTGAGAAATCATGTTGGATTTGCAGCACATTCAGAATTTTATATGCGTTTTAAAAGCAATTAATTAGTAGTGAATATTTATTTGAGTCATTTAGAAAGCAGGATGTTAAATTCAGTCATTCTTAAGTACTGTATTCAAGTATAATTTTGTAGTACAATAGAAACCATCTTATAGTGATCTCATCTGTCTGGGTCAAACTGATCACTATAAACTGTCTGTTTTCTTTGTTTCTCATTCAAATTACAAGCTAATTGACACTTGCATATTGATTACATGAATATAAAGTAATGAAATGGACAGCTTCTTTATTTACTGAACCTTATTGACTGTTTCAAAATACAGTAGCTGTGTCTGACGTTGGCATTAAGGGGAAATTATGTGGCCGGACATTATCAATCTACTTGACAACCACATGTGCTTTCCTCTTTCCTCGCATTCCTTTTCTGTCTCAGTCACTAATAGCCATGACTTTTTCCTCATTGTTTGTATAGACTTCACACATTTCAAGGGCTGCCTCTGACATAAAAATGTTCCTAGTTGACCAGTAGTCGTCATTTAGGGCCATTAGTTGACTAGTCGCCAGCATGTTTATGATATTATTTTAATTATCAAATGATATATTTTGGGCGGGGCAACACAATGATTTGAGTTGAAGGTGTGAGAAAGAACAGTATCAGTAACATTGTTAACACTGTGCTACATTACAGAGAAATACAAAACCGTACTAATGAACCTTCATTAATATAGGCCTATATTTTATCTACAAGTGCACGTCACACACTGAGCGAGCCGCCTGTTAATGACGCTGTGGGCTAATGGGCATGTAGCTACTTCCATGTTTCAGATGATACATCATGTTTGTAGTCGACCAATGAAGATGAGTTTACATATCACCTTGGGTTCGTCCTTCACCTTCTCAAAATGATCCCACACTTTGGATTTCCTGCCCGACATATTATTAAGTAGCCCTTGGAATAACCGCAGTTACCAGCCCTGGAAATTAACCTGACTCCTGTCTGACTGCTGAGCGTGGCCACTTCCTGCGTGGTCCAGTCATATAGGTTTTGTTTTTATTCCGACATGGTGCAGTTTGTAATAAAGTTTTTGTTTTTTTTTCTATGACCAAGCACAGTGAAATCTTGCCAGCGAATGACCTTTCTGGTCAACTAACGTTTGGTCTACTCTTAGGGGGTAGCGCTACATGTTTCACTGCTGCATCTCGTTTGCTTGTTTGCGTCAGTTTGTCTTAAGGTTCAAAGAGACTACATTTCTCATCGAGAGACTTTTGTTTCCCTATCATGATTCAAATGTGCATGCAGAAGCAGCCTCAGGTAGACAGCTGGAAGCAGATACTGCTGGGCAAAGTATCATAGCAGTAAAGTAAAAAAATATATCTAGAATTACCATAGCTTTAAAATCGCTCTCTGTATGATGTCATGTATAAAAGACCTTTTCTGTGGCTTTATACTTCCACTGCACTACAGTTCACAGGGAATTATTCTCTACTAAATTAATCTGACAGCTGTAATAACTGGTTTGTTTTAGATTAAGATTTCACATAAAAGAACACAATACACTTATAAAATATAATGAATGTCTTGTTCAAGATTAAACCAGAGGTTGTTAATCATTCTGGCTATAATAAAGCAGCTTTAGTTTGGGCCTTTTTGTTACATGGGAGTGGTTTCCCTTCAGGCCCACAGAGGTAAAATGAGCAAGCAGTTCAATAAAAAAAAAAGCAAAGCTCAGGGAAATGTCCAAAAAATAATAGAGATTTGTGAAGCAGGAGTTAAATTTTTTCTTCTTTCCTGCCCTGTTAGTCATCTCACGACCCCTCTGATTTATCTTGTGCCCCTTTAGAGCAGGACAGACCACACATTGGCCCCCACTAGGCTAAAGTTACTTTATGATAATGAGATGTTGACTTACACTAAATCAAGAATCTGAGTACCTCTTCCACCACTTTGTACATTTATTCAGAGATATTCACATAAGATTAAAATAAACACTGTTTTTACATGAGGTTTTCACACAGTGGCATCACAGTTCTCCACTGTTGGAAGCCACCATATCCTCCATCTTCTCAAACAGTCCCTCAATCATAGAGTTGTCCTTGCTCAGCACATGATACCTGCCCCCACATCTCTCCACGAGCCCCATCAGCTCCCCGTTCCTCAGGATGTGCTGCTCAGCGCTCTCCCCTAACATCTCCCCCCATGTGAACAGCACCAGTGTGAGCCGCCAAACGTCTTCCCCGAGCAAACTCATGTGCTCCTCCACTGCTCTCCTGCACTTCTGTGTGCAGGTCAGGAAGGCGGGCATGAGCAGGAGGACGACGTGAGGTCCTGGGTGACACCAGGAGATGCTGTCCAGAATGCTCTTCCTTTGCATGGTGTCGGTCGGATCCGGTCCGTCTCTCCACCTCAGACCTAGTGGTTCGGCAACAGCAAGGTGACGTCCGGCAACCTGACCTCTCCAGGGCCTGAATGTAGACCCGACGTGCTTGAATGCCTCTCCGCACAGGATGGTGACTCCAGCTGGGGAGCGAGAGGACCAGGACTCCCCTAGCACCACCACCCTTAAATCTGACACAGGAAGGTCTTTGTTGTTTGAGCGTCTGCGACCAGGACTTGCAGATAAAAACCTAAAATCTCTAACGACCTTTGCCCTCTCCACTTCCTCCCTGCCTTTTTTCTTCCTTGTCTCCTCTCCTCTACTTCTCATCCCTTCCTGTTCCTCAGCAATCTCTATCTCTTTTAGTGTTTCAAGGTGACAGTTATTGCTCTCTATAGCTGACGATGCTGTTTCCATCCTCTGATCCTTTTCTCCTCTATCTGACTCCCTTCCCTTTTCCCGTCTCTCGCTGACCTCTCGGTACATTAAATGTAAGTCATGTTCTGAGCTCTCAACTGCAGCTGTCAGATCAAAACAATCCGTCTCATCAACACTGCCATGAGCCTCGTTTTGTCTACTCCCTCTTTTGCCCAACCGTTCCTCCCGTTCTTTAAGATTCTGCTCCCACTTTCCTAATTTCTTAAGTGACTCCTTAAATTTTTTCTCTTTGTTGTGAAGCTCCTCCTTCAGCAAAGCCAAGTCTCTCCCCATCTCATCTAGCTGCTGCGTTTTCGAGTTCACTTGCTCGTTCTGCATCTGCAACTCTGACTTCCAGTTGAGCAACTCCTGCTCTTCGTTTCTTAAGTAGTACTCCTTATCTTTCAGGCCCTTCCCGTGATCTTTAATCCCCTTCACCTTCTCCTGCAGATTTTGACCGTGACAGTTCAGCTCCCTCTGTTTGCCCTCCAGAGCTCCAAGCAAGCTGTCCAGCTCCCTTTCCTTTCTCTCGATAGTTTTCACCCTGACATTCACATCTTTGTCTCTTTTCAGTTGCTCTTTATGTTGTCTTTCTAGACTCTCTTCCCGTTCACTAAGCTCTTGTTCCTTACTTTCTAACTTCACCTCCTTCTCAGCAAGCTCCTTATCTTTTGCATCTAGTTCATGTCCTCTTTTGCTCAACTCCTCTTCGTTTCTACTCAAAACTTCCTTTTTGCTTTTCAGAAATTCTTCATCCCTCTGGAATTGCTCTCTCATTACATTCATCTTCCTCTCTGCCTCTCCTTCTCTCTCTTTCATCCTCTCTATCTCTACTTGCAGTTTGTCATTTGCTTCCTTTAATCCCTCGACCTCCACTTCTCTGTTGTGTATCTCTGCTTCTTTGCTCTTCACCTGCTGTTCATAACCCCTAACATCTTCTTCGCTCTTTATTTTGAGGTTGTTCGCCTCTTTTCTCATCTTCTCGTTTTGCTCCTGCAGCTCCTCAACTGTCCTCCGACTTTCCTCGTAGCTCTCTGTGACTTCCTCTAAGCGACTGATAGCGTGATCCTTCTCCTTCGCGATGGATTCTATGCTCTCGTTCCTTCTCGCGATCTCCTTTTCATAATTCTGAATCATGCTCGTCATCTCCTTCTCCATCTTGTTGGTGAGCTCCTTCAGCTCGGACTTCGTCTGCTCGATTGTCAGCCTCAGTTGGACGACCTCCTTCTCGTTGTCTCTGTCCCTCTGCCTCAGTTCTTCTTCTTTCTCCTGAAGTTTTTCCATCATTTCAGCGTCTTTCTTCCTCTCCATCTCTGCATGATGCTGCTTTATATCCATAATACTTGACATTTGGATTTTGTTGCTTTCTTTCAGCTCTTCGATTTCTTTTAAGTAGTTTGCATGTGACTTTTTTGCTTCGTCAATCTCGCTGTCTCTCTCCGCAAGAAGACATTGTGTTTGTGTTAGTTCATTTGTTTTCTGCTTTATGATTTCTAACAGTCGGTTCAGCTCGTTTTCTGCTTTCTCGTCCTTCTTCTTCTGCTCTTCCCTCCATCTCGTCTCCCTGGAGTCGGCTTGTTGTTTGAGACTTTCGATTTCGGTTTGCTTGTCTTTTAGTTTTCTTTCCGTGTCGTTTGACAGCTGCAATTTCATCTCCTCCATCTCTCGTTCTCTGTCTTGCAGTCGCTGCTCTGCCTCTTTCTTTTGATTGAGAATGATTTCTCCTCTTTCTTCTTCTTTCCTCTGCAGGATTTCGTCTATATCCTGTATATGCTGGTTCAATTTTTCTATCGTTCTTTTATTTTCTTGGAGTTTTTGCTCCATCTGTGTCTTGTAATTTAAGCGATCTCTTTCTTTTTCGTCCTCTGTCTGACGCAGCTGTTGCTCAACTTCTTTTAACTGTTCTTTTATCATCTTTGTTTCTGTTTCTCTTTCCTCCAGCCTTTGCTCCATCTCTTTCTTGTAATTTAAATGATCACTTTCTTCCTCTTCCTTTTGTTGCAGCTTTTCTTTCATTTCTTTGACATCCACTTTGATCTCCTCTATCTCTTTTTCCTTTTCCTCCACCCTTTGCTGCATCTCCATCTTGAGATTCAGAGCAAGCCTTTGCTTTTGCTCGTCACTTTCCCGCATTTTTTCTTTGATTTCATTAAAATGCTGCCGTTTTAACTCCTCTATTAGTCCGTCTCTCTCTTGCATTTGCTGCATGATATACTTCTCATGATTTTCATTCATCATTTCCTTCTCCTTTTCATGTTCTAGCACCTTTTCTTCTAGTTGGGTGGCATGCTTTTGCTCCAGCTCTCTTATCTCTCTTTGTCTTTCCTGCAATTGTTTCTCAACTTCTTCAAACTGTCGTTTCAGCTCTGTAATCTGTCCTTGTCTTTCTTGCTCTATGTCTCTTATTTTATCATTGTACTGCAGTCGGACTCTTTCAACACCTTCCTCCTTCTCTTTCACTTTTCTGTCTATTTCCTCCCTGTGTTCAGCTCCCCTCGCCTCCATTAGTTTTTCAATTTCGTTCACTTTTCTTGCCATTTCTTCTTGATGCTGCAGTTTTAAGACTTCCACCGCTTCTTCTTTCTCTTGCGTCCTCTGTGCTAAGTCATTTTTGTGACTAAGATGAATCATTTCCTTCTCCTTTTCACCCTCTAGTATTTTTTGTTCTATTTGAAGAAGGTATCTTTGTTCTAACTCTGCTATCTCTCTCTTTTTAGCTTGCAGTTGTTCCTCTGTTTCTCTAGCAAACTGCTCTTTAAGCTCTGCGATCTCTCTTTGTTTTTCTTCCTGCGTGTCTCTTATTTCATTTTCATGCTGGTGTTTGACCCTTTCCATGTCTTCCTCCTTCTCTTTCACTTTTCTGTCTATTTCCTCTTTGTGCTCAGCTCCCCTTGCCTCCATGAGTTTTTCCATTTCATTCACTTTTCTTGCCATTTCTTCTTGATGCTGTGTTTTTAACACTTCTACCTCTTTTTCTTTCTCCTCCATCCTCTGCGCTAAGTCTTTTTTGTGATTAAGATGAATCATTTCTTTCTCCTTTTCATTTTCCAGCATTTTTCCCTCTATTTGAACAAGATACTTTTGTTCTAACTCTGCTATCTCTCTCCTTTTTGCATGATTTTGTTCCTCTCTTTCTTTTGCAAACTGTTCTTTCAGCTCTGCGATCTCTCTTTGCTGTTCCTGCTGTCTGTCCCTTATTTCATTGTCAAGCTGTTGTTTGACCCTTTCTATGTCTTTGGCCTTGTCATTCAGCATTTGATCAATTTCTTTTTGGTGCTGACCTTTAATTGTGTCCATCATTTTTTCTATTTCACTGATTTTCCTGGCCATCTCTTCCTGATGTTGCAGTTTAATGCCATCTATCTCTATCTCTTTCTCGTGCATTTTTCTCTCTATCTCTTTCTTATGTTGTGATTTCATTTCTTCAGCTTTCCTCTTCATATCCTCTAACACTTTCTTCCTCTGCTCTTCCTGCTCTTTGTTCTTTATTTCCATCTCTTTTTTAAGTTTTTCTTCTGTCTCTGCCACCTCCCTGTTTTTTTCTTGCTCCTTTCTCTCTAGAATATCATCATGTTGTCTTTTAGTCTCGTCCATTTCGGCTTTTAAAGAATCAACTTTTTGCATCCACTCTGCGTTCTCTTTCTTCTGCAGCTCTATGTTTTCTTCCAATTTCTTAACCTGACTCAGCCACTCTTGTTTCTTTGCTCTTACGGTGTCCTCTCTCTGTTTTCTCTCATGTTCGTTTTCGACAGCAGCACATTCAAGGTCGAGCAACTTCAGTTGCTGCTCGTCAATTCTTTCTTTCAGCTCCTCGATCTCTCTGTCTTTCAGCTCCAGGTTGAGCATGGCGTCATCCCTTTCTTTGCTGCTCTGGTTTAGTGCTGCGCGGATTCTCTGATTTTCTATGCTCAGATCCTGATTTTCTCTCTCCTTATCCTCCGTCAGCCATCGCATCCTCTCCTCTAGCTCCCCAATATCATTCTTCCTCTCGTCCATCCTCCTCTCCTCTTCCTCCTCTTCTTCCCTCTGAATGTCGGCCTTTCCAGGTGATTTCACCTTTTTCTTCCTGTCAAAAAACCACCTGATTCTTTTCATCTCCCTCTCCCTCATATTTTTCAACTCGTCCTCCTGACGAAGCATCTTGTCCGCCATCTCCTTCAGGCGCTGGTTAAACTTCTCGTTCCTCTGCCGGCTCATATCCCTGACTTCCTGAACGAGGCCAGAGAATGCCTCACACCTGTTCATAGCAGCCATTTTTTCCACCTTCTGCAGGAGCTCTGTCACCTTACTGGAGCTGTCGTTTCCTTTTCCTCCTCCATCTGTGCTGCTAATGACGTGGTACCTGCCCCTGCACTTCTCCATCAGCCACTGGAGGTCCCTGCCCCCACCCTGGATGTGCTGCTTGATATCCACCCCCTCTCGAAGCTGATCCCCATGTGTGAACAGCAGTATCGTGTGTCTCCACACACCCTCGCCCAGAAGCTCCAGATGTTCCCTCACATGCGCTGCCCTCACCAGAGTATCCACTCTCAGAGTCAGCAGGAGCGCGTGGGGCCCCGGAGGACACAAGGACACGCTGCTGATAATCTCCCTCTTCACCCTCTCAGGTGTGGCACCGGCAACGCCTCCCTCCCAGCCCGGAGTGTCCACTACTGTCACAAGCCGCATGGCTGACTCCGCTTGCTGACGGATGCACTCCTCAGTTACCGCGCCAGCTTGGAAGAAGCCCATTTTGCCCAGGATGGTGTTGCCGGCAGAACTCTTTCCTGTTTCACGCTCGCCCAGGAGAATCAGTCTGACCTCTGGTAAACGTCGCGGAGCCTTGGAGAACGACTGGTGGGCGTCTAGCTCAGAGCCCTGAAGATCTTCACCTGGAAGGGAGAAAGGTAAACATATTTTTTAATTGGTGTGTGATCATACAGAGTTGATGTTAAAGCTCGAGAAATCCATTTTGGCAACTAGGGGCCAGAAAAAAAGACATGCCAACAGACACAGTCACTGCTAGCTTGTTGGCTTGCAGTGCTGGTCTTTTTGTGCCCATCCATTGTAGCTGACATGCGAGACCTACAGTAAGCACCTAAACAAGACTAGTTTGAACATTCATTATGGTACAGCTTTTGAACTATGTTCTTTCTTTCTTCTCTCCTCTTCTCTGTCTTTCTCTTTCTCTTTTTTCATTCTTTTTCCTCACCAAAGGACCAATAAAGATTGTCACAAATTCATAAACAATACTCAGAAACAAATAGTTTGGCTGGACCGCAGCAGCCAATATACTTTGGTTTGGCCTAGTCTTGGTTCCATACTTTTCAAACTCAGATATTCGTAATAGTCAGGCCCCTGTGCATTAGAGATTTATAATTATGCTAGTTATTTCTCTCAGCTGTGAATAGATGTTTTCCTTTTGTTTAACACAGTTAATCAGTGGAATTTTTGGTCTTTCTTTGGGATCTGTGTTTTAAAACAAGTGTGTCAAACCAATAAAAAAAGTGTTAATGCATCTGGAAGAGATGACCTCTGCTGCGCTAAGAAGGTGATGATGAAGATCAAGTGAATCCCAGTTTCATTTAGAGTGTCATAGCAATCAAGAAAAGCTGTAATAATTGTTATTGCTAATGTGTTAGCAAACATGTTGCTTACACATGCATTTTAAACTTCATATTAATGGCCACCTGATGTTTTCAAATCTAATATTCACTCTTCTTTTAGCTTTTGGTCTCCACCATTTCTTGAAGGAAATATCTGTCTCTTTGGTTGCTAAGTTCTCCACATGTTCATCAGCTGGTGGCTAACTTTGCCTGTCTGTCTTTTGGTGCAAGGCAGGTAGTGTACAGTGGGTATATTATAGTTTTTTGGGGCTGAAAACAGCTGCCTGCTGCTTCCGGAAATGACACCAACAGCAGTTTCTGGCTTAAAAGCCAAGATAATGAATTAAAAGACCCTTACACACTTTATAAAGCTCAAGGGAACTGCAGAGCCACATGATAATTCTTTATGGGTTTGACACTATGTGCATAGGATTTTCTGTTAATATAAAATATAGATTAGTGTAGCTTTAAGCTCATTTATATCTGTGGCCAACTGTGATGTGATTTCATGTATTTGAAATTGTTTTACAAATCGAACACACTAAACTCACTCATTAGAGCAGCCTTGATGGTCCCTCTCTGCAACTGCGCCTCCATCTGCCTCTGCTTCTTCCTCCTCTCCCTCGCTCTCCTCTTCCCATCTGCCTCCAGACCCACCAGGACTGTGTTGTCCATCTCTAAGTAACTGCATCCACCCTTCTTCATCGCCACCATCTCCTCCAGCTTTCTTATCAGCTCTTTAACTTGTGTCCCATCTCCTTTACTCCGGTTATCCACTACATGGTATCTGTTCCCACACTTCTGGAGGAGTCTTTGGAGTCCTGGGCCGCTCGTCAGGATCCTTTGCTCCATGGACACCAGGCCCAGTTCGTCCCCCCTGGTAAACAACAGCATGGTGTGCTCCCAGACTCCTTTCCCCAGCGGCTCCAGGTGCTCCTCTATCTCATTGATGTAGTCATCTGTTACCGAGGCGCAGGCTCGCACCACCAGAAGCACAGCGTGAGGTCCAGATGGGCAAAGCGACACACTCCGTAAAGTCTCTCTCCTCACCCAGTTCGGGGTGCTGTTGAGTGGGTAATACCACTCCCACCCCGGAGTGTCTACCACTGTGACTTTCCTCCCCGCCACATCGCCTCGCCTTTTCACACACTCCTCCGTGGGCTTCCCACTCTCAAAGCCTCCTGCTGCTCCCAGGATGGTGTTGCCTGCGGCACTTTTCCCTGCTCCTTTCCTGCCCAGGAGGACCAGTCTAAGCTCTGAGAGAGCAGGAGGCGCGCTGTGGGAGGCAGGAGGGTGATGTGAGTCCATGGCGGCCTGCACACTCTCATCTGTGAAGAAAGGGAGAAGTACTTCCTCAGTGCACCGCACCGGATAAGCTGAATGACACAGAACACAGAAATATAACAGTAATCAGTCATTGAGTCTCTGCTTTAAACTTTATCACACATTTTTTACACACACACACATATATATATATACTTCTACTACTATATACTTCAAGAACCATAAATGGATTGTTTACTTGCAAAATAATATAATTATCATACAATAAATAAACATTAAACTACATTTTTCATCATAAAGTACATACTGTACTCTTCACTTCACACACTGAGCTTAGTCTAACAAGCTTTTTTCAAATTTATAATCCTTGAATAACCCAAGAAAGCACAAGCTCGACAATAAACTCACCACCATTCGTGACGATGACTGGACTGTCATCTGTCGTGTCCATCACCTCTCCGTTCGCTTTCGTCCTCTTGTCCTTCCTCTTCCTCTTTTTGGTTCCTGCGTGTCCTTTCACAGGAGGAGTTTCTTCACAGTCATTGTGAAAGAAACACAAACACTGTTGTCGTGAATCGATTGAAAATGAAGATTTGTGCCGCACAAACTGAGCACCGACAGCGTAGGACTTGTCGCGTCACGTGACCAACCTGTGGTTTTCTAATGTGCACTTGTTCAAGATGACAGGAAGTTGAACAATGGCACGGTGAGCTTAACTGACACTTTAATGTGAACACGCTTGCAAAACACACAAATGCACATGTGCGTGCAGCACACAGTTGCAAGGATTCATCCGTGTGTGCACATAGAGAACGTGTATATACATGTTGAAGCACACATGCAGGCGTCATGGTGAGAACTGCAGATGCTGTCCTGTGGTAAATGTGTGGCACTTCTGTTTCCTTTACCCACAAGTTAAATGTTACAGAGCTAAATCGGCCTGTGGTAACAAGTTCCTGCCTTGAATGCTGCTGTCAGATGACTGTAAAGGACAGACAGGAGTTAGCTTCATACAAAGTGCAACTTATAAAATGCCGCAGTAATATTTGTTTTAACTAAATCTTTAGTTTCAGCATGCAGAACTAATTTTAGGATCAAAATGTCATGTAGTACACAAACTGAAAGTAACAGCAACAAATGAGGAAGAGCACCTTTCTTTAAGTTTATCAGATATAAAAATAAACTGTGTGTTCCTCAATTCAATCACAGTTTAGATTCACAGTAAATTAAAGAGTGCTGTTTCTCCTGTAGTGCTCACTTCCCTGTATTTACATCACACATATTTTAAGTTTAAAAGTTCATTCTTGACCTTGGAAACAGGAGTAGTAAAAATTGTAATCATCTAAAATATGTCCTCACAGCAGAAGTTAATTGTTGACAGATGATGTACATTAATCCAATAGTTTAAAATGTCCTTATATCTGCTTACACCCACATCATAGTGTGTTATAAATAGTTCTGAAACTAACAGAGGTCGGACCAAGTCATTGTTTTGTAGGTCAGAAGTAAAACGTAAGTCTTTACACTCAAGTCCCAAGTCCTCAGCTTTACGTTTAGAGTCTTAAACAAGTCATACTGTGCTCTTCAGCAATTATAATGCCATTTTAACATTGGACTGATAACATTATAAGCAATAGCCCTCTAACTATGTTCATGTTAGCCTGGACTTACGGTTCTTGTGTATCTTGTATCTTGTGTAAGTTGTCACAGCAAACTGTGTTTTGTTGAACACCACATAGTTTTTGTACGCAAACAAACTTGTCTTTGGGATTGTTTTTTCTAACTGGCGCTCAGTAACGTAACAGAAGTTCTAAATTCTTCTGTCCCACAACTTGACCGGAAGATTTGACTTGCTGGGAATTAATTGTGTTAATGTTATTTCATTCAGGGGAGACGGAAGGAATGAAGTAAAGATAATATTTATTATACAACAGTTAGTTCCGGCCCTGCAATCTGATTGGTCGAGAGACAGTAAAACCGTGATGATATTGGATTACAACCTCACGGTTATTTCACGTATGTATCACTCTGCCTCACAGCTGATTGCAATCAACAATCAAATCAAAACTGACGGTTAGTGTCAGTTAGGTCAGCAGTTGCGTTGTAGGCTAATTAATTCATCCACTGTCAAACAGCCAAAAATATGGATTTATTTCCTAAAATAAGTTTTGAATTGAACTATGAATGGTCGTCAGAGGAAGATGAGGGAGAGGAGAAGCTGAATCCATCTGAGCACACATCCAGGTTTGTCAGTGTTTCATCAGCGGAGCTCAATGACTTGGAGAAAAGCAACATACTGTCAGATCAGAAGGCAGAGTCGGCTGTGCCTGTGAAGCGACAGTCCACCATGCAGTCACCACAGACTTATTTCACCGGCTGGACAATTAACGGAAACGTGCAGATAAATGTGTATAAAGTGCCTGGCGCACCATGTCTGCGTTACATAGCGATGGTGACAGCGGAGTCCTGAGGGAACTATTTTTGTTGGCGGAAGACAAATAAAATGCTTAAATTATCTATATTGTCTTCATTTTTCAACATTTCTTAATCAGCCTTGCTTATTTAACTGTTGAGCTGTTGTATAAAAGCAATATCACACTCGAGCTCATGATGTTGTACTGTGATGGCTGTGATTGTCTTCGGCACTCGGCCTGCGGCCTCGTGCCTATGACCGAATCACAGCCGTGACGATATCACAGTACAACATCACAAGCTCGAGTGTGATATTGCTTAAATGCAGAATATTAGTGTAGAGATTAACAGATGATTTGTGCTGATTAGATTTAAGCTTTGGATTCAGAATCAGAATCAGAATTGGTTTTATTGCCAAGTAGGTTTTCACATACAAGGAATTTGGCTTGGTGTATTGGTGCATAACAAAGAATATGAAATAAATCAAAAATATAGAGTAATTAGAAGCATGCGTATAAAAAGTAAATACTGTAAACAATTAAATATAAAATTGAATGCAAATAACAATAATAATAGTAATATAAGAAATACGTACACTGTAAACATGAATAGGGTGACAGAAGTCTTCGGTGCTTGGACACCAGAGGGAGATATTTTGTGATCGGGGGACATCTGAGCGGCAGCAGGGTAGATCCCCCCCTGGAGTCCAGACACTGGTGGTGGAAGTGGCTGATGACTCTGAGGCTTCTGCCTGCTGAGGCTGATGAGGCTGATGAATCCTTAAAGGATGCTCACGACGGCAGCAAGAAAGAACTACAGCAAGAACCATTAAAGAACCATGTTTAAAACGAGGAGCAGTAAGATAGGCTGACAGAGAACGTGTGTTGCTGTGCTATTGGTTGATTGTGAATCAGCTGATGACTCAGTTGACCTTCCCAGACAATGACATCTAGAAACAGTGAGTGAGCGTGTGTGCAAGGAGTGAATGGCAGGGTGAGAAAGAATCTTACAGCCTGAGCATAAAAAGTGTTGTCTTTCTGACTGAACTTTTGCTAGAGATTCACAAGTCACTGGTGTTAAAATCCAAGTTGAGTTAGCAATGTAGCCCGTGTAGGGCTTTGTATACAAGGAGGAGGAGCTTAAAAACAGCTCTAAATGTAACAGGAAGTTTGATGTGCTCTCTCCTCTTGGTTGAGAGCAGAGTTTTGAATGAGCTGTCTCTCAGTGGTGTATTTTGGGGACGCCAGTAAAAAGTGCGTTAAAGTAGTTGAGTCGGCTTGAAATAAAGGCACCAATCAATTTCGCAGCATCTTTTTAATTTAGAAATGGTCGTACCTTAATTTTGTTTCTGAGGCTGAAAAGTGATATTTCCGTCACCTTGTTAATGTTGGACTGGAAGCTTAGGTCTGAATCTGGCCACACCTCTGGCAACGATATTTTCATAATGGACGATTACTTTCTTGATTAATCGATCAGTTGTTCGGTCTAGAAAATGTCAGAAAATGATGAAAAATATCAATCAGTGTTCCCCAAAGCCCAAGATGACATTTTTAAATGTCTTGTTTTGTCCACAACCCAAAGATATTCGGTTTACTGTCATCAAGAGGAAGAAAGAAACCAGAAAATAATCACATTTAAGAAGCTGGATTTTCCCCTTAAAAAATTGCTCAAACCAATAAATCGATTATTTAACTAGTTGGCGATAACTTTTAATAGTTGACAACCAATCGATTATAGATAAAATGTTGCAGCTCTAGTTATAAACTATCATAAATGCTTAGAAACGCTAAATAGGAGGTTAAAAGTGAAGTTGCGTCACTTTTGTTTTTCAGCTCTGCATCTCCTTCACAGTTTCTGTTTCTATGAAAACATTAGATATTTATTTCCCCTCTAAGTATCAGGGAGCCTAAATCAACACTTCCAGCCAGCGATTGATGAGTTTCTCAACATGATACATTTATTTTTGAACAGTTGTTATATTGTGTGAAGAGCCAGTATCCTTTCATCATGTCTGCCTGTTGTCACTGCAGCTCGGCCATGTGGTGTTCCCCTGGCTGCATACATGGTACATGTTCTCATGTCCAGTCCCAGTCAGACCCATGAAAACACACACACACGCACAACAGCACATTAGATCATGCCCTTTATGATTCACCCTTTCCTTCAGCACCAGTCAGGGTTAATAAAAACAAACCCTGTTTATGGAAAGGACTGAATCAGCCGTATTGATTTGGCGCCATTAACCCGAGCAGAGTTGTTTTTGAGGTCTGTTAAGTGTTCGGTGAATATTACCATGATGGATGCCTTTTCACATGTGTGCTGCTTTTTGTAAATGTCAAATGAATTACTTTTTATTGGACTCCCTGCAGCAGCAGCAGCACTTCCCTCCAAATGTGAGGCTGCCTGGCATCTAAAAGACTCCATATCATGAATAAAAAACAGCCCCCCAAAAATTCCACCATCAGCACCCAAGCTCACAGTTGTTCTTTTTAATGCAACATGGAAATTTGCATCGGCATTCGCTGATTAGTTTGCCCCTGAAATTAAGAAGGTAAGTGGTGGAAATGGGAGACACAGAAACATACAGCACAGTGTTTCCTCTAATTTTATTCTGCCGTGGAGCTCGTCGGTATTTTACGCTTCCACATCAGTCGCTGACTTTGAATCCTTTTTAAAGTAAAGCTTGTACATCCAATCATTTCAGAACATTAGAGGCATACATCTTTCCACTTTAGATGGAAATGAAACTGTATTTTATGTTCATGTTTTGGATGGAAAATCTTCCTCGTGGTGGCAGTGGGTGATAAAATGAATGACTGAGAAGGACATGTTGTGAGCACGCCATGTGGTGGCTCATGTCTTCGTCTTTATTACCCTTCAACACGGTGTTAGTGCCAGTATGGAAAACAAAACTCTGTGTGTGTGTGTGTGTGTGTGTGTGAGTGTGTGTGTGTGTGTGTGTGTGTGTGTGTGTGAATGCATTCAGTGGTCTTGGTAGTTCAGTAGTTGTATAAGAGGAAGTAGTGTAGGAGTAATAATAGCAACAGGGAAGTAGTTGCAGCTGTGGGAGCAAAAATGTTTGTAGTATTATATAGAGTAGTGTTGTAACAGCAGCAGTATACGGAGTAATTGTAGGGGTGGAGGAAAAATCAATGGGATACCATACCAAAGTATTTTGCACCGCAGTATTGTATCAATACATGGTTGCCTATTATCATTTTTTCCACCAAGTAGTACGGTACAGTAAGTTCAGTACGCTTTTTTTCTGTTTCCACTGTGAAAAGTTGTGGATGGTACCAATGGAACCGCTCTGTACCGTCCCCATTTTGGTCCCCCCTCTGTTGGGGTACCTAGCACACAGATCTGTTACTAAAAGGTGGAGCTGTGAACACTGCAGTCTGATTGGTCAGTAGGGGACGGTCACTCTGCTCAGGGCTGAGTTGTGGCTGGTTTTGAGGTTCATGTAACCACTGTTCATACTGTGGAGAGTTTTATTAGTAAACTGTAACTATAAAATTAAAGCATGTTTTGCTGCCTCTTGCAGCAGCCGGAGAAAAAAGAACTTCATTCACTGGGTCGACTGCCGGCAATTTAATGTGGAACGTAAACTTGTAATGTTACTCAATGAGTTGACTTTAACAACTTAAATTAAATTTGACTTAAACAACTTTGACCATCACTTTAGTTTTTATATGACATACACTTTTAGCGATGAGTGTATCTTCAAGCGTTTATATATATTGATTAAACCAGGACGGCATATATCCCAATCCTCACTCAAAGATAAAAAGCATTGTGGGACGTTCTTCCTGTGGGCCCCGGCAACACTAAACCCCTGAGCTTGCCTGAGAAGGACTAAATGCACAAACATGCTATTTTTAAATATCCTATGGAGAGAGACTCTCACTGCAGCCTGTTTTATTTTGTTCTGAAAATGTCGGCATGCAGCCTCGTTCTGTGGACGATAAACGAGGTGCACTGATAAAGGAAGAAATACAGTGAGTGCTGGACGGAGCAGTGAGTGACAACAACCCTGCCCACATTTAAGAGTACTGTTTGCAGTGGAAACGCTAGGGTCTAGGTACCATGTCTGAAGGGTTACTTCTGGTTCCAAAGGTACCATAGTGAAACGGGGCCAAGAAATGTAGCAAAGCACCAACAAGGCAGTGAGGAAGAGGAGTGCTGGCAAGCAAACATGGATGTTAAAAAAGACAGTTTTAAATTCTTCCAAAAACTGTCTTTGCAGATGTTATATATTTGTCATAATATATTCAATACTTTTTTAAGGCCTGTGTTAAAATAGTGGGGTTTTTTTGGAAGTCAGCATATTTTTTAAAAGAAGAAGAAGAAGATAAACTTTATTAATCCCAGAGGGGAAATTCAATTTTTTTCTCACACTGTTGTCATGTACACACAGGCCCAAAATACACACACATGCACAAACAGGATCTATAAATGCATTAAATGGAGAGATGTCAGAACAAGAGGGCTTCCCTGAGCAGTTGGAGGTTCAGTTTCTTGCTCAAGGGCACCCCAGCAGTGCCCAGGAGGTGAACTGGCACCTCTCCAGCTACCAGTCCACGCTCCATGCTTGAACCCAAGCCAAGTCCCTGTGGACTGAGCTTCTGCCGGCCCAGTTGGGACCTCAGTTGTTGCTGACAAGGAGAAAGTATATATGGCCGCCTAAAGAAAACAGTGCCACGGTCAGCGTTTTTTTGGGCAGCCGTTCTGAGCACCTTTTCAGAAAGGCAGCGGTGTTGTCACTGACGCTGCTTTAGCTACTGTCTATCCTGAACTGTATGACATGTCAGTCAGAAACTATCACATAAAGAAACAGAAAAGCCCACTTGTGGGAGCAGACTGTCGATCGGACACAGAATGTTGCTGTTGCATGTTGTGCTTTTATAACTGTACGTGTTGTAAGCTTGTTGTTAACAGTGTAGCTAACTGTGCAGTCAAACTCTCTGTTAACCAAGGATTACATTAGCGACCTAGCTAACGTTAATGTGAAGATATTTCCATTGGAGTGCCCTGCCATTGGTATGTGGATACACACACCCCTGATCCTCAATAAGTGCGTCTCCATCCACGTGTCTGGTGGATTGTTCAAAAGGACTAGACTATATTTGGAAGGAAACTTGGCAAATGATGCACACAATGTGTTTTGTAAGTTTTGTGAGTATACACATGATTTTGTACCATTTTGGATGCCACAGGCCAGATTTGGGTCGGTCATCACCTGAATCAGACCAGTACACTTGAGTCTATTCTGATCAGTCTTCACAAGTTGGGCATGAGTCCAGTCAGGTGTTTATTAGTGAAACTCCAATTATAAGTAGCCTACCAGGAATTACCACGTGAAGTAGCCTCAATAAAGAAACCACAACAGTCAGTGTGGCTCAACTTCCAGAACTCATGCCCTCTTTATTTAGAAAAGAGACCCAAAAAACAGTTGGAGAGGACATGACATGCCACAGGCGGGGCAGTGGGAGTACCCTACCTATGTAAAGATATCACAAACCCAAAACCAACACCTGAAATAAAAGCACCACGCTTGTAAATAAGCCACCACAAACCATCAAAAGTGCGGGGACTTCCAGAACATCGACCACACCTGTGACTGCAGGCCACCACGACCTGCACGACTGGGAACAAGAGGGACAGAGTTAAAATGATATTCCAATCAACCCTGAAATGAGCTCGATAAACAGCTTTAAAATAGACATCAGTTAGAGCTTTTCCTGTCAGCAAACAGCGTCACAACCTGGGTGGTAGACCAATTATTAGCAACACTAAACTAAGACATTATGACCTTATGCAAAGTGCAAACAATTACCTTTCCTAAGCTTCCCACAGACTGACTTTATCTGTGTGAGCTGCATCCAGCTGTGGCTTTTACAGAGATGGTAGATTCCACATCCTGCTCCTAAGTTGGACTGACCAGTTACACCCACAACAACACAATTTCCCTACAAAGGTCTGACACACACACTCACACACTCACGGACAGCTCTTCCTCTCCCCTGCAGGGTATATAAGCAGGAGCAGAAGTCCCCCAAGACGGAGCAGCAGCAGCAGCAGCAGCAGCAGCAGCGGCGGACCGACTCCAACCAGCAGCAGCTTCTCTCTCCAACTTCACCTGAGGTGCGTCCACTCTACATTTAAACCTACTCTTAAACCTACTTCACATATACGAAGTTTGCTTTCATTACTAACAACCCAGCTTTGGTGCAACAGTTTTATTGCAGCAGAATTCCTGAACAGTTTGGTAACTTTTTGTTTTGTTTAAAACCTTCCAGATGTAAAGATGCAAATGAGTGATGATACATATGATTGTCATTTAAAATATTCCATTGTTGTTGTGCAATCTTTGAAACAGTTTTGATGAAACAAAAGACTCAGACAAAGCTTATCGCACATTGCAAGGAATATTTCCTCCATCTAAATTTGATGAAACAGCTGCATTGCATCCTAATAATCCACTATAATCACCCCCTGAGCATTAGCAGTAATAACTTAGACAGTGGACTTGAGCATCCACGGGTTATTACCTGAATATCACTGTAGTGGTGACAGTAACAACAGAGCAGAAAACTGGGGTTCAAACATTTTGCTAAACTGTTCCACTGCACTTACATGCAAAACTTGCTCCAGTTAACTAGAGTTTTTGCTGGGTAACGTACAGTCTTGGCAGAGACTTTTATGGTGATGACAACCCCCCCTCAGAGCACATAAAGGCTCGGCTCTGCTGGTTAACATGTGGAGGTTTTCTCTGTGTCAGCATTTGCCAAAGTTGTGTTAAAAACACGTCTGTACATGAACTGTATGTAACAAGTGTGTCAGAGCAAAGTTTTAGGTTACTAATATGAGGTTGTGTGAAGTAACTACATGGATCTACTGTAGGACACTTCTGACATACTTGTACTTTACTTGAGTATTTCCATTTATTCTACTCAAGATTTCATAATAAATTGTACTTTTGAAAGGATATTAACCGAATATTTCTTTCACCAGTGCCCACACACGATAAGTATGACGATAATATGAATCTTGTAGGTTAATTAAGACTTGCATTTTACTCTGAAGAACTTTGTCATTACATGAGCAAGCATACAATGAAATTGCAAACTCCCTGTGGTGCACAATATGTGTAAATAAATAACTTACCAGTTAGTCACTAAGTAAGACAAGGCACTACAATAACGAAGTAAACACAATCTTATTAAAATAATGCAATATAAAGGGGGGCAATGTGATAGGGTGATTTTGCTCTGGATCACATGATTGTGTTGTGACCGATACTCAGAAATCAGCAAGTTGCGTATTATTAAACAACTTTTTATAGGATTTATCATATGCTGTCACATTGGTGGAAGAAGTTTTTGTTACTTTCCTTTTGCTAAAGTAAAACTAACCGTACAATAATGTAAAAAATACTAGAGGTCCTGCATTCAGATTTTTACTGAAGTCAAAATACAGAAGTACTGACATCAAAATGTAGTTACAGTATCACAGGTAAAAGAGAAATGGCACCTGTGGCTGATGTGGCTGATATGTTATCACATTATTGATGTATTAACTCTTAAGTTACATTTGACTTTTGTAGCTGTTTTAGGCATAGCTAGCCTAACTACTTTACATACAGTTAGACTGTAGTCCAGTGGTTCCCAGCCTCTGGGTTGAACCCTTCCAGAGGTTTTAGGAGGATGAAAGAAGAACTAAGGAATACTTTGCACATCTATTTTCAAACAGGTGCGTAGGAGACAGACGAGAAAAATAAAACTTGTAGAAAAGGCTCCTGCACACTGTCTAACTTGCAAAAATAATGGTTTTAATGCCGCAAACGCTGCAGCATTGAAATCATTCCAAGAGGAAACAAGGGGAAAAAAATAAAGAAAAATGTAAGAGTTTTACGTCTTGTCCTATTTAATGAAACTATCCAATAACTTAAGAGTTGAAATAATTCTTAAGTGGAACTGCAGAGAGCTCACAGACACCTGAAACTTGACAAGGAGCCCAAACTACACGCTGCTTTTTAGAAAGCTAGCCAGTCTTGAGCCAAAGGAAGCACTGGTTTAACAGTATATTAATCTCCTTTATTGTCAGTTTTGACATATAGAAGATTGAAATGCCATATATGCAAGTACTGAAACTAAAAAAAACAACAAGGGTTTAGAAATACTAGGATAAAAAAAAAACATACAAGAAACATTTAAGTATTTAGCACTTAAGAAATGGGGGTCATGGCTCAAGGACAAAAAGCTATTACAATAACAAATATAGTGCAAGTAGAGAGGAAAAGACATCAAATAATGTGTGATTAGCAGTAGTTGTTAAAAATTTATATTACATTTTAGTATAAGCTTATCATATGTTTTTAAGGTAAAGTCTTAATCTGAAAAATAACCATTAAGTAAAGCTGTCAGGTAAATGTTGCGGAGTTGTATAAAGTCGAATAGAACAGAAATATTCACGTATAGTACCTCAAATTTGTACTTAAATACAGTAATAAATATATATTTACTTGTACCACTCTCCTGCCATCTGTCTGTCTACCCACCTGTCCCTCCGCCAGTCTGCAGAAGGTAAGCACATCTATCTGTGCCACTGGTAGTTAAGGTGAAAACAGAGCTCTCACTGTGTTACACAATGACTCATGCAGCCACACGTCGTCCTAAACTTCTCTCCCCTCGTCCAGCACACGCCCACATTATGCAGCAGTGAGCCTCATTCTCAGGCAGGTGCTTGTACCTCAAACCTGACATACTGCGCGCCCTGCGAGCACCTTATGAAAACAGCTGTTGTGTGTTTAACGGTTAAATCAGCCTTACCACAGTCTTACATCATCTTCACGGCTGTAACTTCATGTCCCGCTGTCGCAGTGAGACCCCGTGTGGGCTGAAGGGTCGACATAACTTTAGTTGGGTTTCATGTTTTGTGGATTTAGTGAGTCATTCTGAAAACACTGACGGTTTTTGTTTACAGCAGTTTGATGTGTTCACACCCAAGTTTGAATGTGCTAGTGGTCAGCTTTGGTTTTTGTTTTAACCTTTATAGACTCTAAGGGTTTTTTAATCACTTTGGTTTACCATGAGTAGAAATAAGACTTTATAACAAAGTCTTATTGTAGAAGTACTACGAATTCACAACCATGTTTCTGTGTGGAACTAGACGGCACCCGACTTCTGGTGCAGCAGTGTCTCTTTCCAGAAATTATGACTTGGTTACTCAAGATAATCCACAGACCTTGTTGTGAGCAGTTTCATGTAGGAACTATTTTCTTTTTACTGAACTACACCTGCCAACTGCATCACTGTGCAGAAGGAAGTGTGCATCTACTGCTAGCTCTGCTAGCACCTCTTGTCCATGAGTAGATGCACACTTCCTTCTGCTGTGATGCAGTTGGCAGGTGTAGCTCAGTAGAGAGAAAATAATTCCTACATGAAACTGCTCACAACAAGGTCTGTGGATTATCTTGAGTAACCAGGTCATGATTTCTGGAAAGAGACATTGCTGTTGAGATTTTCAAATGTATTTTTTCGGCACTTTGAGCACCACAAGCCGAGTGCCATCGAGTTCCATTATATTGGAGAGAAGGGAGACATCTCTACGGCCGATATCTCCAACACTCAGCAACTCAGAGCAAAACAATCTACACAGATTAATAACAAGACAGGGAAGAGAAGGAAAGTCAAAGTCTTTGGCTTCCTTGTTTTGTCCAATAACAAGCCCCAAACCCCAAATATATTAAGGTTATCATCGTAAAGAGAATAAAAATATACATACACATACTGTTCTCTCCCCACCACCGCTAATAATACAACTTCTATTGTCGCTAGTGATTCTTTTAATTGTGCTTCCTGTACTGCTACTACTACAGCATTCCTTTTCTCACTCACTTCCTTTCCTCTCCTTTCCTCATTTCTGATTGGCTTTTGTTTTCACCTTTTGTCACTCCTCGTTTCGCTGATTGAGTTCACCTGGTCACTCTTTATTTAAAGCTGCACTCCCTCTCACCAAGTTATGTGTTCTTTAGTTCTGTCCTATGTGCATGTTAGTTTACTAATAACCTTATTTCTTCTAGATGGACATGTAACCTTATTTCACTTATTATAATATAACTTTCTAAGTTTTAATCTTATTTTTGCTTTCTTCCAGATTCACCACCCGTGTGTGTTTTTGTACCCTTTGTTGAATATATCACTTAAATTCAGTCAAACTTTCTGAAAATAAACCTATGTTTGAAGATTCAGTTCCTGGAGTTCGCGCTGGCTGTTATGTCTGCATAACATTCATAACAACATGATTTCACATAGACACAGAAAGACTCACTGTGGCTTCCCTCCATGACTCTTTTAAAAGACATGATTAATCTCTCTGTAACCCGAAAAATATACAACGCAATATTTGCAAAGTAAAAATAAATTACCAAACACTAAAAGTGTCTTTTGTACAGGAAGGGGAGTGACTGCAAACTCCTCTCCACCCCAACCCACAAACACACACATGGGGAACCACTTGTGATATAATAAAAACAAGGACACACTCTCTTACACACACACACACTCACGCACACAGGCATGTTTTTGGTTTTTACACAGATGTAAAGCAGATGGGTTTGAAACACTTCACCCTCTGTGAAGTAATGAACAGAGCATGATGGGAATTCAGTTTTAAACAGCTGCACAGAAACCACAGAGGTTGCTTACATCTTCTAACAATGTTATTTCAAATAGACAAAAGAGTAAATAAAATAAGTGTTTTCCATTTTCTCCCCTCCTCCAGTCCTGTGTCAGATCATCCACCCTGATCTATCACCACCATGTCTGATCAAGATGCCACCCCACAACCACAACCACAACCACAACCCTCTCCTGCCCCTCCTCCTCCCTCTGGACCTCCTCCCAAGATCACAAACCGCGGCCGCACCACAGCTCCCATGTCCACCTCCAACTCTGACACAACGGACATCCCTGAGTTTGAGCCCTTTGGTATGCCAGGCCCAAGAGGATTCCCACCTTTGACTGGTGAGGGGGTACATTTTAAAACATTAAATGGGAATGTTACACTCATTCAGGTGTGTTTTGGGTTTTCTCCTGTTAACGCACTTTAATGGTCAAAAATCACTTTATTTTTCTCGTACTGTTTGTGGTAGAAAAGCTGTATTCACCCTCTGTCTGAAACAATCAATTACAGCACCTGTCTCTTTAAACCGTCCTCCAAAAAATGTCCAGTCTGCTCTGACTGGTTAATGTTTCTGGGTTTTCCGGAGAGTAGCGGGACTTCCTAATGTAAAAAATCACCAATCAAAGCTTCTAAACACAACTGGAAATGTTTCAGCAGGGAAATGATCCGAAATCAGGGAGAGATTAACATCAGCTATGAAGATAGCTGAACATAGATGTTTCCCTGGTGTTAGCATGTAGCTACATGTAGCAGTGTACTTGCAGCGAGTAAATTACTGCGTATAGCATCACTTTCTCCAATTAAAAATCACCAATCAAAGCTTCTAAACGCAACTGGACATGTCCCAACATGACTATGATCTGAAAGCAGGGAAAAATTAGTGACATCAGCAGCTAAGATTACATGTTTCCCTGATGTTAGCATGTAGCTACATGTAGCAGTATTCTTGGAGCTAGTGAATGACCGTGTATAGCGTCACTTTCTCCTGTTAAAAATTAACAAGAAAAGCTTCTAAACACAACTGGACATGTTTCAGTAGGAATATGATCGAAATCAGGGAGAAATTAACGGAGAATTAACATCATTAGCCGAGATTACATGTTTCCCTGGTGTTAGCATGTAGCTACATGTAGCAGTGTACTTGCAGCTTGTAAATAACTGTGTATAGCAGCACTTTCTCCCGTTAAAAATTACCAATAAAAGCCTCTAAACATAACTGGATATGTTCTAGCAGGAATACAATCCAAAATCAGGGAGAAATTTCCAGCGTAGGCAACCAAGTTTACATGTTTTCCTGACAGTAGCATGTAGCTACATATAGCAATGTAGGCTATGTAAGTAAACACTTGTAGTTGCGTGGCTGAAGCAGATGACGATGTAAAGAAATTAATCGCAAGCTGATGTCTGCTTGTCGCAAAAATAGGGAAAATTGTTAGAGTATTCAGAACGGTCTGTAGCCTGAAGTCTTTGCTCACACTGAATTTCTTTAACATAGATTTACCTTATTATTTAAACTTTGGCCACGTGTAATATCGAGAACTGACATTGTAACATCATGTGTATATATAGCAGAAATTAGGGAAAAGCTAATAGGTCCCCTTAAAGAAAATTTGTGGACTTAATAAGATGAATATGTGAGTTTTATAAGTCCATGTCAAGTCTAATCCTCTCAGCAACAAGCTCTTACTCATACAGACGTATGTTTCTCCGAAAAAAGCAGAGTTGAAGGGTAGAAGACAGATGTCACTTCTTAGTTGGAGACGATAAAGTCTTTTTCCTGACAGTGACACAGTTTACAGTAGCTTTCACACATGACTGACACATGACTGACGTCCAAATCGGATAAATTCTGCTCTCTTCCTGCAGTTTGTCGCTGCACTCCACCTCGTGTTGCTGTCACAGAGCTGCACAGTGACAGATATCCAGATGTGACAGGACTTTATGAATGCAGTCACTGGAATCTTTGTGGCACATTAGAGAAGAGCATGAAGATGATGGCAAACAGCCACGAATGAGTGGTTGTGAGGATGACTTAGACACACATCACTGAGGTTTTGGAGAAGTGTTGACATGTTCAGAGAGCATTGGGCTCCACCGCTGAACAATTCTTCAGCTAGACTTCACTTAATGTTTCAGTCTGTTTGATTTCAGATTGCAAGTATCTGGTAGCATTTGATGTTGAGTCTCTTTCTACTGCAGAGCAAACAGCTAATGGTTAAGGGTGGTGGTAATGTGAGCGGACTCTCTACAGGGAGAGAGGGGCTAATATGAACAAGGTTTAAGAACACAAGTATTGAAACCAAATTGGTGCACAATTACAACGTCAGAAAACCCCAAATGGCTCAGCTGCTGTCTGTCCATCAAATCTTACTAAAACCCATCCTCATGTTTTTGAGACATCCTGCTCTCTCACACCTCTCTATTTCTTTTTTCACTCTGTTCAGAGTATCTTGACATCTGGGATGTTGACATGATGAGGAAGCCAGATGAGGTCAACAAGAAGGAGCACCACACCCAGTTGTACCACTCTGACCATCTCATCGTCCGTCGAGGTCAAGAGTTCCAGGTCAAGGTCACCTTCAACCGTCCCTACAAACCTGATTCAGACAAGTTCGCTCTGGAGTTTGTCATCGGTGAGCCGGTCTTAGAAGTCATATTTTCCATCCTGCAGTTAAGAAAGGATCTCAGTTTTGTAATGTCTTGTCATTTACATAAATCTGCTGCCACTCTGTTCATTCAGGCTCCAGCCCTGAGTTCAGCAAGGGCACCTACATCCCTGTCTTTCCCAACAAGGAACGCCCGAGCTCCTGGGAAGGCCGCATCACAAACACCGCAGACAGCATTGTCACAGTGGGCATCACTCCTGCAGCAAACTGCATTGTGGGGAAGTACTACATGTATGTGGCAGTGGCGACGCCGTTTGGGATCCGCAGGACCAGGCGGGATGACAGCCGCAGCCTCTACATCCTCTTCAATCCATGGGCGTCAGGTCGGTTTAAGCTCCGTGACCACAAGTTGTCTTTTGTCCCACTTTCATGTCCGTAAACATCCACATGACCTGTTGTGTCTTTCCTCAGCTGATGCCGTGTTTCTGGATGATGAGAAAGAGAGGGAGGAGTGTGTGATGACTGAGATGGGGATCATCTACCACGGCGCCTTCGACGACGTGGCTGAGAGAAACTGGAACTATGGACAGGTAGACGATAAAACAATCAAGGACTTCAGGACTGATTTTCCTAAATATTATTTTTGACTCAAGCTTTTTTCCTCCTAGTTTAACTATGGAGTCCTGGACGCCTGTCTGTACATCATGGACCGGTCTGACATGCCCATCACCAACAGAGGAGACCCCATCAGGGTGACCAGAAAGGCCTCTGCTATGGTGAGAAAAGATTCATGGACATCCTCTCAAACACTCAAAACTGCTTCACAGATACATAAGATATTCGGTTAAATGATGCCTCAGTACATACAGAACAGTATTGTGCTGTGAAGTGTACAATATTGCAAGTGTTTCGAAGGAAAAAAGGAAACTCAAGCCTCTTAAAGAAAAAAACTTTATTAAGAAATAGTGATCGTCAAGTGGACCTTTCCATAAATGTCTAAAATCTACTCTTTGTCGCACTCAGCTGAACTCCCGTGACGATGATGGTGTGCTGGTGGGGAACTGGAGCGGCGACTACACCTACGGTGTGGCGCCCACTTCCTGGACTGGCAGCACGGACATCCTGCTCACGTATGCCAGCAGCAAGATGCCCGTCTGCTATGCTCAGTGCTGGGTCTACGCCGCCGTCTTCAACACCTGTAAGATCTTTACTGAGTATTTTTCCTTTCCAAACCTGTACTAGATTTTTCTTTGAGTGGAGAAGGCCATGAGGAGATGGGAGAACTCGTCAAGGTGGCGTCTCTTCTAGTCCGTTCACTCTTTGATTTTTAACTGTGATTGTCATTGAATGTTTGTCCTCCAGTCCTGCGTTGCCTGGGCATCCCATCGCGGGTCGTCACCAACTACTACTCTGCTCACGACAACGATGGAAACCTGAAGACCGACATCATCCTGGACGAGAACGGCAGGATCGACCGCAACCGCACCAAAGACTCTATCTGGTAACACATCTTCTAATTAGCCTGCCAAAACACAAAGATCCCGAGTTTTTCATTTCTGGTTTGCTTCAGTGTGTCCAAATCTTTGGTGACGCTGCTATGAAACAGTATGAATATTCATGGTCCCCAGAGGATCAATCCTAATATATTTTTGGGACTTTGACTTTTTCTTTGACATTACCATCAGGCCAAAATTTCCACTTGTTCACAGAGAATGTCAAACTCTAATCAGCTGTTTGATGTGAAATTTATTGAGCCCTTTCACGCTCCTCAGAGGATGACCTCTTTACATTTGAACCTTCATCCAGTGCCATCTGTAGACCCAAATCTAGATAACAAAACAGGACTTTTATCACATTGATATCTTCAATGATATTTGAAATAATGTTTCTATCAGGAACTACCACTGCTGGAATGAGTGCTACATGTCCAGACCAGACCTCCCAGCTGGCTTTGGAGGCTGGCAGGTTGTGGATGCAACACCACAGGAGACCAGTGATGGTAAATAACAGGACTATAATTGCTGGCTTTATAATAACAGGTTATGGGTTTTTAAGAGCTCTAATTAATTGCTACTCCAGTTATTTACAGAGACAAAAGAAACAAATGTTTTCTTGTTAATTATTGCGACGTAATGGATGCACCATTGTTAGTATTTAAAGTTCAGTATTTAATCTTTCTCTTTTTCACTTACAAAGGCATGTACAGATGTGGCCCTGCATCAGTCCAGGCCATCAAACATGGGCAGATATGCTTCCCATTTGATGCTGCCTTTGTGTTCGCTGAAGTGAGTTTAAACAACAATATTTCAGTGTCATTTTGTGTGGAAAGTTTCTACTTTTTTCTGTAATACTCTGTCTATCTCCTCACAGGTCAACAGTGACGTGGTGTTTTATTCCCGGAGCAAAGATGGGACCATGGAGCCAGTCAAAGTGAACCGCACTCATGTAGGCCGCATGGTGTTGACCAAATCCCCAGGAGACATGACCCGCCGTGACGTCAGCGATCAGTACAAGTTTCCTGAAGGTCAGAGACTGTCCAGTGCAAATTACAGTGTTTTCAAAGGGGGTGGAACCAATTTCTGACTAACACTCAAATTAATCAGCCATCACAACTAAAATGATTAAATGTCACCAGCATGAACGCGTTTTTCCTGGACGCAGTGTCATAATGAAAATCTAAAACGCAGTGTGACGCTTCATGTTTACTGTGATGGGTTATCTCTTCTTAAATAGTCTCTGAGTCATTGTTAAGTCAGTTTGTTTTCCATACTGTGCAGAAGTGAACCAAGTTAATTTGGGATGATGGTGGCTTAGTGTTGGCACAGTTGGTTGTGTTCTGGCACCAGACAATCAGCAATGTGTCCCTCTGTGGCTGCCAGATTTGATACAGGTTTTAGCATGTGGCCTTGGTCTGGAAATCAGCTCCAGTTGGCATCGTCCTGGCTTGGTTGTGGCCAGAGTTGGCACCCAGAAAAGGACCAGATACTTGGGGCCAATTCTGGTGATTCATTCACCACAAATTTCGACAGAATTTGGCAACAGCTCTTCTACTCCACCCCTCACTACAATAGACTAATTTTTTGTCTTTTTTAGGGGCCAAGGGGGATTTTTAGGGAGAGATAGCAGGTCAGCAGTATACACCACATAGAAGTCATAAATCTGTAACAAACATTGTGTTTTGGTTAAGCACATATTCCAGCTTTGAAAGTTTATAATATATAAGACAGAGATGCCCAAAATTCTTCCAAAACTGAAATCTAATGGTGAGCCAGGGGCCAAAAGCAAACACATATTGTGTTGTGCCTTTAAGATATAAACTGGTACTAGGATCTTAAGTTTCCTTAATTGAAATACCTATCGCCTGTGTGCCACTGTCTTTGCTTCCACATTTTTTTCTTACCTCACTCACACCAAACTGACTTCCTGCACAAAGTTTCACGCTGTCTGCGCATTGTTAGGGATCCTGTGAATTTAAAGAACATTTTGTATTTTCCTTTTTTTAAATTATTATTATAACTTTTATTATTACTATTATTATTATTTTATTTTTATTCATTTATTTCAGCCAAATTAAACCTTATGGCTGAGCATTAACCTTTTATGGAAATGCCCTGAGTTCAGTCAGTGGGCCAGAAGGATACAAACATATATAAAAGCAATCGCAATAAAGATGAAAAAAGTCCATAAAAACAAATAAGCAGCAGCAGTGTCTATCAGGAAGTATAAACAGCAATAAAAAAAGAAGTCAAGCTTTAGCCATTTTGTTCCTGTAGAACCTAATATCTCCGAACATGCTGACTTTGTGCAGATAATCTGAAAGGCAAACCTGTCAACACAAAACATTAATACTATCTTTTTTAAATGACAGAAAGGTTCAGACACTAATATGTCTCAATCATCCGATCTAGGCAGTGCAGAGGAGCGCACCGTCCTGGAGAAAGCAGAGGAGTACGGCTGTCAGCGAGATAAGTCCGAGCTTCCTGTGGCCGATGTGGAGGTGGTCCTGCCCACCCTGGAGGTCAGCGTAGGCAACGACTTTGACCTGACCTTGGAGTTCAAAAACAGCAGCGATCAGCGTCGCACCGTGGACGCCTACATCAGTGGGACTGTGGTGTTTTACACCGGAGTCCCCAGCTCCGAGTTCCTGTTCAGGAACCCCACGGTGACAATCGGCCCCAACGAAAGTGAGAAAGCATTAATGCACTTATGTCAGAAGTTTTTCTTTTTCTTTTTCAAAGAGAACTGCATCATCAAGAGATGTAAGGTGTAAAACTGTGTAATTTTACAAATGAATGTCATCCACCTCAGATCTTAAATATTTTGAACGAGCTCTGGATTGTAAAATTGGCTCTAAAAGAAAAAGCACATGAAATTAAAATAAAAGGTGAATGCAGAGTTGTATTTTTGTGTTGTGCAGGTGTGAAGGAAACTGTGACGGTTGAGTCAAAGGCGTATATGAAGAATCTGGTGGAACAGGCCAACCTCAACTTCATCACCAGTGGGAAGGTCAAGGAGACTGGGCAGATCGTCACCGCCATGAAAGTCGTCACCTTGCACAATCCCAAACTCACTGTCACGGTCTGAATTCTGCTTGTATTCTGACTTTTCATTGAACAAATCTGTTATGTTTGAATCAGCTTCTTGTTACAGGATGTGCAAAAACTTATTTCTATAACTTCCTTTTTCCAATTTTCTTTTTCTATAATCCAGTCACACTCATGCAGCTGATAAATTCAAGAACTTGAACTTAAGTCCGTGTAACACACTGACAAGCACTGAGTTTATGAAAAGAGCTTTCGGTAAGTGGATTTTTAATTTATTTTATGTATGTCCTTTGTGTGCTTCAGGTGTCCGACGGCTGCAAAGTGAATGAAGAGACGATGGCGACTGTGGAGTTCACAAACCCCTTCTCCTTCGGCCTGGAGGGCGTCTATATTCGCATGGAAGGACCCGGGCTCATGCTGCCCAAGTTCAAGTATTACAGGTGGGTTCAGCACAGAGGAAAGTGTTAGACTGTGTTTCAGTGAGATGTTGGGCCGGTCTTTGTTCAAGTTACACATCATTTTATAAACTATAAGTGGTCCCTTTTCATAACCACACAAACCTTCAGCTGTAGTTAAAATCACTCAGGTTTTAACATAAAAGCACCATTTTTCATTCATTCCTGTGTGCAGGCTGTGTAACACAAAATTCTTGTTACAGTCTGCAGAGATTTTTACAAAGTTAACATTTTAAAAGAAATCCACTGCATGAATAATATAATAATAAAGTGTATTTCTATAGTGCTTCTATAAACCCAAGTTACAAAGGAAAAACCAAGGATGTTGGCAGCCATCCAAATCCATTTTGCTGCACACCATTTCTGTCCTCGCATTAAATTTATCACTAGAAACAGTGGCGCCGGCAGGATTATACTTCATAGTACGCACAGGAACCGCCGGCCCACTTGTAGGGTACCTTAACCAGCCTGGATGTACGCAGTCCACTCAGTGAGCGAGCGAGAGATTAACATTAACGTCACCGACACAACACCACCATAAAACTCTTATTAACCTACCACATGCATCTCAAAGACAAGCTGACAGACCTGACGACAACAGCCAGCAAAATAATAGAATACAATATAATACACTGAATAAAGCCCAGAGAAATCTACAGACATTTAGCAGACAAATCATTCACTCATTTTGCAGCAGCATCACAACTTCAACAGTTAGGTATAAAAAAATATAAGCAACAATATGTAAGACGAAGCCCAACCTAAGCCGCTATATTAATCAACAAAAAGGCCAGATGAGGAAATTAAGAAGTATTTCTACCTCTAACTCCTGCGGAACAGCCTCCGCATCAATTCCAATATCGTGATGATCCCAGGGCTCATCGCTTTGTAAGGCAGGTGGATCCTGGACATGTAGCCGGCTGCTAGCCTCTGTCTGCCATACTCTTCACTGCTGAAGCTTGTTTGCTTTCTTATTGTAAAAGCCTGAAAAATGCTCAGTTGTTTTCGTTTGCTCATTTCCAACTACTTTTTCTCGCTAGCACACAAGATAAGTAATACAGTGTTGCTGGCATCTAGGGCTGACCCAAAAAATTCGAAGCTTCGAAGCTTCGTTCGATGGCACGGGATTCGATTGTGAAAAAAAAAAATTCGAAGCTTTGGCGCTTTTTAGTGATCACTCAAAAGTTAAACACTGCTTATCACCGACTATTAGCGTTTTTTCGTCGAATGCTAAAAATTAAATTCATTCTGAGCTCCGAAGCTTTGAATGTCCGTAAATGGATTCGAAGGTCAGCCCTACTGGCATCACAATAGAGCGGCAGAAATGTCTGTTGTACACTGACCTGGCCCGTGACATGTGCACCAGTCGTCGGCATCCAAATGTGTTGTGTCATAGTGAGTGGACGCAGCCAAAAAAAAATGCATCTCAGGCACATTCATCAGTCAAAAAGAACCCAAAGACACCATCTGCTGCTTTTGTCACAATTTTATTTTTAAGCTAGGATGATAAATCATTGAGAAAAAAGTACGCCACTGGCTAGAAACACCATCCTGACCCAACAGTGTTGCTATGGAAACACTTCTTACCACTCTCCAGTTTTCCCACGGGTCTCCCCAGTGAGTAAGCGTCGCAGTCTTTAGCTGCACACCCCCTTTAGCATTGTTAGCTCTGTTATCACTGTTAGCTCAGTTGGCACCGTTAGCTGCTATCTGTTAGCAGTGTCAGCATGGCTAATGTGGCTAACATAGTTAATAATGCTAAAGGGGTTTTGTGGTTCAAACTGAAGCCACATACTCACCGGGGCTGCCTGGGAGGAGACGGGAGGTTGGACATCATGTTTTCAAAGCATTACCATTACTAGCAGTGATAGCAGAAGAAGCGGTGCAGCTAGCTAGCCTTGTACTGTACTGTGGTGTGCAGTGCAGAGCAGCCAAGCCTAACATTAGCTAACCAGTGACGACTGTAAGGTGGCCAGTGAGAGCTATGTTTCCATAGATCAACACGGCTAGCCAGCTGTCTGGAGCGCTGGACTTGTACCTTTAGTATAAGTATTGCTGCTTGTTGATTCAGTATCTTTGTCTTTGATTATTTGCCGTCTAACGTCTAACACTGTTGCTTTCAGTCTGATCCCAGCAAGCTCCTCCCTGACCTGGACCGAGTACTTCACCCCGCAGAGGGCCGGCAACAGCAGAGTGATCGCGTCTCTGGACTGTGCCGCTCTCAGGCAGGTCTACGGCCAGGCGTCTGTCACCATCGCGCCCTGAGGATCAGCGTAGGATCACTGACGCCAGACATCACTCAGCTCACTAACACACTATAAGTCTTTATCGTAGTTATCTAACTGCAGGCTCACAGCAGTTTAACAGGTGTCGCTTCAGCTTTTTGATAACAGTGGTGATAGCTTTAGTCAAAGAAAAGAGAGATCAGTCGTTTTTAGAAGTGAAATTTGGTTAAAAAAAAGAGGTTATTGAACACATTTTTGAAACCTTAACAGTTTAAGGGCTGCACCATTATGGCCAAAATGATAGTCATGATTATTTTTGATCAATATTAAGATTATTTTTCACAATTTTTCATTGTTTTTGGGGACAAAATATTTTCATTACACTTTCACATTTTAGTAAATGCTAGTAAATACTTCCTGCTAATGTGGTCATCTTTGCATTAAAATAAGACTTAAAATGAGGTGCTTCTTCACCTGACATTAGTGCGTCTGACGTGTCTGCCGCAACATTAATTCTTCCCGGCCTTCATACAATCATCATACTGCAGACAGGGTTTATTTCAGGTGGTTTAACAAGTTAGTTGTGTTGCTTTGCCGTGCAGACAAGTCTCACACACTCTTTGCACGTTATTTGTTCACTCATGAATCCGAAATACTTCCAGACAAAGGCAGATGACGGGTGATTTGCATTTTGCCCGTCTGCATTTGCAACATTCAGGAAAGTTCGTCACAGGCTGCACACGTAGCGGCATGACAGGTCTTTAAACTTGCAGGCTGGCTGTTAATTCAGGAGGCGCTTGATTTTAATGTGCAGCAGAGTTTCCTACGAGCAGAGCACGCATTTAAAACATCAACATTGCAGTCGAGCATAGTCATTTGATTGTGTGAAGCCAAAATCGTGATTGTAATCAGTATTGAATTAATTGTGCAGCCCTGTCGAAAAAACAACTGATATTCTCTTTTTTATAGGATGAGCAAGTACACTTTAGGAAAATCTTTGATTGCTACTTTCCTACTTACTTTAAAAAAGTTACTTTCACTTAAAAGTTACAGTTACTTTTAACCTAGAAATACACAAGTACAGAGTGAGTGTGGCTGCCTCATTCAATCCTTCACTTCTTCCAATATATCAAGACACAATATAACATTTTATTCAGTAGTTTTGAGAGCAGTATGTAGGGTAGAGTTCAGACACTCAAATAAAAGGGCTCAAACTAAATATAGGGCAGTGGAGAGTAAATAGCTTTGGATTTCAAGCAGAGTCTATGTTGTTATTGTAACTTTAAAACTGCATTAATCCATTTTGGCCATAAGGGGGCAGAATTACACAAAAGCAAGCTGACGAACACAGTTGAAGGCTGACATGTCACAAACACAGCCCCCCTACAAGTCCTACGGACACAGAGCAGCGTTATTAACCCAGCAGAGTTGTTTTCTGGTTCCCTGATGCATTAAAGTTGAATATTTACTCTTCTTTTAACTGAGTTTAAGTCTTCACCGACTCCTGAGGAGATGATCTGGGTCATTATTTGACGTGTGAGCAGGTCGTGCACAGTGGATTTATCAGAGCTGGGTTTTCCACAGCTGCTGGACACAGTGAAATAAAACAAACTAACTGTGCCATAAAACCAAAACAATGAGCTAAGAGAGGCTAAACGGCTCCAGAAAATATCAGTTAATGCAGCTTTAATTTTTGAAATGCACTCCCACTTCGCAGCCACAGTTATTAAACTTCAGCATCAGTGTCTCTACTTGAGAGCTCCTTCCACCGTTTTATATCGAACTATAACATCTGTTTCTTTGCATTTTTCTGTGTACAAGAATAAATGCAAATATCAGCCAAATAAAAGATTGACAACTGCACAATTCTGTGACGATACATTCTCTCCAAGTGTGTGTGTATGTGTGTGTGTGGTGTCATCGTGGTGTCTTTACTTCATGAGCAACAGAGACAGCATCAATGATTTGACACTTTTTATTATGGCTTAGATTGGCAGTAAAGATACAAGACAAATAAATCAAAAGCCACTTACAGTACATCTTGTAATCTAAAAAACAAAAGTGCAGCAGTAAAGTTAATTCCTGGAGGAGTTGCTTCGCAGGTACCCACGCAGCTCAAGTTTAATTTGTGCCGAAAACTTTGGATGTAAACTGGAGAATAATCCTGAGATCCTTAATAAACATTAAATACTAAACATTTACATGTATATATGATCAAAACTTAATTTTACTAACTCTTAAAAATACTGTCTAATACTGTCTAACTATAACTTTAAATTAACCCCCCAAATATAACTAAGAATCTAAAGTTGATCTTTATTCTTTATACACTTATCTACAGTAACTTGCACAGTGTTAAGTACTTAGTGTTCCCCTCATTGTCACTTGAACGTGATGAGGTAGTCCGGGTACGCCTGGTTGTCGTGGAACACAACATACATGTTGGGATGGTTCATTCTGTCCACCACACTGTCGTAGCGGTCGTGAGGTCCCAGGTCGCTGCGAGGAGGAGGGACCCTCATGTCGCTGTGGCCCACAGTGTAGACGCCGGTCAGGACTCGGACCACAAACATTAACTGGGAGCCATTGGCAGCTGGTCTGGAGTAGGTGGGGAGGGCCGAGTAGCTGGCGTTCACCGCAAAGTAGGTTCCATGACCGAATGAAGTTGCTGAGGATAAGAGGAGAGAGGAAATTAACAAGACCTTATATGATGAAAATGATCCATATGTTACAAAAGCTACACATAAGAGTGTTTCTCATCTGAAACTTACGTGTGTTTTACCATGATAAATCACTGTTTGTTTAAATCGAGTCTGGTGAGTTTGTTGGTAGAGATTTTGGGGTGGTTAAAGGTCTATCTCTGTAGGGATCCTTTCAGTAATCTTGTCAGACACTAATAACAATCTGAGCCTGTCAGTGGCAAAAACAAACGCTTTCAGTTAAAGGTGCGAACATGTTTACATCGTAGTCTGGCCACTGCTCTCGCTCGATACTGGACCAATTCTAAAAAGGTTGTTCCCATTATCAGACACAAAAACATGGCACAATAGGGTCCAGGTTAAAAAACTTTAACTTTGGATTTTTAAGTTTATTTGACGTGCAGAAAGCCACACGTTAACTCTTTAGCATGGTAGCATAGCTTTGTTTTCACCCTCAGTCTAACAGGATAGGACGGTTTGTGGGTGTTCCCCTATATACCGACTGGGGCATGTTCAATCCATAGGCTGTAAAAATAATGGACGTAGCCACCGTGACGTCACCCACTGGTTTGTTGACTCCTGTTTTGAAGCCTCAAGTTTGGCATTACAGCCGTCGACATCTTGGTTATTTGGAGCCAGAAGCGAGCGCTTCTCTCTGACTGAGAGCCAGAGGACACTATTGGCAGACAGCCTGTCACTCAAAGCGGCCCACCTTAATTATGCGTAACTCTAAACCTTAATAAAATGTAAACATGAAATAAAAATTCACTTACAGTTGTAATGGATGTTGAAATTAGCTACAGAGACCAAAACTGTTTTTGTACCAGGCTGTAAACATGTTTGTTTCTGCTGTGAAGTCATGCATGTTAATATGGAGGTCTATTGGGAGTGACTGGCTTCCATTGCCAGCCTCAAGTAGCTATTTAAAGACCTGCTGCTTTAGTGCCGCCTTCATTTTCCAGCCCAGGTGATTGCTGCTTGGTTCAATCTGACAACAGTGTGCACCCTTTTGCTGCGGTTTCTTAGCCTGGAAATCCAGACCCAAATCTAGAAAGATTTAGGGTCTGGCTATGAGTAATTAAAATGGCCCAACTCGAGGGGCGGCACCAAGCATGCATTTGAAAATATCACTGCACGCAATTGGATAACACTACAACCAATCAGAACAATACCCGGGGTGACGTATCCAGAGCTTAGCTGCCAGCGGAGCTAACTGGTAGATTAGACTCTTGCCGTATCCGGTTGGCAAAACAGCAAAAACGTCCTTCTTGCAAAGGAAAGACTCGAGCACCGTCTTCTGTTCCTCTTTTAGAGAAAAAGCCAAGTCTAACTCGTTCACTGTAGCGGCCAAAGCCGTTTCAAACAACTGGAGTTCATCCGTAGCCATCTTGCAATGTTTACTGACTGATTCTGGACTTCGTTGTCGCAGCGCTGTCGTCATCTGTTTAGCTCACCTCTGGGCTGCCTGTATCAGATACACTGATGTGATTGGTGTAGCTCGGTTTCATGGGCATAGGTAATGAGCATCATTACTGATTGCCAGAGTGACTCGCTGAGCAAATTCAAATTGTGCTCTTGCGAGTGCACCACTGTCTTAGTTTAAATAAACCTCTTGCTTCATTTTGTCATGGCTGAACGCAGCCCTGTTTCACTCAGAAATACGTCACAAGACTGAATCTAGATAGTCGAAATGCTGTTTTATCTGGAGTCTAAGCAACTACTTGGTTAGAGACCATTTTCATGGTTTAAGAAGCTGTTGGGAGACAAGATGCATTTTGTCCTCTAAAGCTTTGGCGATGGCTGGTCAGGAAAAAATAAACACGGTCATGTTAAGTCTTAAAACTAATGGTCAATACTGTGATTTTTTCCAGTGAGGACAATCTCGGAATGACAGTCTCAGAGGAGAAATTTTACTCAGAAGTAAATGTAAGCATAGTAGCTTTCAATTGAATTGAACTGAATTTGAATTGAATTGGTATTTCCCTACCTGACAGGACTATTTGTACAATGTAAAACCCAGGTTCTTAGTGTTGCTACGACCCTGCGCTCTATCATGTACTAATAGGTTCATAGGTTAACAAACATTTTCTCCTCTAAACTCCAATAATCAGGTTCTTCCCTTCATACAGGAGGACGTGATGCTTTCTAAATCAGAGGCAACAGATGTGATTTGTTCTGAATGAATAGAAGAACGTGTCGGAAATAAAAGCAGCACCGTCTGATCCTACGCTGGGGAAACAATGACTACTTATGACTGCGAACTGGTGTTAAAGGTCTTTACCATTCTGTCCAGAAAAGCGCCTGTTGAACCCCGTCTTCATGATGGAGTCACAGTTGTCTTGGGTGGTCCCGTGGTACAGATGCTTCTCACCTGCTCCGCCCTGCTCTTTGTTCCTGTCAGAGATGTGCTTCTTCTGGGCTTCGTAGGCGCGTCGCAGATGGATGTTCTGCACGCGCTCGATCTGTCAAGAAACAAAACAAGTCCAACACAGATATTACGCAAAAAATACTAAATGTACATGCCACACTCTCATGAAAAAGTTCCGTCCATGTAGATGAAAGCTGTTAAACTATCAGCCTGAATGTCTGCCGATACTGAAACGTCTCGTCCAGTGAATGTTGCCCACCTTCAGCACAGCCTTGGAGACAGTTCGTTTGAAGTCCCTCTTCACTGCACAGTACTCTGCGGAGGACGGCTGCAGTGGAACCAGCTTCAAAACTTCATCGGCGGCCATGTTGTCCCAGTACAGAGGCAGAGTGAAGTCTGGAAGGAGTTAGAGGACAAAATGGAGAAGGTCCCTGGTTTTAGATCCCTGGGAAACCACATCAGCGAGGGCCTCAAGTGGACTGTAAAGACTACACTTTCTACCACTGCTCAGTGGAGAGCACTCTGATAATGGTGCGTATGATGATCATTTTGATCTTTATCATCCTCAAGTATCAATACTGTGATTGGTCTTACTCTCCAGTATCCATCTGTCTCTTTTTGTAACATAAAATAAAACGATCTTCTCACCTGGCAGATGCTGAAGTCGCTTCAGCTTCACCGTCTGTCCACTCAACATTCTCTTGGCCTCCATCCTCGGCAGGTCCACGAACCACTGGATGCTCTGTGCGTCCAATATCCCTCCCGCTACTTCCTTATTCTCCAGGCTGTAATTGGCTGTCTTGGGGACCCTTTCCCAGTTGCCGCTGTGTCCCAGGATGCACCAGGCCACACGGGCATACAGCTCCTCCTCCTCCCTTGCTCTCTTTTCTCTTCTGAGGCAGCCCTGCAGGGAGGCGTTGATCAGCTGCATCACCTTGTTGGCCCCGTCTTTGAGCCCGCTCACTGTTAAGGCGCCCTGGCCTGACTGGTCCTTCTGCACGTACAGACCCTCTGTCTCGACCAGCTGCTTCAGATCCTTCATGTCGTCCTGGGTGAGACCTGCCAGCTCCTCTTTTGTGAAGGTTAGAGTGGAGCACTGACCCTGGTACAGTTCCTCCAGCTTGGCCTTGGCCTCGTCTACATCCTGTCTGGAGAGACCCAGAAACAGAAAGACGGACTGCTGGCTTGAGGAGTTGGTACAGAAGAGGCTTAAGTCTGTGCTCACTGACGAAGGTGGCGGCTGTTGTTGTACAAGAGGTAACTGAGGTGCTGGCACTGCAGGGAAGGTCAAAGGAAACACTCACTGACAATATCTGTGGAAATAATTCTGATGAAAAGAGACGGATCTCTGAGCAGCTATGAGAGAAGAAGGCTGCTTGTGAATCACCTCTGTGGATCACTGCAGTGGAAAACCTCTGCATCGCCTCCTCTTTGAAGGCCAAGAAGACATTGGTCTTGAACAGGACGAGGCGGATGTCGGTGAGATAGTTAAGAGGAGTGGACGATGTAGCAGTCTCGACCCCGCGGAGGATGGCATCTGCCACGACACCGGGCTCCAACCTACCGATTCCTGCACAAACATGGACGTACAATGAGACACTGGTCCCCTGGGCACAAACATGCAGAAGGCCACACCACCTCCTCTACATGAGAGCAAGACACACAGACTTTGAGCTGGTTTACCTTGTTTTGTTGTTGTTTTGTGTCTTTTTGTGGTAATCTTGTGTTTCTTTGTACTCTTTCTGTGTCTTTTTGAGCCCATTTTGTGTCTCCTAAGGGTATATTTGTACCTTTTTTGTTCATTTTGTTTCTCTTTGTAGTTTATTTTCATCTATTTAATTTTGTGTCTCTTTAAAGATATTTTGTGTCTATTTGATCATTTTGTGCCTCTCTGACAAAAATTTGTATTTTTTGGGGGTCATTTTGTGTCTCTTCAATGTATATTTGGGTCTCTTTGTAGTCATTTTGTGTCTCTTTGTAGTTCCTTAGTGTCTTTGTTGTTTTGTGCCTTCAAAGGTCAGTTTGTGTCTCTTAGGGGTATATTTGTGTCTTTTTTGAACACTTTGTTTCTCTCTGTGGTCATTTTGTGTCTCTTTGTCGTCATTTTGTGTCTCTTTGTAGTTGTTTTGTTTCTCTTTGTTGCTATTTTGTATCTCTTTAAAGATCAGTTTGTGTCTCTTAGGGGTATATTTGTGTCTTTTTGAACACTTTGTTTCTCTCTGTGGTCGTTTTGTGTCTCTGTCGTCATTTTGTGTCTCTTTGTAGTTGTTTTGTTTCTTTTTATTGTTATTTTGTGTCTCTTTTTATAGGTCAATTTGTGTCTCTTAGGGGTATATTTGTGTCTTTTTTGGACACTTTGTGTCTCTTTGTGAATATTTGTATCTGTTTTTGGTCACTTTATGTCCCATTGATGTATTTTTTTTTTCTCTTTGTAGTTCCTTACTGTCTTTGTTGTCATTTTGTGTCTTTAAAGGTCAGTTTGTGTCTCTTAGGGGTATATTTGTGTCTTTTTTGGACACTTTGTTTCTGGTTTTGTGTCTCTTTGTAGTCATTTTGTGTCTCTTTGTAGTTGTTTTGTTTCTCTTTGTTATTTTGTGTCTCTTTGTGAATATTTGTGTCTGTCTTTGGTCATTTTATGTCCCGTTGTATTTTTTTTTCTCTTTGGAGTTGTTTTGTTTCTCTTTGTTGTTATTTTGTGTCTCTTTAAAGGTCAATTTGTGTCTCTTTGGAGTTTCTTTGCATGGTTTTGTTACCATTTTGTGTCTTTTTGATGTATATTTGTATCTTTTTTGGTCATTGTATGTTTCTGTAGTTTCTCAGCATGTCTTTGTTGTCTTTTAATGTATCTTTGATGTATTTCTTTTTCTCTTTGTAGTCATTCTGTGTCTTTGTAGTTTCTTTGCATCTTTGTTTTCATTTTGTGTCTTTAAAGGTCAATTTGTATCTCCTAAAGGTGTATTTGTGTCTTTTGGACGTTTTGTTTCTCATTGTAGTCATTTTGTGTCTCTTTGTAGTTCCTTTGCGTGTGTTTGTTGTCATTTTGTGTCCCTTGATGTATATTTTTGTCTTCTTGGTGTCATTTTGTGTCTTTTTAAAGGTTTATTTGTTCCTGGTAGGCCCGTCCAATGATCCATCCACATGCTTAAACAATTCAAATGTTTTACTGGCAGAGTTAAAACCAACACTGACTTGAACTTACAAAACTGACATTAAGTTGTGTGTGTGTGTGTGTGTGTGTGTGTGTGTGTGTGTGTGTGTGTGTGTGTGTGTGTGTGTGTTTTTAAACATCAAGGATGTCCCACAAAATACCTACCAGCATTAATAGCAGGAATGGCGACAGACTCATACTTATACAATTCACAGCGTTTAATGATGCGACACACCAGTTGTTCAGTGAGGACTGGATCCTTTTTCCCACAGACATGAAAAATGGCCGCACAGGGGAAAGATCCAGGTTGAGTTACAACAACGTCTCCATCGTTAGGTTGTGCTACACACGACACAAAAAGGACAAGATGAGTAAGAAGCTGTCGGTGTGTGTGTTGCTCTAAAATGTCTAGCTGGTCCTCTTTTCTTCTCACCTGCTTTAAGTTCAGCTTCCACCTCTGGTCCAGCTACAGTTAAGATGTCTTTGCACACACCGTCTGTGAAACAAAGATTACATTTATAATAGAACAAAACCAAGAGTCTTCATCCATCAGTATCTGAAAGTAACTGAGTACATTTACTCAAACACTGTAGGCCTACTGAAGTACAATTTTTACAGTGTACTTGAGATGAGTTTTTCCATTTTATACTTCTTTGTACTTTAACTTGACTATGACTTTTGGGAAGATATTGTACTTTTTACTCCACCACATAGATTATTTGCATATTCAGATTTTTCATACAAAACAGGAGTCAACTAATACATTTTGATGTGATTTTTTGATTAAGATACACAGCAGTATATACAGAAAAGTACTTATCACTAGCTCCACCTTTCCCATACTCTACATAATAACCCATTGGTTCAACTTGAAAAAAATCAAGGTAACAATTTGAGTCCTATAATCCCACAAACTCAATTATATTATTATTATGACCAACATGATTTGCTTTGACCTCGAAAAATTTAATTAAGTTGGACCAACTTAACATTTATCCAAAAGTTGAGGTGATATTTATAGGTCATATTATTTTATTTAACATATTCGAACATATTTATTTTAATTTTATCCTACTCAAAATGTCTAAAAACTTGATTTTGACCAGCTTCTTAAAATAAGTTGTCAACTGATTACATTTTCTTTTTTTAATTTTAAGCTTTATCCACAAACCCCACAAGTAATTTCTTAGTGTGTAGATCCAACATTAAAGTGGTGTACACAATAATGCATTGAATATTATTAAATGTTGTTATTATGCATTAATGTAATATGCTATATATGATTCTGCAATTTGCCATTCTGCATGAGTACTTTAATTTTTGGTATTTTTTATTATATTTTGTTACTAACAATTTTTACACTGTGAGATTGCTACTTTGTAAAATACAGTTCTTAAATACGACGTATCTGCGAGGTTGTATTTTGACCATGCTTACAATCTTAGTTTCATCTTAGCTGGCTAACATAGCTAGCATGTTAGCCGGCTTTACTACTTAGCAATAAACGCAGAGTAAAGTTGTCTTTATACATCCGTGACAGTAAAGCAGAGGCTAATGAAAATGTAATTGTAACCAAAGCAGGTGCGGCGGCAGGGGGCGCTCCAGCTCCCCCCAAAAAACGCCCGGCCTAGCACCCTTCTGATTTATTTATTTTTTTGATTTTTTTTTTTTTTAAATCAAACCTTTGTATGAAAGCGAATACAACAAGAGTATTTAAATGTGAATAATTGATTTATTTTAATTTAATATAAAATCGACCCCGGTTGACCCCGTCCTCTGATTGGTTGCTGAAAGCTCATACGTCAGAGGGATAGTTCTGCTGCTAGCCAAGTTTGGTTGACCAGCCAACGGTTAGCCAAAGCCGAAGATGTAGCTGCTAGCTCCGTTTTAGCCACATTAGCCGTTTAAAAATAAGTTAATACGCATTTTGGTATGTTATAATATCGTTTGTTGTTTCGCTAAAACGATTAACGGTTGAATTTCGTTGTAATGGAAAAAAAAAGTCATAACTTTGAGGAGTAAGAGACCATAATAATCTGATAAACTTTGTCTGTCAAAGACTGGATGAAAAACAAACGGAAGCGTTGGTGACGCAGCTGTGTTATTAAGGCGGTATCAGGATGCTTTCCTGGACATATTCAGTCTGTTTTTGTGACTCTCTTTGACATGACTGTCAGAGTTTATCGTGCTTTATGTTGAAGAGTAAAGACACACCTGAGGAGGACAAGCTAACGTTACCTGGCTGTGCTGGCTGTCAGCTCCATGACATCTAAGTTACTGAGGATGTGACTGTTCTTCTGTAACAGGTGAGCTTCATATTTCCTAAAATGGACTTTTAGCTGCCACTAAGGACTTCAGTATTCCTGTAGGTCAATGTGTGCAATGTGTCATCCGATGTGAGTGCTAACCACGGTGTCTAAAAGTCCTTTTAAAGTCTCACAATGTCTTAAATTCAATTTTATAAATATTAGGCTTTAGAAGCTGGTGTGTAGTGTAAACAAGTGGTGATTACATACAATATACACAGACAAACAGCATCAGTCCATTATCGCAAAATCAGGAAAAATAAGCAGACAGAAACTAAAACAATGTACCTCACACAACACAGGGACAAGAAATGTCATATTGGCATAACAATATTCCAAACTAGCTCAACCACGACAAGTAGAAGTCTGCATCATGTGGGAACCATAGCCATCGGGTAGGGCTGTGCCATATCACCGCATTCACTATAACACCGTTATATATATTTTTTTAAATCATATGAACAACTCATACCATGATACTGGTCATATTTCGGCCTGCTGACATATGATGTCATACTGTTACCTATGGCAACAACAAGCGTGGCTGAAAGCGAAATTATTACCGACTCTGCAGTGGATCCAGAAAGAGGAGCAGCTTCAGTAGTGTGAGATAAACTGTGGCGTCCTGAATGTTTTATGAACAGCCCCGGACTTCTCAGACTCTTATACAGAATAACAGTTCAGAGGGAACTCATTCAGCGGCTCCTCTGGCAGCAGCACAGCGTCTCTCCCTCTCCTCTCTCCTCTCTCGTCTTAAAGTGGTTTTGGCATAAACCTTTGGTAATGTAAACCTACATGATGCTCGCAGTTTTAAAAACACTACATATGTGAATGTGCGATAGTTGTGGTATCATAACAGCCTGTCACAGGCTACAGCATGATAATTAGAGGATGAATGGCAGAGCATAAAGGTCCAGGTGGGGAAAAAATAACTCAATCATTTAGGATTTTACAAAAAGAAGGAAATCACCTATTGATTTATATATATAGATCCCAGGGGACATTTTTTTTGTATTTGTAGCTCTTTAAATGTGTAATTTGTGATAGATCTGAGTTACTGTTGTTGTTGTTGACAGACTAACGAAATGAGAGAACATTTTAAGTTTTACTGAATATGTGAAGGCAAACTGTAAAACCATATCACTTATTTTGTTGCAGTTCTACACTCTTAATAATACATGTTTTTTTTTCTAATTTGTCATATTGTCAAGAATATCGTTATCGCAAAAATACCCTGAAATAGCATCATATTTTAGGCCCATATCGCCCACCCCTACTATCGCGTAGATGTTGAAATATTTTAATGAATAAGTGAAACTTCGCCCTGCTGGTGACACTAGATGATAAGTCACCAAAGTCATTAGGGTCCTGCCTTTTTGAAGCATCCTCAGCGCTCACTCACCAATCCCATAATTTGTGAAGTCGGTACTGTTCACCACAACGTCTGTAGTCTCGTTAGTGATGTCACCAAACACCACCTGCAGTTTCACCCCGCCTCCCACTGTCATTGTGATGTTGTCAAGGTCACTGGTGAGGGATCTGAAGATTGCTGAGAGGAAAAGCACCACGACATGTTTCATTTTTGTCTGATCTTTAATATGATAGCTGAAAATGAAATTTATTAAATTGAACTGCATGAGTGAATACTTAAAAACATGTTTTAAGTGTTGCACATTAATGGCTGTGTTTGTAATTAATAGTGGTAGTGTAAGCAGTTTACCTTGGCCTCCCTGGGTCATATTTGAGCTGAGATGCCTGTAGGTGTCATGGTAGCACTGTAAATAAAAGCAGCAGCATTAAACACTTCCTTATCTTTATATCATGCAGGCACACATATGACAAACCAGTTTCAGTTACAAGTGGTGACAGTCACCTGCTCAGAGTCAGGATAACCTGATTGAATGACGATGTGGATGGTGGTGAGGGACCCAGAGGATTCTGACAATCCAAACTGGCGAATGCTCTCAGTCAGCACTTGAATGGCTTCTCCCAGTGGGTACTTTAAAACGATTCCTGGTCCAATAACTGGAAAGGCCACCGAGCTCAAGCCATTCTGTACACACAGGTCCAAACACCTCCTGAGCCCGTTACTGAGCGCCTGCGAAACAAAAAATCACACATTTTATGAAGTGTTAAATGTTACCGCTGCATTTAACATAGCTCTCTAAAATGTGTGAAGTTAATATAGAGCAGATTGGAATTTTGTAAAGATAAACTTACAGTAAAAGAGAAAATTCTCACTGAAGTCATATGAAAAAAAGACTGAGGAGAAACTTCAAACTTTTGCCTTTAGACACTGTAGGGTGACACTTTGTATGAACTTGATTGTCTCAAGCATATCCCTGTCTGAAGATCATGAATGTCATAGTCGTTCTGTTTGGATCAAACCGCTGACGTTTCAAAGATTCAGCATTAAGAAATAGTTGTATATTTAAATCCTTAATTGCAGTCACCAAGAGTCCTGAAGTTTAAATGCAAAACTTTAAGTTGTGTTGCTTTGAAGTCCAAAAATGTGTTGCCATTTGTTGCCATCCATTGTGCACCCCTAATACTATCTTAGTTTGACATGTATGAAATGTCCCAAAATTAGTCCCTCAGAGTACACCATGATAAAGTCGTCAAATATGTGGTCAAGGTGGACTGACTTATAAATTTGAGTCACGTGCATAATTTGAATTCTGCTTGTACTGTACATAATTTTGTTGGGTGCTACCAACTGATGCCTGTGAAATAAGGCCAGTGGGAAAGGAAGAACATTTTATTATGTTTTCCTATGTTTGTAAAAAATTACAAGTAAAAGTGTAAATTTTTTTTTTCTATTTCCACTGCTCCATAAATAATATTCCACATTCAATTAATTAATTCATTTATTTATTTTCTCTTGCTTTGGGATCTAATTGGTCAAGGTGTGACTTTAAGACAGTAATAAAAGTGACGTAAAATATTCCCTCAGATAATAGAGATGGCTGTCTTGATGCGAAGTCCAATGGAAGTTGACTTGAATCTTGATGTGTTTTTGAAAATTATTTTTTAATGTTTTTTTTCTTTTTTTTTTGGCTTGTCTATTTCTTGAAAGTACCTGATTTTGTTGTGATGGGTAATTGCCAAAACAGGCATAGAGCAAAGTAGTTGTGTTTAACTTAACTTTCTTAGAAAAAAAAAAAGTCTCAAAATGATCTCCTTAAATGTGCTGCCTGACCAAATTTTTTGAAATGGCGCATGGGTATTAAAGGATCTGCGGTTTCGAGTTGAGTCATGCATCTATTGTTGGTGGGTCAGGTCAGGTTGTTGAACTAACAGGTCATATTTGCGAGTGGCTGGCCGGGTGCAGTATTGGCATGTCACGTTTTCGGTTCAGGACTGAGGTCTTTAAAATCAGCCCCATGCAGGACTCTACCTTGAGCTCATTCTCTGCCCTCACCCATAGTGTTTTCTCTCCCACGCTTCTGAATCCATCAAGTATTTCACTTTACCTTCACACTCTGTCCCAGGACTCCATCCCATGGCACACACTCGATGAAGAAGAGCTTGGAGCAGCCCAGAGATGGAGGCGCATCAACCAGCAGAACATCACCCGGAACGACGGTACACTTCGCTGCCACCGACTTAAACTTTGAATTGATTGCTTTCCCGGCTTTACTCATCAAGCATTTACCAATTTTAGTAGAGGCCAGCTTCTTGTTGAGCATGGGGACCACCAACACGTTCACCTGTGGAAGTAGTGGGAAATAATATCAATGTGAGTGGCTGTACTGCAGCTGTTTTACTTTATGTGAAGGAGAACAGAAATTTTCAAACCTGCTCATCCACCAAACTTCCAATCCTCATCTCCAGACATGTCTTGTTGATCGGCATGCTCCCTGCAGTTTTGCTGCGCACTCTTGGTGGGGGGGTGGGTCGGGGTGCGGAGTTGCTGAAGACCGGGTTGCTGGTGGTTCGTGGTTTACTGTTGACAACTGCGGAGTACACACTTTGCTGTTCCCTGATAATAACCTGGCAGGAGCTCTCTACCAGCTCCTTGTGCATTCTACCCTCTGCTTGGAAGTACCGCTGAGCCCCTGGACCATCTAGGATCAGAGTGTCTGACATTAAACTAGCTAGAGCTGAGCGCAGTGCATCCTGGGCCTCCTTGACCTGATGCCGGGGACCGGACACAAGCACACAAGGGTATGGAAAGTGCGAAGCTTTCAAGGTCACCGTCGTGTTCTTCATGCCAATCAGGTCTGTGATTTTATCAAAACAGTCAAGCAGTTCAGGACGCGGAAGGTTCAGTACTTCCTGTGTGGCGACTTGATTCATCTGGAAGTCGTGCAGAACCTCTTTGAGCTTGTTGACATTTTCACTGTAGCCCACCAGTCGTACTTTGCTGCCTGTGGTTCCACTGAGTCCCGGGATGAAGCTGACTTCCACTCTGAGCTCTCGACAGTTTGCTGCATCCTTGGCCCTGTTGAGGATTTCCTTCACTCTGTCCAGATCTGGCGGTACAGCTGCAGCTCCCTGCAGCGGCACATTGGCCAGAGTAAGGTCTTTCTGCACTGCTGCCTCGGCCTCATTCAGGGCGTCAGAGGACAAACTGGACAGGACGAGGTCTGACCCCAGCTCTAGGAGAACAGGATTTCTGAAGATCTGCTGGAAGCGAGCCTGGTACTTTGTGATGGCACCACTGGATGTTAAAAAGCTTATTAAAGCTGTGCTGAGCTTAACTCTCTTTTCTTTCACCTTTTTGATCAGCTCATCCAGTTTCGTAGCTCCCGCCTTCACATCCTCATCAGGGCCCTCCAAGATGATCATGGCGCTGCCTATGGAGACTCTGACTTCTGGGTAATGTGTATGCATTTCTCGACTAAACTCATCCTCTACCAGTTTGAACTGCTTCTCCACAATTGGTATTTCCTTCTGTATTGGCATGCTCTTTTCGAGGATGGCAATCCTCTCTTTCACGGCCTCAGCTTCTCCCACAACCACGGCGTAACCGCCCTCTGTGTACACTTTGATATCGTCACTGGCAGCGTAGAGGTCCTGCAGTAATTTTTTGACTTTTTTTGGCTCGACCACATGATAGCAGATGTAGCTCTCAGTGAGACCAATGAAGACGCGATCCACCTGCATTTCCCATTTCTCTGCAGCGCCGAAAGCTCCCCCAGGCCCCTTCTCAATATCCCCCCTAACCACTGCCTCCTCCTCGTCAAAATCTAACTCAAACACGCAGCCGATAGAAGAGAGCTGTTTCTGTAAGACTTTATTTGCTTTAGGGTTGTCTCTCAGGAAATACAGCAGGAAAATGTCCAGTTTGAAAATCTTCTCAAGGCCTTTTGTGTTTGCTTTTGTGAATGTCTGAAGAAGAAAAACAAAAAATAATTTATAGTAATCTTAGTGTATTAGTAACATCCTGTAATCAGTGGATTACAAAAAGATGTAAAAACTGTATCAGGATCATGAGCACTGTTATTATCAGATGTTGAATGTGCTCAGAAATCCCCCTAAACTGGTCCAACCACATCACTTGGCGCAGAGGTTTGTGACGTAGTGTTTACTGTAATCATGAAAGCATTGAAAAAAAGTCTCTGTGGCAGCGTTCACTCACCTGTGATTGACTTGTGGACGGCTGATCAGTGGTCTGTGACGATTCGGTTCGGCTCACTGTCAGATGTAGTTCCCCGCAAGGAAGGGAGAGGTTGTGAAACTTCCTCTGCAAAACTCTTTCCTGGTCTGTAAGAAAACAACATCATCCAAGTTCCCAGGAAAACCTCACATTTAAACTAAAAACTACAAAGTATATTCTACCATCAAGTTATCTGAACTCACCTTCTTTTTCCTTGAAACATATTTTGTAGATGTTGCCTCTAGCCTTTTCAACTGTCCCGCAATCCCCTCCCCCAGAGTCTCGTCTCTTTTGGAAGTGCCTCCTGATTTTCTCCTTCTCTCTGTCTGTCAGATCTCTTGCCTCGAAGAACAGTGGATGCAGGTATTCGTCCATTTTTACCTACAGTCCTTCAAAACTTTAAATAAGTGCAGCGCTTCTCAGTATGCCAACATGCCTCATGAGTGAGCTGTGTTGTCTTAAGTACCTGTGTATACTTTCACTTTCATTTATCTCTTTTTTTTTTAAACTTCCTTCTCACTCTGTATTTGCAAATAGGCACACCCTGTGACATAGCTAGTTCATGCTGAGTGTTTAGGGGCATTTCCCTGGTTTATCCTGTTGGGCAGAAACTATGGTCAGTTACAGTAATGTAGGGATAATCAGTCCCTCCAGGATCTCGCGGCAAAAAAAAAACTTGAACCCTTGAATTTGTGGCCAATTTTGTCAAAAACTGTGATAAAAATTGCAGCATTTTTATGTGATTTTTTTTTTGCGGGAAATTCCTGCAAATGACAAAAATTGCGGCTAATGAAAAGGTGATTTAAAAAAAAAAATAGTAGTCATACTGAATATTACAAAAATAGCTGCAGATGTTTTTTATAGTTCTCTTCTGGACTATTGTAACGGTGTCTTCACAGGCCTGAGTAAAAGATCAATCAGACAACTGCAGCTCGTCCAGAACGCTGCTGCCAGAGTCCTCACCAACACCAAGAGAGTGGAGCACATCACACCAGTGCTTAAATCACTGCACTAGCTTCCTGTGTGTCAAAGGATAGATTTTAAAATCTTGTTACTTGTCTATAAAGCACTAAATGGTCTCGGGCCTAAATACATCTCTGATATACTTGTACGTTATGAAGCATCCAGACCCCTCAGATCATCTGGAACAGGTTTACTCAGTGTTCCCAGGATCAAAACCAAACAAGGTGAAGCAGCCTTTAGTTTCTATGCTCCCCGCCTGTGGAACAAACTTCCAGAATATCTGAGGTCGGCTGAAACTGTCAACTCATTTAAATCAGGGCTTAAAACATTACTATTTACTGCAGCTTACCAGTGAACTAGATATGTAACTTACTGTTAGGATAATCTGTAGCTATTGTTTTTATATTTGTCTGCTGTTGCTTTTGCTTTATGTTTGCTTTTTAAATGCATTTTCTGCACTGTTTTTCTTGCTTTTAGCTTTTGTTTTTAATGATCTATTGTTCCTTTAATGTTTTATTTTAACGTATTTCTCTTGTAAAGCACATTGAATTGCCTTGTGTATGAATGGTGCTATATAAATACTAAAATTGCCTTGCCTTGCCTTACCTTCTTTAGTTTTATTTAATTAGTTTCAAAACATGGACAAAAATCCTGAGTGAATATTGTAGCTCTCAAACCAGACAATGTGACTATAAAACAACATGTAAGCTACATCTTCTGTAAACATAACATTTTAATATATTCAACACATATTGTCTGCATTTAAACAGTGCAAATTCTTATGTCAGTACAGAGCATTTCTCCATACTGCAATGCCATTAGCGCAAAAAAAAATTGCAAGCCCCGCAAATATTGCAGACTTTTGTTGAATTTGTGTTAATTATTGCGATCGCAAGATTGCGATTTTCTGGAGGGACTGGATAATAGTATTATTCATGTTTTTATATACCAGGCTCATATAAGGAAGAGGATTTTAGCAGTTTTGGTTTTGCCAGATAAATCCACCACACAGGAGTTGACGGTCCAGTGTGTTAGATTTTGGGGGATATATCAGCAGAAACTGAATATAATATAATAAGTGTGTTTTTTTTAGTTTATAATCACCTGAAAATAAGAATCATTGCATTTTTGTCACCTTAGATTGAGTTGTTTAAATCTACATAGGGAGCAGGTCCTTATCCACAGAGAGCACCATGTTGCACTGCCATGTTTCTACAGTAGCCCAGAACAACAAACCAAACACTGTCTCTAGATAGGACCATTAACTTTTTTGTGTCGGCCATCATAGTTCGCACCCACTCTGCAATGAGCAGCATATAAGAAACACTGATTTTTAATGTGAAACTGCTTCATTCAGTGTTTTTACTAGGGGTGGGGGGAACAATTGATACAACTTGGTATCATGATATTTTTGTATGGCTATATTTTATCGTCACATGGACGACAAGTATCCATTTTTTATTGTATAAATTATTTACATTACAAATACAAATTAAACTTTGGTAGTCGAGAAGAATAATCCCATCAGTTGCCTTCTCAGTCTGCTAGATACATTTTGCTGCAATAAAAATAATTAAACTAAGATGAAAACACTGAAAACTTTATTTTATTAGATAATACGGATGTCTACAAAGTTTTCCTTTGGGGACAAAATTTGCAGTTCAAAAAGGGTAATATATCACAATGTATTTTATCGCAATTCTCAGCATATCACAACATGTTTAGAACCGCAATAATATTGTATCGTGACTTAAGTACTGTGATAATATTGCATTGTGGGGCCTCTGGTGATTCCCAGCCTTATTTTTTATCGGTTTTAATCACCTGGTCTGTTTGTTTTGGAGAGGAAGACACCTCTGTGGATAATTCAGCTTCCGGTAAAAACCTCCTGAACAATGATTGCTTAAGGAAATCTAACCAGGAGATCAAACTTGGCATATGGGAAAAGTTTCAGCTGGTTATAATCTGCTATCACCACTAGATGCCACTAAATCTGACAGTGTGCTATAATAATTAAAAACAAATATTCAGCAGTACATTTGTTTATTAGAGCTTGTTTGAAGAGACCAGCTGCCTGCTGCTGAACATGGGGTTCATTTGAGAAGCAAAACAGTAAATAAACCATAAAACTATACATAATTGTATAGTTGTAATTGTGTGTTTGTGTGTTCATGGTCGGATTCAGTGTCACATTATATTGTTAACATACAGTAACTGTCAGTTTCTGGAAAGTATGCTCTTATGTTTGATTTTAACATTTATTTTGTTTTTTCAAACAATATTTTTATTAGGTTTTTCACATATTTCACACATACCAAACAACAAAGTATCTACAGTACCTCACATATTTAAAGAATGAGAAATTAATTAATAACAACAAACAAACAAGCAAAATAAAACAATAAACATATCAGACTAAAAAAAAGACAATGAAAGACAATAACAACATAAATACACTCTCCACACAGCTGTTTCATAGTGATTGTGTACCTTGATGACCACATTTCTTCAACATTTATTTTGTTAATGTAAAGAGTGCAATAAAAAAACAGTTCCGTGTGTATCACCCAGCTCCTCAGTGAAAGGTGCTTTAATTTAGTTTTACTTTCATGTACTGAGAGTGGAATTTATTTCCACTTACTTCCCCATATTTACTACACCGGGTGTTTTGTGTATGCAAATATTCCAGACACAGAAGTAGTCCAGCTATAAATACAACATGTCACTGGTTAGTCTCACTGTACATGACACATGATTTAATGATGATGTTGATAAAGTCGATGATGGAGATGAGATTAATGATGTCTTTATATATATTGGTGACATGTAATGATGATGAGGTTTATGTTTGTTTTGGGCATTGTAGGACTTAAGACTTAGAAAAATGACAGAAAATGAGGAGGGAGAAACAGAGATGGTTTGTGCTGGTTCATGTGTTGTGATTTGAAGACTTAAAAAATAGCACGCACATCCAAAAATAATAAATGCTGGATGCTGAACAGAAGAACAAATACAAAAATACAAAAACAGGTCCTCACACCAGAACCTGCTCCTTTTCGCAATTTAAATCGTATCACCACATGTAACATTTCGGGCACCAGCCCTTCATCAGACATGGACAAAATAAGGAGACACACCTCTATATGTACAACCAATGGTGGTCGCCCAACAGATCACGTGATAACGTGTAGCTACACAGAAACCAAATGCAGCACACTGCAAAAGTAGTACAAAATTACACCACAGGAATACAATACATTTACAAAAAAATATATTTACAGAAAAAATATATTTACAAAAAACATTCACAAAAATATATATTTACAAAAATATCAATTTTATACAAAAATGTATTTATAAAAAAATACCTTATAAAAAATATTCAAAAATTATGTACAAAAACATATTTACAAAATATATATTTACAATAGTATATTTAAAAAAATACATTTACAAAAATATATATTTACAAGAATATAATTACAAAAAATAGATTCACAAAAAATATGTTTACAAAAAACACATTTTTGAAAAATACATTGACAAATAACATATTTACAAAAATACGTTCACAATTTTTTTTTTACAAAAATACATTCACAAAAAACATTCACAAAATATATATTTACAATAGTATATTGAAAGAAATACATTTACAAAAATATTTACAATAAATACATTTACAAATAACATATTTACAAAAAATACATTCAAAAAAACATTTACAAAAACTACATTTGCAAAACACATATTTACAAAAAATACATTCATAAACAAATTATTTACAATAAACATATTTACAAAAAATCATTTACAAAAAGCATATTTACAAAAAATATATTTACCAAAAATACACTGACAAAAAGGCCAGCAGTGCCTACTAGTGTTGCTTTCGTCAACGAAAAGTATGACTAAATATCGTCGTCAACGAACCTTTATCACGTGACGAAAACGAGACGAGACGCAACGTAAATGGTGGTCATGTGACGATAACTATAATTAAATATATAATGCAATATTGTTGATGAATAAAAATGAGACTAAATGTGGTTTACAAAATAAAACCTTTGTTAAAATGTCTCTTCATTTTTGTTGACCAAAACGAGACGAGACAAAATAACGTTATAATGTTTAGTCCCATTATTATTATTATTTTGCACTGTTTCTGTTTCCTAGGCTGTGCGTCGCACTGCGCAGACGGATTACAGCTGTGACGATATACAGTACAACATCACTCTCTCTCCTGTGATATTGCTTTTATTCAACAGTTCAATAACAGCTTAAACAGCAATGCTGAGTAAGGAAATGTTAACAAAAGGTGATGAAATAAATTATTTAAATATGTTATGTAGCTCCGCGAAAAAACCCCAGTTCCCCCAGTCTGTTGCCAGGCAACGCGGCACACACACTTCAGGAACTCACAAGCTACTTTGTATTTACACTGATCTGCAACTGTGTAACTTCGTCCAGTTTGGCTGATGAAACATTGGCAAACCTGGATGTTGGCACGGCTGGATTCAGCTTCCACTCTCCCTCATCCTCATCAGTACCTCATCAGATGATCATTGATAATTCCTGACCGTGTTCGCTTAATTTTTGCTCCTCTCCAGTTTGTCGAGGTCGGCTGATGTTACACAAACACACCTGGAGGTCTGCACAGAAGAGTCCTGGCTTTTCTTTTCCTCGTCCTCTCCTGACAACCACTCATAATTTAATTAAAATGTAATTTTGGGGAAAATATCCATCTTCTTGGTGTAACGCTATAGTGTCAGTTTGCGTCAATGTAGCGAGTGTGACAGTTGGTTAATTAACGGCTGTATTTATATTTATTACACGGCTCTATTAAATGCTGTATTCTGATTGGTCAGTCGCGGCATTCAGAGGTCTGATATTACTGTGTAATGACCGTTGCTATGTAGCCCAGCGTTGCTAGGGATGCTGCCCTGACAAGGAAATTCAGCTGTTGCCAGCAGGGAAGGGTGCGTGTCAGGGTTCTATTCCCCTGTCGGGAGTTATTTTCCCAGTATTCACCGGCTCATTATACATTATCCCTTACTTATAACACCTGTGAGTGGAGTGATTTTACTGTTACATGTGATGTTATACTCTATATCAGCACTCATGGAATGCCTCTCGTCCAATCAAATTACTCGGTCGGAACTAACTGTTGTATAAATAAATATATATTTAGCTCTAACTGGGAGCTAATTTAGAAAAGAAAATTTTGGTTTGGTTATACTATACTAGGTACTTATACTATATTGACTGGGTATAATACAATTGCATTACTAAAAAGAGACTAAAATACAATTTTCATTGACTAAAACTAGACTAAAATGTCATCAGTTTCCGTCAACTAAAACGAGACGAAAATAGTCATGGATTATTCTGACTAAAATAAGACTAAAATGCTCAGACTTTTAGTTGACTGAAACTTGACTAGACAAAAAGAGTATGAACGTGACTAAAACTAATAAAAACTAAAATGACAGTTTGACACAAAGACTAGACTAAAACTAAAATTAAAACAGGCCGCCAAAAACAACACTAGTGCCTACAGTATCATCTTGAATATCACATGACTGAAACATCAGGTAAAAAGAACATTATAATGACATGCAAATTCATGGTGAAATTGTAGAAGGAGATATTCTTATAATTCATATTTTTTTTGAAAAAAAAAACAAAACAAAACACAAAGAACTTACAAGAAGCTCTGGTGTTAAACTGAAATCGTGTAGCATTGCCACCAAACGCCACTAGATGTCCTACTTAGACTGAAAACTCTGCTGATAGACTGACAACAATTAAGCAGCAGCTCTCAGCCAAAAACAGCCTAATAAAACATGTACAAGATGTAACATGTTATATCCAGTTACTTTCATTCATCACTGTTCATGGGAAACTGTGGGTCATCATGTTTTGGCAACTCTGGCAAGAGTTTTATGTTTGTCTGACTGTACGTGGTGAACCGGAAATTTCTTTTTATTATGTTCACAGTTAATTACTTTCACATTTAATAATCATTGGGGAATTATTAGTACATCTCCTTCAGACAAACAACTTAGAGCATGTGTGACAACATGTCCTCAACTCAGGGTCAACTTTTTAGCTTTTGTCAGAGCTTTTAGCAGCAAATGGAGCTGATGTTTAGAAGGTCATTCACACAGAAGACCATCATTGAACTAAGAAAGGATTTGCAATCTTTCTCCCACATATGACATATTAGGTCAAGTGATGACAACTGAGTCAGCTTTATTTGCTGATGAGGAGTGGGAGGCATGGTTCAAAGCTTGGATTTTCAAGTTAATTTTGTCAAACCTGCTGCTCCCATGATTCACTATGAATGTCAAAATCCTGACAGTGTTCAGGGTTGCACTGAGTTCAGTGTTTCCCTTAGGATTTTTTTCCAGTAGCAGTGCTGAAGTGCAATGTCCTCTCACACAAGGAGGGCTGTAGACATACTTGTACACAGCTGTAGATGTGGAAGTGTTTCAGTCTGTGTTGTGACACTAACATTGCTTGTAAAAACAATTGATGACTGTTAACAAGTTGAGTTACCTACATGAAAGTTGTATCCAAGTAGTTCAGTAGGTTTTTGAGTAATGACATCAAAACCAAAACCCTAACCCAATTGCCCTTAGTCTCCCCTAATCCACCCTGTGTTTCAAGCTGCACAGACAAAATGAATAGCTACTGGCGTCTGACGCTCAAAAAGTTGAAAATATTGTAACTTTTCAGAGTCTACGTGCGTCTAAAAACGTGCGTCTACAAAAACGCGCATCTTGAAAGATGCTGGAAAAACGCCTGTCTAAAAAGACGCTTGAACGCCAGTCAGATGTGCCGTATCATAGAAAAACAATGGTTTTACTGGCATCACGTTTCTGGCGTTTCATCTTGGTGTGATCGCTCCCTTAGACTGAAGTGCAGCATTTAAGACTGTCGGCCACAGTATTTTAATAGACAGACTTTAAAAGTTGAGAACCAGCTAGTATACAAAGATTCCCTGTCAGTCGTGCTGACACATAGGACAAAACAAAGCTAAATGTATACACTCGGAAAACAGCAGTGTGTTGCGGCCTCTACAGAAGCATTCAATGCGGTGTGTTTGTGTTTGTGTGTGTGTGTGTGTGTGTGGATGGCAAGCGAGGAGAAAGACTGTGTGTCTACACTCGGGGCAGGAAGGTAAGCTGGATGTCAGGTGAGCCGTAAACACGAGTGAATGTTCAGTTTGAGCTACAGTTTGTCAGAGTGGTCAGACCAGTCCAGCTGTTTTCGTGGTGCATAGAGCAATTGTCTCGTGTGTTTTGTTTCATCTGATCAGCCTTCAAACCGTTTAGAACAAGACAGGTGATAACGATCTGTGGCTGATTGATTGGCTGCTTACAGAAGAGACAGTGAGTTGAATTATGTATGGGGAGATTTTAATATAGCAGTGGTGCTGATCATTAACCTTTTACACAGAGATCGTCCCTTCTTTATGCCACCTTTGCATTTTTACACAGCACCAAAAAATGGCAGTATCATGACGCTGCAGTGTGTGATTTTAAATAGCAGTTTCTAAACAATAACAGTGACGTTAACATGTCACAATCATTTACCGTCACTGTTACATGGCGGTTGATCTCATCCTCTGCTCTGATGGTAACAAGCTCCCAGACCTCATTGTTTTCACAATGTTCAGGCATTTTTGGCTGCTGCTTGGCTTCTTTGAGTATGCTGCTAATGTCCCGCAGTGGGTCACATGCATAACACGTCGTCAAAACGTCACACCTGTGCTGCCCGTGATCCTTTGCTGACAGCTGTCCTGTTTACACAGACATCGTTTTGCCACTGTTTCTATTTCCGATGCTGCCTTAAATGCGAGACAACTATGTCCCCCCATTCAGTGATTGTACCTTTTATATGGAACGGTAAAGTGGTGTAATGGCGTGAATTCTTGCCTTAAAGAGGCAGTGTAAAAGGTGCTATTTAGGGGGAAATGCATGTAGGGTTAAAACTGGAATGCTTAGAGGTTGTTTTTTGTGTTTTTGTTGTTTTTCCGGGGCAGACGCAGAACCAGAAGTTGTCTGCTTCGGATGAACAGTTGAAAATGGCTGCATGGATGGAGTAAGTGCTAGCGTGGTTTATTAAGGGACAGTCTGAAAGGGTTTTTTTTAAGACTGGCAGACCCTGCTTTCCTGACATGATTCGGACCAGAAGGAGAACCTTGACGAGCAAGTCCTCAGAGTGTTGGGGTGTCCAGTTGTCCAGAGGCAGAAAAGGGCAGCGGTTGCTTCCGAATGTAGGGTTTGACCATGGCTTGGAGGTGGGAAGGAGGAAGAAGACGAAGAAGAATATATACTTTATTAATCCCTGAGGGGAAATTGCATTAAATGCAGAGATGTCAGACTGAGGGGGCTGCCCATGGACAGGCACCCCGAGTAGTTGAGGGTTCGGTGCCTTGCTCAAGGGCACCTAGGCATATCTCCATATTTGGAGGGGTACTTGACAGTTCCCAACCCAATTCCCTATGAAAGTTGCAGGGTGCAACTACAAGCCAGTGAAGAGAAGACAAAATGTGTTGTGTGGGAAAACTTGGTGAGTTTGGAAAAAAGGGACAAATCCTGGTGTTTTACAGAAGAGATCTACAATAGTGTTATACTGCTGCGATGTTTGATGAGAACATGAGCGAGTTCCTTCCTGTACAAGCTGGCATCAACACAGTGTTTTCAGTAGTGATAGACAGGTCTCAATGCATGCCTTCCTACCACAAAACCAAGACAAGTTCAGTCAAGGTTCCGTGCCATTAAATCTTCCCGGAGATGTTTGGCAGTGATGAAATAATCAAGTGATAGCCATTTTAAAAAGTTGCCTCAGTGCCAATGTTTTTTTCGCTCACTTAAATAAACTGAGCTGAGAATAGAGAGAGATAAGGTGGAGACACTTCAAAGGTACTTGGGGGCACTTGGTCCAATGGCATTTTCATCTGGGAGCACTTAAACCAACCAGAAGAGGGGTTATTTAAGGCCCCTGTTGTCCTCCTTTCCCATGATGAGTTTTTCCTTAGAAACCTGCTGCATATTTATTTTGTTATGTGTCTTTTACTCAGATTGTATTTATCTGCTGGGACCATTACTTGAGTATAAACTTAGGTTAACTAAAGACATTGAGAAACAACTCACTGACGGGATGGCTCTTCTCTGTAAGGGAAGTTCTTTATTATAGGATTTCTGTTTTACTCTGACTCATGTTGCTCAGGTTTCGTTCTGTCTCAACTGTAACTGAAACCAGCATTTCAAATAGCTTCACTTGTTTTAAAATGAAAAAAATATTATTAAGATATTACAATACGAGTTCTGATAACAGCACTCTTAAAGTGATACAGATACCATTAAAGTACTTCCATTGAAATAATCCTTCCATATTTTATATCAGTGGTTCTCAAATGGTGTGATGCCAGTCCAGGTGTGCCGTGGGATTTTGTGATAACCACACATTATTATGGTGATATTTAACTGGTCCTTTACAAAAAGTTATGGATTAATTTTTAATTAACTATATCAGTATGTTGTGTGCACCCGTTTCTTAATAAAGAGGCAATCTCTCGCTGTTGTGCAAAGATACAAATACAGGTTTGCCTTGGCCACAGAAAGTCTGAAAACCACTGTTTTATATTTAAGCAATACATCACGACAGGCCGTGGTATACGCTCATTATACCACAGCTGAGGGGCGTTCTTCGGCCCGACGCGAAGCGGACGAAAACCCCCTCAGCTGTGGTATAATGAGCGTATACCACGGCCTGAAGTGATGTATTGCTTTTATAAAACGGTTACCAATAGTGGAAATATGAAAGAGGAATACACAATTTATTTCATGTAGTTTTTATTTAATAAGAAATACATATTATCCAATAAAAATAGTCCCACTGTGAAAAAAAATAGTCCCACCTCTCCTGACGTTAGCTCTGTATGTCGTCTTTTCCTCGGCTTTTTCTCAGGAGAAAGTCACTGTTCAGTCCACTCTACCGTTGTCAACCCTCCCTGGAGGTGAAAGTTAACCTTAAACATGTGAATTCAACTAATTTAGTCTATTTGTTAATGTCGTCAAAACACCACCGCCAAGTTTTGCTACCTACTGTAGCCTAGTTGGTTGTTGTCATGGAAACATAGTTGCTTCTCTGACAATAATGACAATACTGAAGAGGAATACACAATCAATTTAATGTAGTTTTTATTCAATGAGAAAGACATAGCCTATTATAAATAAATAAATATTTTAACCTTTTCGAATAAATAAATAAATGAAAAATTACAGCTTTTACTCCATACCATTAGACTTACAATTATTTACATTCATTTCTGCAGTTACTCCATAACATTAGACTTAGATTTTATTTACATTAATTTCAATATTTCCGTGGATTGTGCATCCACTAAAAAAAAAAACTGTGTAGCGTCGGGTAGACCACTTGTACTTTCAGGTGGAGCGGTTGTATAGTGTGTGTGTGTTTGTGTGTGTGTTTGTGTGGCGAGGATGTTGCTCCACTTTCTGCGGTCTTCCTGATTTGGTCTCCAGTAGCTCTGTAGAGACGTTTCACATTTGTGACCGCTCACAGTCATGATCTGTCTGGTGTCGAGGCCTGCATCAGACAGCTTTTGTATGGTGGTGCTGCGGAGGCAGTGGTTGGTGTATCTCTGCTGTGTGCCAGCTTGCTTGCAGAGTCGGGGCAACATTGTAGCAAGGTGATTGACGCCCATCGGCTCTCGTGTAAACCTGAATGTTACCACACATATTTTAGTTGTCATGTAAATTTACCTTTCATCTAAATATGCACTACGCATGATACACTTACCAAACTTTGTCAAACTCGCAGTTCACATTTTTTCTTGGATGTAGATAAAATGCTGGTGCGTCAGGAGGCAGGAGGGAGAGGTACTTTGCCAACGAGGACACAGGGCAGAGAGGATCACCAGGCAGTTCGTACATAAATCCCCTTGTGCTCTCTCTGTTCCTTCCTTGTGGGTCGTTGTGGTTTTTAGTATGTTCGTTGAATGTCAGCATTGCATATTTCAAACTGTTTTCGTCCGCTTTGATTATAAATGACGAGGATTTGAGCCGACGATTTCCTTCGTTTCCTCTGCGCCCAAAGTGCAGCTGCGTATCAAACCAAACTTTATTAACCAAGCCTACTGGAGTGTTTGGATTCAGGACCCGCTTTATGGCGTTGAAGTCAGCATCTGTAATTGATGTGTGATGTACTGTAGTGTCAAGTCCTTTCTTCCTCAACATTTTCACAACGCCAGTGAACACATTATTAGACGTTGTGAACTGTGTCTTTGAGGAGGCACCAGGAGAGGCTGAGTGGGGGGTCGTTAACGTATCTGTTGAGTCCCGCGCAGAGACTGATGTAGCTGTTCAGTCCGTATAGTTCACCTTTGCAGTTTCTGACAGTGCCATAAAATTCTCTTAAAATGTCATTGAATTGTTGTTTAGACACTGTCTGAAAGTCTACGGCCGCACCTTTATCTTGGCACCAGTCTTCAAAGCACTTCACTGCCCACTTGGTCTGTTTAACTGTATTGGCCTCACTTCTCTCCTTCTCCAGTTGGTCAACCTCTCCAGATGTCAGCTCTGCATGTCGTCTTTTGCTCGGCTTTTTTTTCGGAGACAGGCACAGGCACAAGTTAATCGTGAACATGCTTAATTGTTAATTGTTAACGCTGTCAAAAAATAAACCTAAAAACCAGCTACTTTTTGCTACCTGCTGTAACAGTTGGTTGTTGTCATGGATACATTGTTGCTTCCCTGACGCGGAATGATATGCTGTGATAAGGCTTTAGAATAGTAGCTGTGGTATACGCTCATTATATCACAGTTAACAACCAATCAGATTGCAGGATTTCATCTTTCCGTTTTATAAATATATATATTTTTATCAGATGCCACAGGCGTCTAGTTTAGCCAAGGGCTGCCCCTTGAAAGTCAGAGATTGGAATAGTCAGTCTGAGACCCCTCAGTACAGGTCGAGTCAATTCAAGCAGCTGTATTTTGTTGTTGTCTTTTACTACTAGTCGGTGTGCCAGACTTGAAATAATCCCTGAAAAACACACTGCCTTACATTTAAATCTTTAGGAGATGGGTGTTTTGGGCATGACACCAACAACACAGTAAATGAGCAAGAACGTCATTTAAAACCCATTTTCATATTGCACACACTAAACAAAAAACACCCTCTGGCTGTTCTCAGTTGTCTCAGGATGAAAGTATTCAAGTACTGTCCAGGAAAAATAAAGCAAGGTAAAGTGACAGTAGTGATTATCACCAGCTTAATGCCACTTAGTGTTTGTATTGATATAGAGGTATAAATATATTTCAATAAATGATATGATGAAATATCACTTTTATTCATGCTTTTTCTTTTTTTTAATTTCAAAGATAAGCGATCATTCCCGTCAGGAGTGAAGATGAAGCAACTGATATAATTGAAAGACAGCATGTCTCTTGGCTGGCACCTATGTTGAATTCCAACAGGATTAACTCCCACACACGTAGACGCATGTACTTAAAGCTGTATATCACTTAACACTGCTGACAGTTATCTGGAACACCTCTCCACCGTGTTTGCTGTTAATCATAAACGATTTCACAAGGGTTAGGTAATTGTCATTGTACAAAGCAGGGTTGCACAATAAAGCTGTCCCCTTATACTATGCATGAGAAAGCAAACCAAAACAAGCTGTTATACAACACAAGTTCAGTGTGTTGCCCCTACCAGTATTGATATGCTTGAGGTGATAAGTTGTAAGTCAAATGTGTGTGATGGGTGTAGTGTGCGCAGGTGTGTGTGTGTGTGATGCAGTCTCATAGTTCACAGGTCAGAATGAGGAGATGCTACCAAATGTGGCTTGAATTTAATTCACATTCCATGTGTCATGACTGCTGAGGTGTATGCATCATTAAAGTTATGCATACACCTCATTACTACTGACTGTTGCAACACGCATACTGTAAGCAATTACAATCAGTTACATCAAATAACAAATGCTCATTGTGTTAATTCCCTCCGCTTTCTTTCTCAGTTCATGTTTTCTTTCATTTGTAAAACAAAACAAATTAAAAAGACAATTTTGGTCGAAATTTGATTTGAAAAATATTAAGTAATTACCCTTTAAATTCAGAATGCTGTTAGGATGGATGGCCACAAGCTGATAGTGATGCAATGTTAAAGGGAAATTTCAGTTTATTTCAATCTGTCTCCTATTGTCCTAAATTTGTTTCAAGTGACTAGTGACATAGAAATAATAGTTAGCATGTTAGCCGTTAGCCTAGATACAGTCAGGGTGCATAGTAGCATCAGACCTGTTAAAACATAAGTGAACGGACATACTTACAGTGCAAAGTTAGTCCACTAAACAAGCTTTTTTTCCACAAAGACCGCCTCATATTGTTAGGATAAATGTCAGAGAACATATAGAAAACGACATGGCCGAAATAACGCGAGAACAAGCAGCGATCTCATAGCGTGCCTGAACAAGCAGCAACAGCTGGAAGAACCGGACAGTAGAATGAAATGTTCATTCATTTATTTTATGAAAGATTTATAGAATAATGGCTGACTTTTTGCCAGACTTCGACTTTGTGGAGGAGGAATTTGATTTTGCAGAGTTTGATGGCCGCCCTTATTTATTTGAGCCAGAAGACATTGACGAAGAGCTTTGTGAAATTGAAGAACGGAGGAGGAGAGAGAGAGAGAGATGCGCAACAGGTAGAGGACGAGAGAGGAGGAATGGCTGCTGCAAGGCTGCGTAGCTCTGGAGATTGGTGGTGTACCTGTGAATGCTGTGCCCCAGTGCCCACAGAAGAGGAATGCCTCTGTTGCAAGGAATGGGACCGGTTGCAGCCTTATTTTCAAGGTCTGGATGTGACCGAGGACGAGACACCTCCACCTGGAGTAGTATCCAGCTGGGCTTTATCTAGAGCTGGCGAGATATATTTCGGCTGCGCTTTGGAAAGCAGAGCTAGATGGTAAACAAACATAGCACCACACCGGTAAGGTAAGACAACATGTTTACATGTTGTTTTCTATATGTTCTCTGACATTTATCCTAACGATATGAGGCGGTCTTTGTGGAAAAAAAGCTTGTTTAGTGGACTAACTTTGCACTTGAAGTATGCCCGTTCACTTACGTTTTAACAGGTCTGACGCTACTATGCACCCCGGCTGTATCTAGGCTAACGGCTAACATGCTAACTATTATTTCTATGTCACTAGTCACTTGAAACAAATTTAGGATGATAGGAGACGGGTTGAAATAAACCGAGATTTCCCTTTAAGAATTTGCAATACCTTGACAAAAAACATATGTTAAACTAATGTCTTATTGATAGCTTTGTCCAGAGCTTTTCAGCTCCACATGCCGTCTTCCTCAGCAGAGTTTGCTCATCTGTCAAAGATGAATCCCATACACGACCACCTGCTATCACATGACCAAAGCTCCATTCATAGGACATGTGAGTACAATTAGGGAGATGTTTCGATCCAATCTCAAAGATCGGGATTGGGGTTATTGAGCTACATAGAGCAGCGGTGTTAAACTCATTTTAGCTCACGGGCCACATACAGTCTGATTTGAGTGCAGGTGGGCCAGACCAGTAAAACCATTGCATGATATCCAATAAATAACAAACACCTTCAAATTTTTCCCCTTTTTTTGTTTAAAAAATTACCCTTTAAAAGCGCTCATCCATTTACAAAACAGATGACAAACAGCCTGTGATGTTCTCAGAAGAATAAATGCAATTTCAACAATATTTCTCAACCCACATTACACACACTTTAAACACACATTAAACACACATTTAACATGGCTTAACTGAGACAGTTTCAAACACAAGTACACAAATCAGCTTCACTATAACTCACAGCATTCACAGACAAAGCACTTGTATTTATCTGGACACATTTTCCCCACAAATACAACATGCTAATGTTATTAGCACATCATTAGCATTGCTCCAAAAATACACAGAAGAGATTGGTCTGGATTGTCGTGGGAGTGTGTGCCGGTGGCAAAAAAAAAAGACTTGACAGTTCATACTCGATATCCATGATACAGTCATTTTATACGTCCCACATGGAACAAGCTGCAATACATCAAGTATAATCAGTGTATTGCCCACCCCTTCCTCTACATATTTCTACACAGAAATATTTGTTCATGTTTATTTTAAAAGTACAGAGACAAACTCACAGACTAATTTAATACCACATTTCATTTTAAGACAGCTTGCAGTGCTTGTCCTTAGATGGGCTTTGAAATGACAGAAGGATGCTAAATAGTGCAATCACAGTGCAGAACAATACAGAGGTTTTTAGAGGTTAGTACTGCTGAGTAGTGCATGATCACTCCTGAGAAGCTGATCCAACTTGGCTTGAAAATAACCCCAGCTGTAAAACATTTGAGTTCCACGGAAGAAAGAAAGACCAATATCTTAAGTCTCTGCAGTTTTGGTCATTGGAACTGAGTGCCAGCACAAATATTTTAGACCACCAGCAACAGCAAGCACAGGGGAAGTAAATGCATAGATGTCTAGACACTATCCAACAGTTTTTTTTAAAGAATACTTTAGTTTTGTGCATGTGGCACCTGCTCTACCAGGTGAGCTACTCAGCGCCCCAGACGTTATGTGACTGTTTAAAATAAAGGTGATTGTGCTATTAGGATGACCATCCACTGCAGAGAAATCCTGAATAAATACACAAGAGACCAGAGGTGGATTTGACAGATTCTCAAGGACAGAGATTTTTATCGTGACTCATGAGCAATGGCATTTGGGAGTGTGCACAAATCATGAAAAATCTGCAGCAATGATAAAAACAATAGTGCATCTAAGGGCATGATTCAGCACAGCCCTGAAAGAGGAGGAAGCCTTTAAAAGGAAGTGTCAAGTGACATCAAGGGTCGATTCTGTGGAAAAGTGAACAGATTGGGTGGGAATAGAGGAGATTGGATCGTTTTCAACGACTTCTCAGGAAAAACGTGTTCATGCAGCTTTGCTTATAAAAGGAGGTGCAGAAAACATGGGGCTCACATTCCTGCACACAGCACAGAGAAACTCTCAAGTCTGAGGAGAGGATATCACTGCAGTTTGAGACACATAGGATACAGGGGATTCTGCAGATCCTGTTTTTAAAGATCACTCCTTAATTTCTACTATTTAAGACAAGCATGAATACTGCAATCCAGTGCATCATCTTCCTGGCCTGCGCCGTCACCTGCAGTTCAACAAGTAAGTGTGCTAATTTATTGGATCATGGAAAGCTTTTCTTGTTGTATTTCTGCATTTATGTGGCTTTAAACGAGCTAAACTGACTAACAAACATCTCCCTCTTGGCCTTGCATATCAGGAAAATATGAAAACTGTTGCAACTCCACAGATTATTTACACTGTTGTCTTCAATTTTCCAGCTATCGTCGACTGCCGGTGTTTAAAAACAAGCAAATCTGTAAAGCTCTCTCTCATCCTCGATGTTGTTGTGTTCAATCCTCGTCCACACTGCAGCAAGAAAGAAGTCATGTGAGTATCTGCAGTAATGTGAACTAATGTTCCACGCAGTTGTGTTTTTTAGTGTTGATTTTCAGTAATCTGTAAGTATTGCACAGAGAGCTGTTTTGCATTAAGGCTTTGTCTTTCTCCTGCAGTGTCAAATATAAAAACAAGACCTCAGAGTGTCTTCAACCCGACACAAAATACACCAATGCAGTCCTACGAACAATACAGAAGTAAGTACAAATACAAGCTTTTCTTGACATTGTTCAACACAGTGTGAACTAATACTTCTGCAGTTAGATGACTGTCAAACAAAAGTGCACGAGAGGGTAGAGGGATTTCATATTCATTTCAAGCAGAGGTCAGCAGTCACGTTGTAGCGTTGCTCTGTGACACTCTGCACATCAGGTCTACATCATTGTCAGTGTGCAGGAAAGATAGAAGAACTAACGTTGAATTTATCCTGCGACTGCTGGAGTAGAAGCAGCTGATACAGAAGGAAAAGAGGCTCCCGGTGACCACATCTTGTGCACTTGAGTTAAAAAATAATCCTGTTTAGTTAAGAGCCAGGGTTCCTAATGAAAGGGTCGATGTGTCCTTAACTCTTTACCCCATAGAACGCCTACTAGAAGCACCCTTATAGAACATTCTAAGGCTACCCAGGGAATTATTTGAATAAAAACTAAATGTTATTATAAAAGGATGTTACACTCCACCAAACTACATGAAACATAGACATGTCATATATCTCTAGAAACCTGAGGCTCTAAACTATCTATTTATGAGGATTTCAATGTGTTTTTATTCATTTACCAGTAAGTCATCACCATTTGAAAGCAAAACACGGAACCTGTTCAAATGGGCGTCAAATGTCGTCTTTATGGACATGCCAGGGGCATCAAAATCTCCGTAAAGCATTTTTAGCTCTACTCGTCACTAATGCTAACGTAATTAGTCAACTAGGATCCATTGTCGTGGTGGACACACGGATTCCCTGATTCAACAACGTCCTGTATACTGTATGTATGTACTATGTGTGCGCTCCCTCTTCTTTCTTCCGTCCCTGGATGATGTCCTGCCTGACATCGTAGTTTATTTTTACTTCGCTCCCGGCTAAACCCATAGCTTAAAGTTAACATGACTTAACATAACGAGCGCCAATAAAATAGCTCAGTCAAAAACTTTTCGTTAAACGTAAGATGAAAAGATGAAAATGAATGATTTGTTTTGAGTAAAGTTCTTCACAATGAAAAAATAGCGCTCGACCATGATTATTTCTTCAGGACTTGAATTTGATGACAAGGGGTTGCAAGCTGGCATGGGTTCTTTTAAGGGACGAGAGACCAAAAAAGTTGGCCATCACTTTTTAAGTGCATCACTAGCATTGAATGAAGTGTGTCAAAGTATTGTGAATCAAAAATAGCTGAATTACAAGCAGACGAACCTTCATTTTAAGGTGTCACAAGCTAACTGTTTCAGAGGATTGAAATTTCAAATTAAATGTTAAGCATGGTATCCTTTCTTTACAGGCAGAAGGCAGACCTTGCTGCTAAGATGAACGCCACCAGCCTCAAGACGAGCACAGAGCCAGCCACAGTGTCGGAGACAGTGTCAGCCACAGTGTCAGCCACAGCGTCAGCCATAATAATGGCAACAGCATCATAATTCAAACATGTTTATCATCCTTACAGTTAAACCAAGGTATCCATCTTGTACACCTTTCCAAAGGTGTGGTTGTTGTAGTCGTGTTTGTTTCTGCAACATCAATCACGAGCACTACAGCACCAAAACAAGTAAAACTGTTTCACTTTACTTGTTTTGAGCTTTGCACACTGGCAGCTAAAAGACATAATAGTGTGAAATGGTTAATAGTCCAGCAGACGTAACTGAGCATTGGCACATTTGGGAGACAGTTTGTAAAGCCAGAGAGGTGTCCGTATGCAGAATATTCATGTGGGCAAACAACGTGCATGTAAACTACGGGGTGTGAATTATGTGCAGTGATGAGACAGCCGTACGGTGAATGATATTGTATACATCCACACTATTGTGCTCTTATTACATCCTGTAGCAAATAGCATGTAGCAACAAACAGTCTGTTTGTGATGTCATTCAAGGTGGCGCATTAATAATGTGAAGGTCAGTAATGACTATAAATATGATGGTAAATGTGAACTGTGTTTCTGTCTGTGGCTAATATGTTAAAGCATCATTTGTTCATCATTTAAATGATTCTATGTATGTATGCATCACGCTGTATGTGTGCCGTGTTTGTTTTTTGTGGGGTGAAATCATGATGTACAACTCTGATTCTTGACGTGTGACACTGTTGACAGAAAACCGCAAAACCAATAAATGTGGGGGTTGTAAAATCAGCTGACATCTTGGCATTTTATTTGAAATTAACAGTTTACACATGAAAGCACTCAATGAAATGGTTACAGTGCAGTCATCTTCTAGATGGCTGCATTGTAATCAGTATTTGCAGCATATATTTTCAAGGTGTAATTATGCACATAGACTAAGGTGCAGGTGTATAATAATAATTATCATAATAAAATGTGTTTAAAGCACCTTTCAAAACACAGTTACAAAGGACTTCACAATAAAGCTGGACACATCAGCTTTTATCAATTTCTTGCCCACAGCCTTTTTTTTTTTTTTTTTTTTTGCCATTTGTGTTTTCAATTTGCTCAGGATTCAAAGGTTTAAATGCTTATGAAAGGCATCTGAATGCAGTACAAGAAAACTGATGTCAACGGCCTTGTGAAGGACCTCTTCAGAGGTTAAATACCTGGGTTTTTCCACACCAGTTTGTCAGACTAGTTCCAGCCCAGTCAGACTAGCATGAACTGATGAAGCCTCTTGAATAAGAGGTGAAACGTCTTCAAAGACAAAACTAAGTCCAGTTGCGTTCGATTCAATTGCCTTAAGATTAATTAGAAAACTTACAGAAACCACAGTCAGTGTCACAACTGAAGGACAGAGCCAGAAACTAATCAACACTAAGGGATCCCAAGTCTCCTAACTTCCTTCCTCATTTCCTTCACTTGCATCTTGTCTTTGCGTCATAGTCCTTCCCATCAGTGATGCACCCACAGACACAAAGGAACCATGCGAGGAGTGGGAAAATGGGGAACTGTGATTTATAGAGAAATGAGACGTTCCTCTGAAGCTTCACGTGAAGTGACATCTGTCTGTAATGACGTCTGCAGCTGATCACAGCTGGATCAGCTGTCAGTCTGCTTCAACAGCTGGTTGTGTCTGCATACGTGTGCTAATACTACTAAAGACAGTTATTATTGGCAGAGCTGCAGTATTTTTCTCTGTTTCTGAAAAACCTGCACACGAATAACAACCTGCACTCTGTATTTAAACAGCATGTGTTTACAGTATTTATTCATTAATTACATCTGTATTTATTGATATTCTAATTGCGAATTCATGATTTAATAACCCAGAATATGATTATGATGTCTTTTAAACACTGGAAATAATTTATGAGGCCAAATGTTTCATGGAAAATTGAAATTCTGTAACTCATTAAACAGCAGCACAGGGGTTCCTGGTTCGAAACCAGGGTGGTGGAGCCCTTCTGTTTGCATGTTCTCCCTGTGTCAGTGTGGGTTTTCTCCGGGTACTCCAGCTTCCTCCCACAGTCCAAAGACATGCAGGTTAATTGGTGACTCTAAATTGGCCGTAGGTGTGAATGTGAGTGTGAATGGTTGTCTGTCTCTATGTGTCAGCCCTGTGATAGTCTGGTGACCTGTCCAGGGTGAACCCTGCCTCTCGCCCAGTGTCAGCTGGGATAGGCTCCAACTGCCTCGCAACCCCTAACAGGATAAGTGGTTACGGAAAATGAATGAATGAGCGAATAACTCATTAAACCTCAGGAATGCTCAGCCTCATGTGTGACTGAACAGAAATGATGATAAATGATCTTACAAGTATTTCTTGCTGATAGACAGACTCTTATATTCCCTCTGACTTTAATTGCATCCATAATAAACATTTAATGGGGGAAATGAGAGATAGGAAAAGTGGCCGCATACCTTGGAAGTGAACTGGGAAGCTAGAAATTTTTTTGGCATACGCACCAGGTGAGCAGCTCCCTTGGATTGAACAGGTGTCATCTCGGTATTTGATACATAGGTACTAATTTACGTTTGTGGTTGGCTTTCAAAAGATTTGCTCTCGTGTGTCATTGCTCCTCAGAGATCCCCACTCGCTCCTTGATCCTTGTTCCTCAGCTCCTTGATCCTTGTTCCTCAGAGCAGGCATAGGAGCCTTTAGACAAGATGATGCATCAGAACAACTCAAATAAAAGTCACATTTTATCAACATACACAATAGAAACAAACTTTTTCATCTTAGGATCTAAGTACTGGCCTCCATCACTGAACAGTTTAGGACAGAACAAACTTAAAAAGGATTGTCGTTGACATAGATGTTACCATATTTACATTAAACCAGTACAGTATACACAGTATGTAGAATGTTAGTCATTTTATGCTTTGGGTTATAGAAATTTTATTAAAATTTCCCTCAAGGTTGTTTTTCAGAAGATGACAATTTTGCCAAGTCATACTGTAATACATCATTTCATCCCTTATGATCATGTGGCCTTGAGGCTTCGCATGATGATCCCCTTTTAACCCACATTTACGACCCGAATGTCTGATAAAGACACATGCCTTAAATCATAAGAGACTAATATTTCTCAAGCCCTGTCTGAAAAGGCTGTGTCATCAAAAATATGATTTCAGCTGTTATCACTGTCTGTAATTTTATGTAACTAATGATAGTTGGCGAACAAATACAAGTAGATTAAAGTATGGAATTTAAACATTTGGACATTAACAAAACTAAAAGAGAATTTTCAGTGTGTTCAGTTTTTGTGGCTGCACAGCTTGTACAGTGTTTGTCCTACTAGTCAGTGAATGTTCTTTATTTTCACGAACAATGGACGCTTCAGTTTACGGTTATTCCCTTCATCTTAGCCCAGTTAAACATTATACATGTAGTTGTTTTGTATATTACTGTAAGTTAAAACTGAAGTTAAAGTGTTCAACACTGTTAATATCAAAACATTGTAAACTGAAATGATACATGACAAATGAAAAGAAAAACGGAACTGAAACATTTTCATTTTCATTCTTATGCGCAGGATAAAAATTTCGGGTAGTTTTACACAATGCTTATAGGAAATAAGTAAAAAAAATGACTCATGCCCCAAAGACTCAAAGCTGCATTAATCACTTTCCTTGAGCCACAGAACTTCAAAACCTATCAACAGTCTAACCATCACACACATATTAGGCATATTATGGCCCTATACAGTTGTAATTTATTAGCATACATTTGCCTTTTTACATGTCTAGTATAATCTGTTTGGAGTTGGGTTTCTGGCAACGTGATTAATGTGAGTCAATTAGTCACTTTTGTGCTCCTCCAACTCCTTAGGGAAATATCTGTTCCTTTAGCAGCTAAGTGCTTCACTGTATTTACCACATGGTCATGAACTCGGACCAAACAGCCTTTCAAGTGCTTTTTTTCTGGTGTTCGCTCCGCCAGTAGGAACGCTGAAGTGATGTACTGTTAGCTGGCTGGCGGTTGTTATTTTTGTTTTGACAAGACATATTGAAATTTATTTCTTAGGATAAACCTCTTGAGATGTATCGTCTCGTTTGTCCCAAAATAAAATCATGTTGTATTTCCACCATCGCATATTTGCTCAGTACAGCCTGGACCCCACTGCTCCAGAAGCTCCACCTCCTTTTTGCCGTTTCATCAGGGTCACCTTGATCGCTCTTGGTTTGGCCCCTCTCATTGGACCACTTTGCCTTTGGAGACCCTACCAAGAGCTATTTGCACCGCACAGCACAGCTCCCAGGGTCACACGGACACACAAACCCCTCCACATCGTTAAGGTGGCGAACTTTGGAAGGGCCAACAGGTCTGAGGCCATGGTTCTCTGTCGGAAAACAGTGGATTGCTCCCTCAGGGTTAGGAAAGAGTTACTGCCTCAAGGGAAGGACTTCGAGTATTTTGGGGTCTCGTTCACGGGTGAGGATAAAATGTAGCATGAGATGGACAGGCAGTATGGCGCGGCGTTGGCAGCAATGTGGGCACTGGGCTGGACTTTTGTGGTGAAGAGGGAGCTGAGCCAAAAGGCAAAGCTCTTGATTTACCAGTCCATCTACGTCTGACCCTCACCTATGGTCATGAGCATTGAATAGTGACTAAAGGAATGAGATCACAGATACAAGCGAACTGAAATGAGTTTCCTCCATAGGTTAGCTGGGCTCAGCCTTAGAGATAGGATGAGGAGCTTGGGCATCCTGAGGGAGCTTGGAGTAGAGCCGTTGATCCTTTGCGTGGTGGCCAGTTGAGGTGGTTCGGGCATCTGAGCAGTAGCCACCTGGGCGCCACCTGTTTTGTTGTGGGCCTAAAATCCAAAACAACGAGCTGAAAGAAACTAAAACGGTCAATAAGGCTAAGGGGAACTGCTAAATTGAGTGATATTTCTTGTCATTATAGCCATTGCTTACAAAAGAATATTGATTAATGCTACTTTAATACCCCCCTCATCCTCAAATCAATAATAGTTTCTAGAATAACAGCCAACCTGAAAAACATCCACAACACAAACTAGCATATAACAGAAAATTTGTAGAAATAATTAAAGTTTGTCAGAAGAAACACTTATGAACTATTTTCACATAGTAATCTTATTGTGCTGTATATACAGGGTCAGAACAAGCCCCCGGGTCAAAAAAACAACACAGTGTCATATGTGCAGTTGCCACGGGTCAAACTGAATTTGTTTACAGTATTATCTGTTGATCATTCTCCCATTTTTCCTCTTTTGGAGTCAAAGGGGGAAAACAGAGTTGAGTACTTCTACAGAGCTATGATGAACAGAAGAGAAACGAAGCAGTTGGCCGGCCATCCAGACAGACACACTCCGTCTGTGTGACTCATTTCTCTGGCCAACCGCGAACATGCTGTGTCTTAACCTCAACGGGGCCTCTCGTCTGCCCCTGAACTCACCGTCCCATGACTACCTTCTGCTGCACATGTGAATGCACCAAAGTGAAACCAACGTGCACACACACAAATACAGAGTGGGAGTTTTCTCAATTTCCCACAGCCAAGTTCATAAAGAGAGCACATGATCACTGTATGTACAAATACTGGAGAGCAAAATGTATATAAACAGTCCCAACAGCTGCATGACATCCATCTGAGGAGAAGAACTCTCAATAGAAGTAAGACCCTCGGAAGAAGCACCAAGATAAACAAGATGAAGCTCTGCATCCTGCTCATGCTCGGCACCCTGCTTGTCCTCGTTTATGGTAAGAGCACGACGTGATGATGGTTTCTGTGAGTCTAATGATACTAAACCTCATGAGTTTGGAATAACAGCTTAAAGTGTGTTGCTAAATCGTGGTACACTGACGTGTTTCCTGCAGAGTGGGTGATCCACTGCAACAGTCAGACAAACTCTGAAATATGTGATTCATTTTTCAAGCAAGAATGAATCCCTTGAGTTTTCCTGTATCTTAAAAGTTCCTGTAGAAGCATAGAAAGCATTACATTTTCTCTAAAAACTGTGTACTTAAATTATTGCTGATCACTTTCCAAAGCATGCGACAGCAAGAATATTTAATGTGTTTTTACAATATTTGAGGCAGCCAATTGTTTCCATTCCTTTCTCTATGGAATGACAATCAACTTGTCGAGTTCTGTTATTGTTTTGTCGTATTGTGAGTGCTAATCTGAAAAGTCTTTGTTGCATTACTACTCAAAAATAAGATCACCAGAAGTGGAGGTCATATTCAGATCCTTTAGCTGAGCTTAATTACTCGATTACAAAAAAACATTGTGTATTAAAAATTGTACTTGAGTGGAAGTACATAATCATGAGAAAAGTTATGATACTTGTATATCTAAAAGCAAAATAGCTTAGTCAGCGGCATGATCTTCTTTTCCGTGTTTTATTATTATATACTATAATTCTGAATATTAATTTTAAGTTGGTGGAGGTAGAGCTAATGTCAACTATATTACTGATTTATCTTTAAACAGACATTCCATCCCAAAATAGAACTAACCGCTACCACATGCACAGAAACGGGAACTACGCCTGCCAGCTGTATCACCGCGCAGAGGGAAGCAGCGTGCTCCTACTATGCAAGATGTAAACATTAATGGCATCATCCTCAGCTGGGCTGTAACATCAGCTAGCTCAGTAGTGCCACGTCAGCTAGCAGTAGATAGAATAGCTTGAGTAACCAGGTCATGATTTCTGGAAAGAGACATTGCTGTTGAGTTTTTCAGATTAGTTTTTGGTGCTTTGAGCACCACAAGTTGAGTGCCATCTAGTTCTATTATATCAGGGAGAAGGCAGACATCTCTACGGCTGATATCTCCAACACTCTGCAGCTCACACCAGAACAGTCTAGACTGATAAATAGCACTACAGATAAGAGGAAAAATGTGTTTGATTTTTGGGCGAACTGTCCCTTCAAGAATGCATCCCACTCAGTTAGTGGTGGGAATCATGATACGATATTATCACGATACTTAACTCATGACACAATATTATTGCGATTTTAAAAATTTACAATATGCTAATTATTGCCATGACATATATTGCAATTTATTGCCTTTTTTCCAGCTACAAATAACATCTCCAAAAGAAAACTTTGTCAAGCTTTGTTTTATTTAATAAGTTTCCAGTCTGTTCTTTTTGCGTCAGTCATTTTTATAGCAGCTAAATGTATCTAGTGAACTGAAAAAGAAAGACATTTTATTATTTTAGTAGGCTACCTAAAGTTAAATTTGAATTTGCAATATTAGTAATTTATGTAATAAAAAACAATACTTAGCGTCCATGTATCAACATTTCCACACAAAATATCACGATACCCTGCTGTATTGATTTCCTCTCTACATTCAATTAGGACACATTATAACACATTTACTGAAAAATAAAATATATGATAGGAGCACCAGTCCATCAAGGACCATCTGCGTAACTGTAACTCAGTCAAACTTTTCAGCCCTCAGTAACCTTAATCACACCATGACTTGTAGAATTTAAGTTGTAATGAACAGGAAGATGACTTTAGAGAAAAGAGGAAAGTAGCTATTACATGTTGTCGCAATGCTAAAGTAAAACAAGGAAGGGGAGGTTGCTATTACTTGCAATCAGTGTGGGAGGGTGAGGTCATGACTTTAAATATTGACAAATCAGATTTTTCTTGTTTCTTTGTTGGAAATACCCTACACACTGTGCAGTGTCATTGTTTAAGCTTGAAGTACACAAAGTATGTAACCACAGCATTTGTAACTGCTGGGCTTATAATGTCAGAAAACATGAGATAGTTGAACTCTTGTGGGCAGAGGCATTTTTTGTTTTGAATACCAAAGTAGCACAAGCTTAAAAAAAAAAACACTCAAGACCAAACTGGAAAAATCTGCATGTTCGGACCTTTCAAATAAAACTGCAACCAAAGCAAAAGACTGATGGAGTTCAAGTTTGTTTCCATGAGTGATTTAGAAAAACTCTGCCAAGATTCAGAGGCTTATGTAGTACAGTATGTTTGTCCTCCTGAAGTGGTTCAAATCTGACTGAATGTATGTTGATGACAGGAATGCCGCCGATCAGCAGGGACTACAACACACACTGTCGCTGCCTTCAGGTGGAGTCGAGGATCATCCCTCCAAGCAGCCTGAAGAGCATCAAGCTCGTCCCTGAAGGGCCCCACTGCCCAGATATGGAAGTCATGTAAGTGCTCTCATATACAGGACTGTTTACTGAAAGTCATCACACAAGGGTCAAACTGTAACATGATCTATTCATGTGTTGAGAAGACATAACAGATCCCCTTGGACTTACATTGGGAAAGAGATGTCTATAAATCAGTGGATACATTTTTTTGAGTGTCAAAACCCTAAAGAAATGACTCGTTTCACTGTCAAGATTCAATCCATTCAGTCCGATAACATTTGGAAAGTCTAAAAGAGCCCCAAGATTAAATTATTTCATCCACATTCACATTAGTGGAGCGCTAAACCTGAAGTTAGCTGCTCAGCTAGTGGAAGTTTGTCACTCTGCCGTGTTTGGCAGCTGCAAGTCTCTAGTGCACCTGATCTATGGGTCCAGTGATGCCGAAGCAAAGCTGATCATCCAGGTAATTTCACACCACAAAAATTAAGGTTTTTTGGCCACTGAGCAGCTTCCATAGGAATAAACAGGGCCCCGCCGCCAATGCTGTATCTAGTACTCTTGATAAGTCCGTGCACTAGCCACATTAACATGTGGATACATAGCGCCCGCTGCCCACCCTCTGGTCACTAGCTTAACTTAGCCTTGGCTGCCCTACACTGCACACCACCCCTGTTGGGTAGGAGCTAGCTAGCAGTGCTGCTCATTCACCAAGTACCACTGGAAATGCCATCCCGACCCATGGTGGTGGGACGGCATTGCTGCGGAAACATTGTGGCCAGCCTGTGTTCCCCCAGGTAGCTTACCTGTTGAGTAAGCTGATTCATTTTGCACCGCAGAACCCCTTTAGCATTGTTAACCATATTAGCACCACTTCCTGTGCTGACAAAGCTAGCTGTGCTAACATAGATAACATAAATAGCAATCGTAAAGGGGTTTAGTGATTCAAAGTTACACCGCTTACCCACCAGAGCTACCTGGGGCGACACCGGAGGGTGGGCCAGGACGGTGTTATCGGCAGTAATTGCTAAATGTGCCCCAAGCTAGCTCCCATCCAAAACAGGTGTTGTGTAATGCTGAATAGCCAAGGTTAATTAAACAGTGTAGCATGAATACTGTTAAGGCTTTGTTCTTTATGTCGTTCAGCATAGTGCTAGTAGTAAGACTAAACTAAAGAGTAGCAACATTAACAGACGTGTAACAGGTCAAAAATATTTTGGTAGTTGACAGATTAATGGTTAACTGTGACATCCCCAGTCATAAGGCTCCATGACAGTAAAGTTACCAGACTGTTGTAGCTGTTCTGTGCTCCTAGATTGATGATGTCAATGTTTTTAAAATCCTGTCTCTAACTGCAGTACATTTATTTAATTTTTTTGACCAGAGCTGGACTGTCGAACGGGGAGAAGGTGTGCCTGAACCCTCGGTCTTCCTGGGTGAAGAAGCTCGTCAACTTTGTTCTGGAGAAGCAGCAGGGAGGAGCACTTCCCAAGAATCAGGGCCAGTAAAACAGCACAAATTGAAAACATGCTGCAGTTAAAGCTGCTTGAAATAACGTGATTCTGCAAATATGAGCCATGCTGTTGTACTTTAATGAATAACAACCCAGTAACCCAGGTTGTTAAACTTAAATAACCTCTTATTGATGACATTGTTATTTCTGAATTTGTTTTATTTGCCAAATATTTTGTAAAGCATTTTTAAATACCTGTGATTATGCATTTATATTGTTGAAGTTTTAAAAAGAGCAAACAAGGACAGACAAGTGTGTGATTATATTAAGGAAGTAAGCAGTCATTAGACTTTGTGTGTGTGCGGTATTTAATTGTGCTTGTAAAAAGTCAAATGTGACTTTAAGAGTTTCTCTGTGTGGAAAGTTTTGTTGTATGACCCTTTGGAAAGCAGATACTGTAGCATGAAATGTGTAATACTCTAATATGTAACATATCATTTTGTGTATGACTGTGTAAAGCTTCTTCAACAATAGCAAGACATTACCACTTGCTTTGTTAAATTCCCCTTTCTGTGTCTAATTTGAGTTTGAAATAAAAACAAATATATATGTAAAAAGTAAAATGTGTCATTTCTGCTTTGCTGTTGCTCTGAATGTGAATCCTGCTGAACCATATTTGTACACATAGACCATTGAACAACAGCCAGTGGTTTTGCAGGTAAAAACTTTAGAATTAAAAACATTAAATGTACAGTAACAAGACCAAATTTACACATTGCATTAATATGCATTTTTCCTCATGCAGATACATTTAATGCCAGGAGTAAATGAGGTGAGGCTGTCCTGAGCCACAGTGGTACTTTGAGCTAAATGCAAAAATGTGTTTACCTTTCGCCCAATGTCAGCTGGTTACAGAAAATGAATGAATGAATGTTTATCATGTTGACCATCTCAGTTTAGCATGTTATCATCCCAACATTTGCTAATTATCACTAAACACAAAGTACAACTAAAGCTAAAGGTAATGTAGCAGCCAAAATAATATATACTTGCTTTTGCTTTCTTATAATTAACTTTATGTTATGGATAAGTTTAAATTATAGAAATTATGCTTATGTTACGTCATCATGTTGAGGAGAGTTGGACAAAGGAAAGCGTTCCTATAGTAGGCTGAAATATTTTTTGTTGACCGTCACTGTTTCCCATTTGTTTTAGCCACACAAGTACTTATTGTTTATTTTATTTTGCATTATAATAATTGATTACTGCTTTTTTGATCATTTTGTTACAATAAACCTGGATCACTTTCAAGACAAATTCAACATCCTTTTCTTTTTACTTTTCTCTGGAGTGACGCGTCAGCAAGTGGCCTCAGCGGCCTTTTTTTGTTCCTACATTTAGTCAACAAAAAAATATCCGCATCTATAAGGACACTTGGGATCTTGGAGTTTTGACCACAGCCACACTGGAGGATTGGAGTGGATTTGTATTGGGCTTGGAGTAGCTCACAGCCTCGGAGAACAAAGCCGACTCCCGTGTAAAAGGAACGAAAAGGAGAAATCAGCATTGACGGCGACGGCGCATCACAGCCATGAGAAGCGGTATGTTTATTCCTTCTGTATACATTTACTGAAAGTTTTGGACACAGTTTGGAAACGTATTGGATGTCGCTTGTCCATTGGGCGCTGGATGCACAGAAGTCGGCTGATGTTAAAGACAGTTTTTGGATTGTTGTGGCACCGTGGCTGCTGAAGTGGATTGAAGGATTGCATTGACAAAGTGTGACCTGTGTGCAGCTGAAGCTGAAATGGCTGCCCTGGTTGTGAGACAAAAGCTCCTGAAACACAAACATGCTTTAGAGGAGCAAGAGGAGTTGTTCAGGAGGAAAAAGGAGCTGTTGGAGCTGGAAGCGGACATTGCTGCTAACATGGCAAAAGTGCAAGTACTGGAAGCTGCAAGAAACTTGAGTGTGCAAGGTAAACCATCCAAAGTGTCCAATGGAATGATTGATTGATGATTGATGATGATTTTGAAAATAAACAAGCAGGAAAGGAAGCACTTGATGTTGAGAAAAAATCTTCTGAGCCCAAACCTCAAGACTTGCACCCACAAGGACACACAATCACAGAGAAAGGTATCACCAATCCACATCCCTTTAAAGGACCTGCAACAACAGACAGAGCTGCAGCTCATATTCAACCTTCCACTACAGATCCCATCACACTCCACTCAGGCTTTAGGAGCACAGTTGATCATGTGACATCTCCAGGCACCTTACCTCGCTCAAGCAATGGTGAGTGTGAACAGAGAAACATTTTTTCAGTTTTGGAGAAGCAAAACGAAATAACTGCATTGTTAGTTCAACAACAATGTCTTTCCTCGATGCCAAAGAGGGAAATTCAAGTTTTTGATGGTGACCCGCTACAGTATCAGACAGTATCTGGAGTGAGAACTCCAGAGATTGTCTGTATTACTTAGAGCAACACACAAGAGGACAGCCAAGAGAGATGGTAAGAAGCTGCCTGCACATGGACTCGGACAGAGGGCAAAGGCAAAGTCTTTACTGCAGGAGCATTTTGGCAACGAGCATAAGATCGCCACAACCTACATGGAGAAGGCTCTTTCATGGCCATCAATAAAACCAGATGACACAAAGGCTCTTCAGGCGTATACTCTTTTTCTTCAAGGATGTTGTAACGCTATGGAAGATGTAAATTACTTGAGAGAACTTGACATGCCTTCCAACATGCTCATTGTCATGAGTAAACTGCCCTATCAGCTGAGAGACAAATGGAGATCAGCAGTGGGTGATTTCCAGGAAAGATATCATCGTAGAGCTATCTTCAAGGACATGGTGAATTTCCTGGAAAGACAAGTGAAGGTTTTGACAGATCCAGTGTTTGGTGACATTAAAGACCCCCCTGCAGTGAGCAAAGATGTGAGGAGATCCAAATCACAGCCTCAACCCAGAGTGAAAGGTAGTATCTTTACCACGACTGTGACACCTGCAGATAAAGATAAAAATGAAAAAGGCACAGAGGAAAGTTTGCTTGTCTGCAAAAGCTGTTTGTTTTGTGATGGTGGACATGTTTTGGATGTGTGTTTAAAGTTTGAAAAGAGAACACACAATGAGAAGATTGCTTTCTTCAGAGAAAATGGATTGTGTTTTGGCTGTTTGTGTAAAGGGCACCTCAGCAGAGACTGTAGAAAGCGACTCACCTGCGACATATGTGCTTTAAAGCACCCCAGGATGTTGCATATCCACCAAAGGAAAAAGGAGATGGACAAACAGCAAACAGAGGCAAAGGAGACAGCTAAAAGGAGTGCTGTAGCATATGTGCAAACCAGTGGTCTTACTGGGGCCGGTGAACACAACTGTAAACTGTCAATTGTGCCTGTACAGGTGAAAGCCAAGAAGAGAAATGCAATAGTGCATACATATGCATTTCTTGATCCAGGGAGTACTGCGTTATTTTGTACAGTAGGCCTGATGAACAAGCTAAGGCTCCAAGGAAGAAGGTCCAGTATCCTACTGAGAACAATGGGTCAAAAGAAGGTTGTTGAAACCAACATTGTTTCAGGCCTCGAAGTTGCTGGACTGAATAGCAGCTATTTTTGTGACCTTCCAGGAACATACACTCAGAAGAATATGCCTGTGCATCAAGGAAACATCCTGCCTGCTATTGATTCTGAGGTAGACCTGCTGATTGGCTCAGATGTGCCAAAGGCTCTGGAACCATTGGAAGTTGTCCAGAGTGTGGAAAATGGACCTTATGCTGTGAAAACTATGCTCGGGTGGACAGTAAATGGATCTCTAGGAAAAGGGACTGATGATGCTCAGGACCAATCGACAGTCAGCATGAACAGGATATCAGTTGTGAGACTTGATGAGCTGTGGGAGCAACAGTTCAGGAATGACTTCCCTGAGTGAGTCAGAGAGGATGAAGAACCTTCAAGAGAGGACAAGCTATTCTTGGATGTGGTCTCACAATCTACAAAGCTGATTGACGGACATTACTGCATTCAGTTGCCTTTTAGGACAGAGAGATCTGCATACCTGACAACAGAAGTCTTGCTGAACAGCGTACACTGAACCTGAAGAGAAGATTTGGAAGAGATCCATCTTTTCACTCAGAGTACACCAGCTTCATGTCTGACATAATAACTAAAGGTTATGCAGAAAAGGTGCCAGATTGTGTCTTGGAACGCAGTGATGGCAGGAAATGGTATCTACCACACCACGGGGTTCTGCATCCACAAAAGAAAAAGCTAAGAGTAGTGTTTGACTGTGGAGCATTGTTTCAGGGAGTCTCACTGAATTCTCAGCTTTTACAGGGTCCGGATTTGACCAGCACGTTACTGGGAGTCTTGACTAGATTCCGCAAAGAGTCTGTTGTCATTGCTGCAGATGTTGAAGCAATGTTTCATCAAGTCAAAGTGCCAGAGGACGACTGTGACTTCTTGAGGTTCCTCTGGTGGCCTAATGGAGATTACAGTCAAAGTATGGTGGAATACAGGATGACAGTGCATCTTTTTGGAGCAACTTTGTCGCCTAGTTGTGCAAATTTTGCCCCCAGGAGATGTGCGGAGGACAACATGAAAGAGTTCAGCCCTCAAGCTGTTAATATCATCCTGAACAATTTCTACGTGCATGATTGCCTCGTCTCAGTAGATTCAGAGGAGGATGCAATAACTCTTTATTGTGAGCTCAGCGCACTTTGTTTCAAGGGAGGCTTCCTGCTTAACAAGTGGATCAGTAACAGCCGTCGCGTGTTGGCCTCCATACCAGAAATAGAAAAAGCAAAAGAAATGAAGAACCTGGATATGGACTGTGACAACCTACCTGTGGAGAGAGTCCTAGGTGTACAGTGGTGTGTTCAATCAGACGTCTTCAGGTTCAAAATCACCTTAAAAGACAGACCTCTCACAAGAAGGGGGATTCTCTCAACAGTGAGTTCAATATGTGATCCCCTAGGAATATTCGCTCCTGTTGTCCTGACTGCCAAGAAAATCCTGCAAGATCTTTGCAGAAAAAAAGGTTGGTTGGGATGATGTATTGCCTGAGTCTACTGTACGGGAGTGGTTGTGTTGGATCCAGGAGCTTCAAAAGCTAGAAGACTTCAAGGTTGACAGATGCTTCAAATCCACAGACTTTGGAACAGTGTCATCTGCTCAGCTGCACCATTTTTCAGATGCATGTGAGGACAGTTATGGAACTGTGAGTTGTCTGCTGCTGCATAACAACCATGGCCAAACACACTGCGGGTTTGTTATGGGAAAAGCAAGAGTAGCTCCATTAAAGCCAACCACTATCCCTCGAATGGAGTTGACTGCAGCTACAATGGCAAGCAGAATGGACACAATGTGGATAAAAGAGCTGCAGATGGAACTGACAGACTCTATGTTCTGGACCGATAGCACCTCTGTGCTTAAATACATCAATAACAAAACCACCAGATTTCGGACTTTTGTGGCCAACAGAGTTGCTGAAATTCACAAAGTCTCACACGCACGAGATATGTCAGCACTGCTAATAATCCAGCAAACATGGCTTCCAGAGGTTTAAGAGTTGCAACTTTTCTTCAAAAGGAAACGTGGACGTGCTGACGTATTGCGGTAAGCGAGTTGTGTCATTTCCGGTGTTTCTGTGACAGCGTCTCTGTACTGCTCTGGTGAATTCTAGTAGCCTGTTTTCTCACTTCAGTTGCTTTAACGTCTACTTCCAGTCTTAACCCACACTGGTTCTGTTTAAGCACTTATAGCTCTCCTCCTTTCTACAACTTTCTCGCTAAGCTCTTAGCTGTTGTTTGCACATTACTAGCCTTGGTAGCTACATTAGCTTTACAGCTAACGATGGCTTCTCCCTCTGCTCTTTCTTGCTCGGTGTGCCAAATGTTCAGTTATGCCTCTGCCTCCTTTAGCGACAGTAGTAATTGTAATAAGTGTAGCTTATTTGCTGCGTTGGAGGCGAGGCTTAGTGAATTAGAAGCAAGGCTTTGCACCATGGAAAACCATTCAGTAGCTGCGGTAGTTAGCCAGCCCCCTGTAGCCGGTGCGGAGCCACATAGCATAGCCTTAGCCTCTGCTAACTGTCCTCCGGTAACTCCCGTTCAGCCGGGAGGTTGGGTTACGGTTCGCCAGAAGCACAGCTCCAAGCCGAAGCCCGCAGCTCACCACCAGCCTGTTCACGTTTCCAACCGCTTTTCCCCACTCAGCGACACACCCGCTGAGGATAAAACTCTGGTTATTGGCAGCTCTATTCTGAGAAACGTGAAGTTAGCAACACCAGCGACCATAGTCAAATGCATCCCTGGGGCCAGAGCAGGCGACATTGAATCTAATTTAAAACTGCTGGCTAAAGCTAAACGTAGATTCAGTAAGATTGTTATTCATGTCGGCGTCAATGACACCCGGTTACGCCAATCGGAGGTCACTAAAATTAATATTGCCTCGGTGTGTGAATATGCCAAAACGATGTTGGACTCCGTAGTTTTCTCTGGACCCCTCCCAAATCTGACTAGTGATGACATGTTTAGCCGCATGTCATCATTTAATCGCTGGCTGTCCAGGTGGTGTCCAGCAAACAATGTGGGTTTCGTTAATAATTGGCAAACTTTCTGTGGAAAACCTGGTCTTATTAGGAGAGACGGCATTCATCCCACTTTGGATGGAGCTGCTCTCATTTCTAGGAACCTGGCAAACTTTATTAGTAATTTAAATCCCTGACAACCCAGAGTTGAGACCAGGACTCAGAGTCGCAGTCCTATACGCTTCTCTGAGCTTCTAGTTCAGTTACCCAGCCATAGTTTTCATAGTTTTATACAAACGATGTCTGTCCCCCGACCACCTAAATTATTTAAATCTAAAATTAAACAAAGAGGAGTTGTGCATAACAACCTCATAAAAATTAAAACCTCTTCTGTGACAGAAAGACAAAACAGGAGAATTAAATGCGGACTGTTAAATATCAGGTCTCTGTTGTCTAAAGCAGTGTTAGTAAACGAATTAATATCAGATAATCATATTGATTTACTCAGTCTCACTGAAACCTGGCTGTGTCAAGATGAATATGTCAGTCTAAATGAGTCCACTCCTCCCAGTCATAATAATACCCACATTCCTCGAGGCAGCGGCCGAGGAGGGGGAGTTGCAGCCATTTTTAACTCTAGTCTGTTAATCAGCCCTAAACCTAAACTAAATTTTCATTCATTTGAAAGCCTCGTTCTTCGTCTTTTACATCCGACCTGGAAAACCTCGCAGCCACTTTTATTTGTTATAGTGTACTGTGCTCCTGGCCCGTATTCTGAATTTGTATCTGAATTCTCAGAGTTTTTATCCAGTTTAGTTCTTAAATCAGATAAAGTTATTGTAGGCGATTTTAACATTCATGTTGGCGTTGATAATGACTCCTGGCTACGCGTTTATCTCATTATTAGACTCCATTGGCTTCGGTCAGGGTGTACATGAACCCACTCATTGTTTTAACCATACCCTCGATCTAGTTCTCACGTATGGAATTGAAATTGATAACCTAAAAGTCTTTCCACAGAATCCCTCGCTATCGGATCATTATCTGATTACTTTTGATTTCTTTTTACTCGATTACACGACACTCAGCAACAGTTACTATACTAGATGTTTATCGGATAGTGCTGTCGCAAAATTTAAGGAAAAGATTACTCCGTTGTTAAATTCAATACCAAGTCCCTCAGTAACAGAGGTTTCCCGTACCGACTTAGATCATTTTGTTGATAGCGCCGTAGGCTCGCTGCGAACAACACTTGACTCTGTAGCTCCTCTTAAAAAGAAGTTAAAAAAGCAAAGAAAGTTCGCTCCTTGATATAACTCTCAAACCCGTAAGTTAAAACAAATATCGCGAAAATTTGAAAGGAATTGGCGATTAACCAAACTGGGCCAGAATCTCGTTTAATCTGGACAGACAGTCTCAAAACTTATAAGAGGGCCTCCATGCCAGAGCAAACTATTACTCAGCATTAATAGAAGACAATAAGAACAACCCCAGGTTTCTTTTCAGCACTGTAGCCAGGCTGACTGAGGGTCAAAACTCTATTGAGCCTTGTATTCCTTTAGCCCTTAGCAGTAATGATTTTATGAGCTTTTTTAATGACAAAATTCTAACTATTAGAGGCAAAATTCACGACCTCCTGTCCTCAGATAGTACCTATCTAACCTCAAACACAGCTGTAAGACCTAATATATATTTAGATTGCTTCTCCCCAATTTCTCTTTAAGAATTGACCGCAGTGATTTCTTCATCTAAATCATCAACGTGTCTCTTAGACCCCATCCCAACTAGGCTACTTAAGGAGGTCTTTCCTTAACACTCATATATTAGATATGATCAATATATCCTTATTAACAGGCTATGTACCACAGTCTTTTAAGGTAGCTGTAATTAAACCTCTACTAAAAAAGCTCACCCTGGATCCAGAGGTGTTAGCCAACTATAGACCAATATCTAATCTTCCCTTTATGTCAAAGATCCTTGAGAAAGTAGTCACAGACCAGCTGTGTGATTTTCTCCATGATAATAATTTATTTGAGGAATTTCAGTCAGGATTTAGAGTGCATCATAGCACTGAGACAGCACTAGTCAAAATTACAAATGACCTTCTCATTGCTTCAGACAAAGGACTTGTCTCTGTACTTGTTTTATTAGATCTTAGTGCAGCGTTTGACACAATTGACCATCAAATTCTACTGCTGAGACTGGAACACTTAATTGGCCTAAAAGGTTCTGCACTGAGCTGGTTTAAATCTTATTTATCTGATCATTTTCAGTTTGTTGACGTCCATAATGAATCATCCTCACGTACCAAAGTTTGTTTTGGAGTTCCGCAAGGTTCTGTGCTTGGACCAATCCTATTTACTCTATATATGCTTCCTTTAGGTAACATCATTAGAAATCACTCTATAAATTTCCATTGTTATGCGGATGATCCTCAGTTGTAGTTATCGATGAAGCCAGAAGAAACTAATCAATTAACTAAACTCCATAACTGCCGTAAAGACATAAAAACTTGGATGAGCACCAATTTCCTGATGTTAAATTCAGACAAAACTGAAGTTATTGTTCTTGGCCCCAAACAACTCAGAGACTCTTTATCTGATGACATAGTTTCCCTAGATGGCATTGCTCTGGCCTCTAGCACTACTGTAAGAAACCTCGGAGTGATATTTGATCAAGATTTGTCTTTTAATTTTCATTTAAAACAAACCTCACGGACTGCATTTTTTCATCTGCGTAATATTGCGAAAATTAGGCCTATCCTGACCCGAAAAGATGCAGAAAAATTGGTCCACGCTTTTGTTACCTCTATTATCAGGTGGCTCTAGTAAGTCCTTAAAAACTCTCCAGCTAATTCAGAATGCAGCAGCACGTGTACTAACAGGAACTAAGAAACGTGATCATAATTCTCCTGTTTTAGCTTCTCTGCACTGGCTCCCTGTAAAATCCAGAATTGAATTTAAAATCCTACTGTTAACTTATAAAGCTCTAAATGGTCAAGCTCCATCATATCTTAGAGAGCTCATAGTGCCATATTATCCCACCAGAACACTGCGCTCTGAGAACGCAGGGTTACTCATGGTCCCTAAAGTCTCCAAAAGTAGATCAGGAGCCAGAGCCTTTAGCTATCAGGCTCTTCTCCTGTGGAATCATCTTCCTGTTACGGTCCAGGAGGCAGACACCGTCTCCACATTTAAGACTAGACTTAAGACTTTCCTCTTTGATAAAGCTTATAGTTAGGGCTGGCTCAGGCTTGCCCTGTACCAGCCCCTAGTTAGGCTGACTTAGGCCTAGTCTGCCGGAGGACCCCCCTATAATACAACGGGCACCTTCTCTCCTTCTCTCTCTCTCTCTCTCTCTCTCTCTCTCTCTCTCTCTCTCTCTCGTATTCTATTACTGCATCTTGCTAACTCAGCCATTCTGGATGTCACTAACTCGGCTTCTTCTCCAGAGCCTTTGTGCTCCACTGTCTCTCAGATTAACTCATATCGCAGCGGTGCCTGGACAGCGTGACGTGTGTGGTTGTGCTGCTGCCGTGGTCCTGCCAGATGCCTCCTGCTGCTGCTGCCATCATTAGTCATTAGTCATACTTCTACTGTTATTATACACATATGACTATTGTCACACATGTATACTGCCAGATATTAATACATACTTTCAACATATTGTACCACAGTAGCCAGAACTATAACTATAATATTATTACTTTCAACAATGTTCTTGTAAGCTACTGTCATTACCTGCATCTCTCTCTCTCTCTTTGTGTCTCATTGTGTCATATGGATTACTGTTAATTTGTTATGCTGATCTGTTCTGTACGACATCTATTGCACGTCTGTCCATCCTGGAAGAGGGATCCCTCCTCAGTTGCTCTTCCTGAGGTTTCTACCGTTTTTTTTCCCCGTTAAAGGGTTTTTTTGGGGAGTTTTTCCTTATCCGCTGCGAGGGTCATAAGGACAGAGGGATGTTGTATGCTGTAAAGCCCTGTGAGGCAAATTGTGATTTGTGATATTGGGCTTTATAAATAAAATTGATTGATTGATTGATTGATTGATGGCTGCATGGGCCTCAATTTCTTCTTCAGCCTCAGGAAGATTGGCCTACAAATCCTGATGGATTGGAAAAAATCTCACCCCAGGACTCTGAAGTCAGGAGCATTGTTGCAAATGCCACTCAGGTAACAACCGACACCGTGGATCCGATAACACACTTCATCCACCATTTCTCATCCTGGACTCATCTGAAAAGAGCTGTGGCATGGATGCTCAGACTCAAAGGACTTCTTCTGCACCTCAGCAGAAAGAGGAAACAAACCACTGATGCTCATGCTCAACTTAACTCTGACAACATCCATCAGGGAAACCCGCCAAAAAAGAACACAGGAAATCTTAAGACTCAGGAAAACCCTTGTCTCACAGTGGAGGAACTGGCAGCTGCTGAAATGGAGATAATCTGCTTTTGTCAGAGAAAAAGGTTTGCAGATGAAATCTCATGTCTCAGGAAGGAATCCTCCTGCAAGGAGCGGACCAACCACATTTTCAAACTCAGCCCCATCCTGGAAAATGATATGTTGAGAGTTGGAGGACGACTCAGCAGGGCAGCAATGCCAGAAGAGATGAAACGCCTTATCATATTGGCTAAAGATTTCCACATTTCAGATCTGATTCTGTGGCATGTTCATGAAGAGGTGGTGGGTCATGGTGGTCGCAACCATATGTTATCCAGACTACGCCAGAAATACTGAATTCCTGGTGCCACTGTGTTGATCAGAAAAATAATCTCAAAATGTGTTGTTTGCCGGCGTGTAGACACTGCCCCTGGTCAACAGCAGATGGCAGACTTGCCCCAAGATAGAGTTACTCCTGATGAACCTCCATTTACATATGTTGGAGTGGACTATTTTGGACCCTTTGAAGTAAAGCATGGAAGGAAGGTGATGAAGTGCTATGGTGTCATTTTTACATGCTTAGCTGTAAGAGCAGTTCACCTCGAAGTAGCAACATCACTTGACACTGACTCTTTCTTCAGTGCTCTGCGGCACTTCATAGCCATAGATGTGGTCAGGTCAAAGAACTGCAATCTGATAATGGCACCAACTCTGTGGGAGCTCAGCAGGAGTTGAAAGAAGCAATCGACAGTTGGAATCAAAATCAGATCCACAATGCACTGCTTAACAAAGGAATCAACTGGATCTTCAACCCCCCTGCTGGCTCACATCATGGAGGTGTATGGGAAAGACTGATAAAAATCAGTGCGAAGGGTTCTGAACTCAAATTTGAACGTACAAAGTCTTGATGAGGAGGGTCTTCACACAGTTTTATGTGAAGCAGAGGCAATTCTCAACAGTCGACCAATCACCAAGGCCTCTACAGACCCTAACGACCTGGAGGCACTTACCCCAAACCACCTTCTACTCCTCAAGACAACGCCTTCCCTTCCACCAGGACAGTTTGACAAGGATGGCATATATGCTCGCCGCAGGTAGAGACAGATTCAGTATGTGTCAGACCTGTTTTGGAAAAGGTGGATTCAAGAATATCTTCCTCAACTTCAGGAAAGGCAGAAATGGTCCAACATCAGACGTAATTTCACCACAGGAGACATCGTGGTCATACTGGATGAATCAGCACCTCGAAACACCTGGCTGACTGGAAAAATTGCAGAGACCATCTTGGACAAAAAGGGACTTGTTCGTCATGTGCGGATAAAGACCAAGACTGGATTTCTGAACAGACCGATTAACAAGATTTGTCTTCTGCTGGAAGCAGAAGAACTTTGAAAAGCCCAAATTGACTTTGTTTTTGTTGTGTGGTTTTTTTTTTTTGGACTTTGACTTTTGCCCCTTGCCCCCGCATACACTACACCACAGTACATACACTATGGACTCTTTGCTGATCTTGAGTGATGGTGAAGATCACTCTTATTCAAAGACTGTGTGCGAAGAAGAAAGAAGATCTCCATAATAGATTGTGTAATATTGAAATGTACTGGTGTGTGTGTTGTTGTATGCTGTACTTGTTATTGTTGTTAGATTGGTAATTATTATTGTTTGAGGCATAATAATTAGGGGCCGGTATTGTAGCAGCCAAAATAATATATATTTGCTTTTGCTTACTTATAATGAACTTTAAGTTTATGTTATGGATAAGTTTAAATTATAGAAATTATGCTTATGTTACGTCATCATGTTGGGGCTTATGGGTGTGGCTTTTTGGTTATTTAAGGGGTTGTGTGGTGACGGGAGTCGGACAAAGGAAAGCGTTCCTATAGTAGGCTGAAATATTTCTTGTTGACCATCACCGTTTCCCATTTGTTTTAGCCACACAAGTACTTATTGTTTGTTATTTGATTTTGCATTATAATAATTGATTGCTGCTTTTTTGATCCTTTTGTTACAATAAACCTGGATCACTTTCAAGACAAATTCAACATCCTTTTCTTTTTACTTTTCTCGGGAGTGACGCGTCAGCAAGTGGCCTCAGCGGCCTTTTTTTGTTCCTACAGGTAATATTAATTGTTTTTCAAGTATTAACGGGTAAGTACTGACAATGGTGGCGCTAGATTAAAAAGTCAGGGGATCACCAAAGATAGAAACATTCACCTGGAGAACATGAATTTCTGTCCCAAATTTTCCACAATCTATCCAATAGTTAGTCATGTCACGTAAGTAATCAGGGTGCATTCTGCAGGGACCATTAATGTGTGTACATTTCATTGCAGCTAGTGGGGTGGGGTACCCTGGAAATCCAGAGTTCTCGCGAGAGCACAATTTGAATTTGCGAGTCACTCTGGCATGGATGCTCATTACCTATGCCGCTGGAGCCGAGCTGCACTGATCGGTGTATCTGATATAGGCGGGCCAGAGGCGAGCTAAACAGATGACGACA